>NW_013952461.1:1285196-1294865 GCF_001266775.1 Austrofundulus limnaeus
ACTAGAATCAACAGCTCTACAACCGAACAAAGGCAGTGTAAAAAGCAGCTGGTGGCTGTGAGGAAATAMACAAGATGACTCATGCTGGAAGTGATAACACAAAAGCAGCTGAAGCAAAAAATAATATGAGGAATTCTCCACAAACCATCTAAAAATAAATCTGATTTTATTAGWTTTGCTGCTTCTCTGCCGAGCAGCAAAACGGTTACATGAAGAAACCCTGAGAAGGACATTACAACTTTGACACGGGGCGTGGTCAAGGGTTGAGCAGGGGCGGCTACGGCCATCACTCACAATGACAATGTTGTCATGTTGACACCGGGGTCGCCTGTTACCAGCCTACATCACAGCAGAGCTTACGGTTGCCTCTGAGCCGGGAAATATCTTCAAATGGAACAAATAMGAGTTTCTGAAGTTGTAGAATCAACAAAGTTTCAGAGAAGTAAAGAACCTACCTTTTATCACCACATAGTACTCAATCAGTCTGTGATAAACACTTTAACGCTGTTTATATAATGACTCATTCTCTGTTTGACTCTACATTATGAATCAAAACTACCATCTGATCAGACTGCAGAGTAAAAGACTTGTTAAATATCTGACTTGGGTGATTCAGCTGCATTCAGTCAGCTCTGACTGAGCTTGTTCACACCTGGTGATAATTATATATCCAAATAATGGCGTGTATTTAGCTCAGTTTACAGAAATGCAAAGTGCTGGACAAAGGCTTTATTAATCTGGTCTTTCAGGTTCAAAATAGCCTGTTATCCATATTATAAATTTACTTTGCCATATGTTTCACCAGTATTTTAAATTTTTTAATTTTTTATTGTTTTTTGGCCTTCAGAGGATTCGGACGCTTTTTGCTCTCTCTCCCGAACCTGTTCCTCCTTCCCTGTTTTGCAGCTTTTTCAAGCCTTTCTTCTACCTATCATCCAAAAACAAACGGAATTATGGATTTGGTCAACTGGTCTCTGAACGCAATCGACACTATTTTTTTCCATACTGAGATTGGAGCGAGGGGAGCACAGCTGTCCCAGTGGAATGGTGGTGTCCGGGCGAGTTTCTGGCTCTTGGGGGTGGAACCTAATCTGTTTGGTGCCACTTTCCATTGAAGATGTGGAAGATTTGTACATATTTGGATCTATGATAACTGGATTACTGCTGATCGGCTGTGGAGCAGTCCTGGCTTATTGGAAAATGAAAGCGATCCTGACAGCAGTCTGGGCCTGTGAGAAGCTGTCAGGAACCTTGGATGGAGTCTTGCGTACTGGAAATGCACAGACTCAGATGCTGGGGGATATAAGTCGCAAACTGGACGTGATTCTGACAAGATTCACAGTTCAGCAGCGTGCCCGTGAGGAGTAGGATTACACCTGGGTGAAGTTTCAGTCGGAAAGAGAGACAAGGAGGTAATGAAATTTGGAACATTGGCATTTTCACCATCACGGAGATGCAGTTACAGACTTAAAGCAGAGAGAAAATCAAGGCTGCTTGTCCCAAAACAATTATGTTTATATTATGGATCCCTGCAGTTGCTGACCTTGTCTCGGCAGTTATCAAACTCCCTGGATGACACATGAAACAAAGGCTTGACTCCCCATCCCCTACCCGTATCACCCGTGGGCAGATCAGTCTGGAGGCCGTGATGGGTGGAGACAGAACTGAGCTCTGATGATTTGTGCTTTGGTTGACAACAACTTGTTTTGGACTCTGGAGGTCTTTGGTTGGTTCCAACATGGAGTACTAGCCTGAAACGTCATCGGCTCCGCTGAACCCCACCCCATACCATATTTTTGATCCCCTCCTTAGCTGCCTTGCACTGAGCGAGTGGTTTTTTTGAGTGTATCTTTCTGTTTCTGTGAAAAACACAGGATCAGAGCATCGTACCATAGTGCAAAAGACCTTGGACATCCGTTCCCCCATGTTTGTTATGTGTGTCTTTCTCTGAACGGATGTTCTAAACTGCAATTTTTTTCTGCATTGCATCTTTGATGTTGTGTGTGAATGACAGCAAATTACTCTGATTCTGATTCTAATGYCAATATAACAAATTCATGGTAAAGTAATTTAAAGTGGTTCTGGTTAAAATTTCCAGTTAGGATCATAAATGCTGTTAGAGTAAAAATAATATTCTCCTAAACCAACATTTTTCTCCCTGTACTATCAAACTGAGTATCTTTAGTTTTTGTTTTGTTTTAGTATTGGTGTACCATTTTACCATTTGAATAAGTATCATGTCAGCCTTATTAATTAAAATAAAAAGGACAATTTCTGCATCAATTTGCTTCTTCTCAAAACTATTTTCCATGTAATTATTGGTTTGAATAGTGCGTAGTTTTAAAACAAATATTCAAATGAGCACATCTTACCAATGTCATGATACCTAATATTATTTGATAGAGCTGTGGGAATACGTTGGATAAAAATAGGTTTTTAAAAGTAAAAGAGAGGGTGAAACAAAGACGTGCTTGTCAGGGATTTCAAGCAATGATTTAGCGTTTTACAGATTGGCACTTTGAGAGGTTGCCCTGGAAAAACCTTGCAGCAGCTTCCCCTTTTCTCTGAGGTTTAAAGCCTCAGCCATCACTTCATAGGCAGAAGAATAAAACTCTGAGTTATGTGTTTGGATTCTGAGCATCTCTGTTCTTAGAAATGATCAAACTAAAAGCACCCAGTGAGAGAAAAAAAAGAGAGACTGCTGTGAAGACTTTTTTCATATCAATAATAGCCCCCAATTGGTGTTTTGGTAAGAACACAGACACATAAAAACATACTCATATCCACACACGTAYACACTGATTTTTTTTCTTCCTTTCCAAAACTCTTCATCATCATGCTAACCCTGCATGTTTCGCCCGGCGGGAGACTGAGGGGCTCATTGTCATTCCAGAAGGGTCGGCTAATCTCAGCCAAATCTGTCTGCTCCTCGTTCCTCATTCCCCCATCGTTCCTGCATTGTGTGGCTCCCACCAAACTGAACATCTCTCATCTCTCGGATCCACTGGAAATGTGGGAAATCTGTGTGTGAAGCCTTCTCCCCTTGGGAGATTCGTTACCAGAGAGCTGCGGGGGGAAGTCTGAAGGGAGAGCTCAGCACACATGGAGATGGAGACAGAAGGGGGAAGGCTTTCCTCTCCTCAAAGCTCACGAGGGGCTCCGAAAACCAAAAGCTGATCTAATATTGAGAGGATAAAGCTTGGTCAAGCTGGGTTCGGTTCGCTCCGATGTTATTATGCGCCACTGAAAGGAGACAGAGCCCGCGATCTCCTTGAAGGAAGCTCGTGTGTCTCCTTGAACGAGCTGAGCTCATCAATAAGTGATGCTCTGTCTCTTCCAGTCCATCACAGACAGAAGAGCTGCCTCGATTTCTTTTAGAAAAAGGTAGTCAACAAAATACTGTCCCTGTTCAGCCCTGCTTTGTTGCTGACGTTTCTTGTTCTTTCTTAGGTAGGATTTCACTGGAAAGCAACTGCTGGAGACTAGTTGGAAACTCAGAATTGCAGGAAAATTGCAGGGAATGTGCAATTTTTATTCCTTTACAGTCTTTTCTTTAGAGTTTTGAGAGATCACAGCCAAAGGAATGGCGAGCCGCGCGGCCACATTTCAAAACACAAGTTTTTTTGTTTTGTTTTGGGGTTTTTTTTCATGTGAACAGCTTACAGGACTATTCTTGAAGTTGAAGTTAATCAGCAAAACACCCGAAGAGAATTATTGTAATTTTTTGTTTTTGTTTTGTTGTTTAGCCTGTCTCTTTAAGTACAAACAAGGTGCTTTACACCCCGCCCCCCTCCAGCTTCCAGACCGGTCCATTTTACTTTGATAGAGGGGTTTATAACAATACAGTAGCGCAGAAACCTTTTTTTTTTACAAATTAATTTAAAGATGTCAGCAAGGGAAGACGTGTCCATTCAGCCTTACATGTTGGAGCCAGAGTCTGACCCAGAATGAGAGGATTATGAAGATGATRAAATTGTAATTGGTAATTTTGTACCTGATTTTGTAGTTCTGCTGCAAACACTTTAAACTCAGAAAAAGTCACAGAAAACAGAGATAACTGTGTGGAYTGAAAAATATTACTCGAACCGAATATAAAGACAACTTTGCAGCACCGGGAGAGACTGAATTCAAATTTTCTGCACTGCTAGAGACCCCAAGTACACAGCAAAATGCATTTAATGGCTAAAAATGTGGATTTTGCATAATATTAGGGCTGAAAATTAGATAACGGTTTAATATTGTGATGACAATATGACTTGCTGTAAGTTAATGTCTTAGGGCAAAAAAAAAACAACCAATACATAATTTCCATTACAACATGAAGAAGTGATTATGATTTGATGTGGTATCTCTGGTCCGTTTTGTTAATCAGACTGATGCTGACAAAACACATAAATGCAATCATTAGAACCAACCATTTATTGCAACTTATACAGCTTTTTCCAATAGGGTTTTATCACGGTGACAACAAATTTGCCATATATTGTGCAGCCCTACACGTTATGCCCCCTTTAAACGTAAGCTATGGCGCTCGCCCTCTGTGCCTTCAACTTTTAACTTCCTGCTTGCCATCATGGCATCTCAATAGCTGCAGCACAGTGAGGTGCCACCTTTAAACTTCTAGACAGATGGCTTTTACAGATGCTTGCCGTGCTCCAAAACCGAGCTAAAGCCACTCTGACATAACTGACACAACCAACAATTGTCTGGATGCCCTTTGTGTTCTTGTTTCCTGACTCTTCACAGCGTTCCAGCAGTCAGGAAAAACAACTGAGAGCAGCGATAGGGACTTTTTTTTCTGGCTACTCTGAAACCTAATCCCATTTCACAGTGGCATGGCGCTGTGCCAAAATAATCACTTTATGGGAGATGAAAGTGATTACCACTGTTCACTCTTATCTGCAACCAGTACAGAGAATATCGTCCAGCATTGACGATAACTGTCTGTCTCTGTGATGCTGGGCCAAGCAGGGGGGACAGTCACACGGGGAGGGAATAAAAGAAAAAACAAAACAAAAAAAGCCTTCAGTGGTGTTCTACGGCTTGTGTGTCTGGAGCGTTGACAAAAGATGCACCAACTGTAAGTCGATTCGCTTGGATAAGTAATTAGAGCAGCAGTCCGTTCTGTCTTACACACAGCCGACATATTCAACAAGCCTTTCTGTAGACACATAATACACAAATTAGAGTTCCTCACTGTATCCTGGTGATAAAAACTGTGTGTTTGAATTCCAAATAAATAGCAGTGATGTTTAGTTGCCATGCATAATTTCAAAGCTGCTTCAAATAGTGTTTTTTATTTTATCTCGAATTATTCCATGCAAATCCTAAAAAAAAAGAATTATCTGTTCTTTCTGTAGCCCAGAAACAGGGGAAATTTTACAGTATATATCTATTTGTTCCACTGAATCAAACGTCTTCTTGTCAAGTAAAACTTTCACCTTCAAATTTTCTTGTTGCACATTCAACATCTTGCTCAAGGACGCATCAGTATGCCGAACACTCAGTTTCAAAGTGACTTGAACCTGCAGGCTTTCCCTTCAGGTTGAGGCTTTCACCGCTCTCTGCACCCCCGCCCGATTCAGAGCACTTCCTGACAGCGGCGCCGAAATGAGGATGTTTCCTCACCTGGTTGTCAGACATGACGTAGAGCGAGTTCTTGTCCAGGGAGAAGGCCATGTCCCGGAGGACGGGGCTGACGCTGTCCTTCATCACAGTCAGCGTCTCATAGAGCACTCCTCCCTCCGGAGCGCCGTCCACCCTGATCTGCGGAGACAAAGAGACACAAATGTCACGCCAAATGGAGCAATAACCACGTCCTTTCAATACGTATGTAACGAGGCGGCTGTCTTTTACTGCATCTCTTGATTTTTGTTTTGTTTTTAGCATCATAAAAGAAAAATCTATAATAAATCAACTTCTATTTGTATCACAGCGYAATTTTATATTTTCTTTCCACCTTTATAGTGATAAAAAAAACATTGTTAAAACTAGAAGCACTCAGAGAGTGCAAACCTCCGCCAAGACCAATTTCCCCCATCCTGTAAGAGTTAATGCGCAAAAGCGGAGATGGAAACACATTTCTGACGTAGCGAACATTTAAGCAGCAGTATGCATGGGATTTCTTCTCGGTGGAGTCCATTGTGAAAAAAAAAGTCAGACTCGTCACCCGACGTTATTCATGGTCAAACTGGTGTGGGATTAAGCTCCTAAGTTTTCATCAGTCACATTTCACCATGTAAAACGTCTGTTTTATCCGCTTGCCTGGCTCCCCCCGTCTCCAAACTTTGAGGCCCGGCAGCTCTCTGTTTACAAGCCTAGTAGTGAGAAACTGTTTTGATTGGTTGTTTCGGAAATGTGGTGTGTTTGAGGAAATGGGAAAATTAGGTTTCATGGTGCAGTCACGCATTTCCTGGTCACAAAACGTTCTTTAAATGCGCACCAAATGCGTAAAAATGTGCACATTGTGGCAAAAATTATTCATCATTAAATCTGGTTTTAACATTACTTTTATAAAGTTTGAAGTCCGAGCTGTCCAGTCCAGCGCACTGTTTTTTACAGAAGCCCTGTGAAAGCATCACAGCTTTGCCGATCTCAAGAGTGTTAAAAGAAAAAAAATTCCTGTTTCCGCATCGTGATCTGGAACATCACCAAAATTTAAAGTTGAGTTCCTTGGCCCAGTAACCACATGTGGTAAAAATGTCATAACAATCCGTCCACACGTTTTTGAGTAGTGTTGTCCACAGACGGATGGACGGACAGGCGCGACCGAAAACATTACCTCGCCCTTGGCGGAGGTAAAAAAAAAAMAACAACAAGGAACCAYAAGTGTTTCTTTTTCTTTGCCCAGTTCTTTCAGGGTCGCAGGGCAGCTGGAGCCCATCTCCAGCACTCACTGAGTGGGGGTGCTGACCCAGCCAGGTCGCAAGTCCATCACAGGGACTCATGAAGACAAACGAGACAAGCAAACACTCACTCACACCTCGTTCTACAGAGCTCTYCTTAAACCAGGTGTTTGTTTTCTTTCCTTTCTGTGCAAATGCGGGAAAAAGCACCATTTGGCTAAAACATCAAAGAGAAGGATTTTGTAAGGATAAAAAAATTWATGTTTATCTTCTGATCTGCCTTTCATCAAGCAAATTAGCAAATTTCCCAGATCTGCCTCTGAGCTCAGCCCCAGTTTGGATTCCACTCAACATTTCCCTGTAAATTCCTAACATGAACACTGGCACAGTAAACTGCGACGGGGAGTCTGTGATGTGATGTGTATTGTGTTTACATGCCAACGCTTCCGATTTCAGTTTGATGCATGTCGGGAGACGGCACGTCTTGTTTTGTGAAGCCGAGGAGTATTTCTGCAAAAGTCTTCATCAATGCGGCTGAGAGAGTGCAATCAAAAGGCCATTTAAAAACAAAATAAAGAAAAGTGAGAAAGAGCAGCAATAATTGTCATGATGCTTTTGCTCATGTTTCTATGTGTGACTGTTACAAAAGTATTTTATGAAYCACTGAATTAATGAATGAAWGATGGAAAAGACAAAAAAATGGCTAAAACTCAGCTTTTTGGAAACTGTGCTGCATTCAGGTGCAGTTGTAGTTTAAAGTCATTAACAACATATACAAGCTTTTAATTTATTCATTAGACAAAGTGGTCATTGACACTCTGACCCTCATTTAGCCCCGACTTTAGAGCAGCAACGWTTGGGTTTCAAAACATCTTCATTTGCCTTCTTCTCCTCATCAGCGACTTTCAGACAGAAATCTTTTGGGACTCATTAAACACAAACAGAACAAATGTTCACTGGTAAAAAGGTTTTCATCTTCTGTTTTCACCTCGACAAACAATGTACGCTAATTCACAAAAGAATAAGTCTGTAAGCATCTTAGCGATGTAGAAAGCAAAACTCATTTTCAGTCGTACCCACAACAGGATGAAAGTKTTTTAACTTTTTTTTGTCTATTTGCCACAATGACAAACATATTTGTATGTCTCTTTGGTGTGTTTCTTTATTTCTTAGTCCATAAAAATACCAGTGTTTGCTTTCCCAAAGCTTATATTTTTGTCTGTGTGCATAATAAATGAATAATACCTTGACAAATTGAATAAAAGTCAGGAAATGTAAAACAAGGCAGTGGTGTATGAATAAAACAAACAGTAGCAAGTAAAATAAAAAAGCATCCTCATTAACTATGCAAAAGCAGGCTGAAGCCCAATTTAACTCCAGGCAGAAGTGTATCATTAATCATGTGATGCAATTATAGTAAAGCTGAATTAATTTCCCAATCATGGTAATTAAAATAAATGCAAGATCACAAAAACCTGGAAGCGTTCTGAAAACGTCTGCGTGATTATCCCCTCCAACCCCAACCCCCGTCRTCCTCTCTGCATGAATCTGAACACGTGGGCCTCACCGCCCGGATCAGATCTGACTGCGGAGGATTTTGAATGTGTGCCAGGTCTGGCTGGCGCTCGGTGGCAGAGCCCCGGCGCTCCCTCTCTCTCTGTCTGTGGGGACAGTCAATCAATACAAACTGATTACACGATTGGATCCCCCAGGCACCAAAACTTCATCAATCAATCACGGCTCCACCTTCCTGGCAGCTGTGCCTCCCCAACACTCACAGGCAGGAATGAAAAGCGAGAAATGTTTGCTGGGGGAAAAAAAACGAAAAACTGAAGCGTGTTTTTAGTTTCAGTGGGGAAAAGGGAACAGATAGGCATGAGGCAAGAACATGACTTCAATTTCCACAGATATTAACACCGAACAAATAGAGGGACATAAAAATGTCTTGAATCCGGATCATTAGGAGACTCTCAGCCTAGTAGCATACTTTGAAGGAATGTGTATCACTCCCCACCTTGATGTGAAAGGGCTCCTGCAAAATCTTGCATWWTCTTTTGGAGTTTAGAGAATTTGGGTGTATTCACAACAGGAAATTCCTTTGGTCCACTTGTTTGGTCCGGACCAAACAAGTGGACCAAAGGATAGCTGGTTCTGATTCCTACACTGCTCCTCTGTCTTTTGGAGTTCCCCAGGGTTCGATCTTAGGTCCCCTGCTTTTTTCTCCTTACCTCCTTCCTCTGGGTTCTTTACTCAGGAAGCATGGGATCTTTTTTTCATTTCTATGCTGACGATAGTCAGATTTATATGCCGCTGAGAAAGAAAGATGCCTTTTCAATTAGGCCACTTCTGTTGCGTCTTGAAGACATCAAAGCCTGGATGTCTTCAAATTTTTTTAAATTTTAATGAGAAAAAAACAGAAGTGATTGTGTTTGGTCCCCGTGGCTCCTGTGAACCTCCCCCTGTGTATCTGGGTCCTCTGGCACTGCATGTAAAGCAGAAAGTTTGTAACTTGGGTTTTAAAATGGACATTGATTTTAAATTAGATTCCCAGATTGAGCAGTAGTTAAGGCCAGTTTTTATCATCTCAGGGAACTGGCAAAGTTAAAACCGTTTCTTTCGAATCAACATCTTGAAACAGTAATTCATGATTTTGTTACATCACAGCTTGATTACTGCAACGCTCTTTACCTCAGAGTCAGCCAGACCTCCCTCAGATGCCTTCAGTTGGTTCAAAACACTGCATCAAACCATAAATGTCCAGAAATTAAGTTATTTGTAATAATGTGGAATGGCACAGAGGAAAAAATATTGAACACATGAAGAA
>NW_013952461.1:1295197-1299323 GCF_001266775.1 Austrofundulus limnaeus
GTCATTAGCACCTCTAGTAATATATTTACTGAGAAAAATGTTGACGTGTTCAATACTTATTTTACTCACTGTATCTATAAGACTGATAGAGTTAGAGCTAATATTTATTAGCTGCAGGAGCCATTTTGAATGGTACTGACTGAATAGTGTAGCTGTAGATGAACAGTCAATTGTTACTTTCTGAAGGTTTTATTTAAATGATTGACTCCAACAGTTGCACTATAAAGCAATGCGTTCAGCAGTCAGTAGCACGGCCCAAATTTTAGCACACCTGTGAAATTGAGTTGTGTTTTCTAAGGTGAGTTGGCTGAGGTAGCCAACCTAAATTGGTTTGGCACCAAAAAATAATCAACTGTAGAGGTATATCCAGTGATTATTTCCCTGAAAGTTTAATTAAAATCTGTCCAGTGGTTCACGAGCTGTTTGTGCTAAAGTTGCAGACAAACGAACGCTCACGCAGACAAAATCATTATTGTCTCTTCACCTTCGGCAGTGGGCGATAAGAACAGCAAATACAAAAATGACATGAAACAATCCAGATCATTAACAGAACGCCGTGTGTCTCTCGGCACAATCTTATCTTTTAAAATTGGTATTTCAAACACTGTTTTATCTCAGAACTAAGCCTCTTTGACTCTGCCTCGCTGAACGCTTTCAATTTCTTGCTCCCATTCTCCCTCATCCTCATCCCATTTCGACTCTCCTGTACCAAAGCTCCACACAGGCAGTTTTCATTGTTTTTTTGTTGTTGTTTTTTTCTCCCCTCCCCACACTCATATTCATATACACACATAGAAACCAGCGACTGTAAGTATTTCTCTTGCAAAACCATGTTTACAAAAACCAAACAGCCACTCAGAGGACAAAAAGCAAGCTTTGTCTGATGTTCATCAGGTGTAATGAAGGTGATGGGGTGGGGGCGGGGCAGAGATGCTGGGATGAGCTCTGACAAATGCCGACCCGTCGTGACTGATCTGAGGGGTTTCATTTCAGTGGATTTAAATTTGTTTTTTATCATCAGAAGCAGCGCTGACCAGGTGGAAGCCCTCTGGGAACACGAGGTCCTCAATCTCTCCTTAAGCCCTACAGCTTCATAATGAGAGTAAGGCGGGTTTAATTAGTTTTATAATGAGCCTGCTTGTTGAAGGTGACACACAAAGTTACACATAAAGACACCTACACACACACATACACGTGCACGCACGCAGGCTCGCAAACAAATTAAACTCTAGGCACTTACACGCAACTTAGCTGTTCTTTTAAAATTGCTTGATAGAAGCCGTTTGTAATGACTTGTTTGAACTATCTTGGATTGTTTACATGCATAACAACATACAGCAATACATTTACTGTATTACATGGCAAATAAATTTAACTATGATACAAGGGATTTAGTCGGTATCACTTTATACACCTACATTTTATTGTKATTAAAGCCCGTTGCTCGGACAGCCTGATTGTTTAGACAGAAGCTAATAAAGGTCAACACTGCTTTATGTTACTTCTTTTGACATTTTAATCAAATTAGGCAACTTGTTTCAGATGAAGTACCTCTGTAATTATATGGTTCAGTACATAGCGGCAATGTGACAATCTGATTTCAACTAATCTGATGTTATTTTGCGATTTCTTTATTTTTGATGTTCAGGATTATGCCTGTTCCATCCCAGAAGTGCATTATGCAGCAAAATTTAACAAAAAAAAGGCAGAATGATGAGTTAGAGCTCGCTTAAAAAAAAAAGCTAAAAGCAGGGTTCCCACACCTTGGTCAACATCAAATTTGAGGACCTTTCAAGGGCTGTGCAGTACCAATTTCCTCAAATTAAAGAACTACGCACAACGACAATTACCTACTGCTACCACAGAATGTTACCAATAAACAGGTTTAGTATCATGTAAATTCAATAAAAAACTGAACATAGAAGTTGTTGAGTCAGAAACAATGACGTCAGTTCATGCAATCCTGAGTTATCCACATTGTTGTGTACGCTGTTATCCAATGTTACTTTTTTAAATTTAATTTTATAATTTATTTTTTAAAAAGATGATGAAAATCAGTCGTGTGAATAGAGAATTTCAATCCCCAAAAAAACATTCAGGGACTTTCAAGGACAAGTGTAATTTTTGGCTGTTTTCACAAACTTTCCAGGGCCTTGAAATAATTTATTCAAAATCACAAACTTTCAAGGATTTCAAGGACCCATGGGAACCCTGTAAAAGTCAGTTAAAATTCTGCTTTTTCAAAACCCTTTTTTGATCGACTCACGTAAGAGAAAATTASTACTTTTTCCCCAGTTTTACTTGGTTCATATGACCTCAGTGTGCCTCGCATTTCATCCCCCCTTTTCCCAGCATTTCACAGCTGACAAGGATATATATTTAACCCATAAGTATGTAAGCCAATAACAGTAATATCCGTTCTGCTGCTAGAGTTCTCTTGCCGAACCTGCGGTGGTTATAAACAACACAGCTTAGTTTGGCTTCCGCAAACAGATATGCAACCTGAGCCTGCGCTTAACGAAAACAGCTTCTCTTTCTCATGGATGTGTTTGAATCCTAAACTCTAGGCCATGCTCTAATCCCGTGAGAGCCCACCCCACCCCCCCCCCACCCAAAAAAAGGAAAAAAAAAACAAGAAATGACTTCTAAGATGTTACTTGGCTTGAGTCGGAGTGGCTCCGCTGTTAAGCTGCCAGAGCTGTATGAGGAAATCACCTACCCAAATGTCTCTCCAGTGACTGTGTGCATATGGGTTTGATTACAGGCGATGATTTTAAAGCAGGGGGAGTTGCAAAATGTCTATTTCTCTCTCTCTCCTTTTCTTTTACCGTAGATTAAGAAATGTTTATGCGTATGAGTTAAAGGGAGTCCACATTTCAGAGACGGTGTGTGTCCATGTCTTGTATGACCAGCCAGTCTGGGCCCAGTTAACCTAAACATATGGATGATGACCCAGGAGGCAAAGAGCAGTCTGTTCAATGAATCATCTCCAATCTGTTGCACTGACAAGGTCTCACATGTCCCCTAAGACCAGTATGTCCACTTTGAACCAAACATGACAAGGTTGATAAATCTCTTCTATACAAACGCCTGTTTTATGCAGGAAACACATGATTAGCCTTCCTTTAAACATTTTTTACTTTCATTCACTTTGTTTTTTCTATTGCTTTGTAGATATCTTTGTATTCTGTGTGGGTAATATTAAACCCATTCAGTTTTCTCTTTTATTCTATATTTTCTGAACTATTGTCACATTATTTGCGACAGAACAAACATGCAAGGCTTGAGCACCAACTACAATTTGGTCATCAGGTGTGTACCAACAAAATCAATTCACATCAGATTCGTGATTCTCATTTACAAAGATTCAGAATCAATTTAAAATGTCTGAATATTGATTAAAAAAATAAAAAACATAAAGCAAATCCAATGGCTGCCAGCATACGTGGGATGTCCTGGGTTTGGATATGCATGCACAGAAAGCTCCAAAACAAAGGAAATTACAAAACTGGAGGAATTCAACTGGCCCCGTCATCGAAGGCAAACATTTTGGCCTCATTTTGGTTTTTACTAAATGAGTCTGAGTTTGACATGAGCTTCACTGTGTGCAAAGTTTGCAAAATGAAGATGAAGCACTTTGGGAACAAGACAAATGGGCTCACATTATCAGTTTTGAAAGAGAAATCGATTTTGGATCGAATCGTGGTCCCAAAAATCAGAGTCCAATCACGAAATTGTAAAAGATTCCAACCCCTACTGGTCATTTTCATTGTCCTCTGTCTCTGTCAGACTCTGGCTCCAATATGTCAAATGTTTCTGCGCCGCTATACAGTCGTGAAGCCCTCAGGCTGTGAACAATCTTGTTTGGATTTAAAGAGACAGCCTCAAAATGAGTTGATCTGAGACACACCTCAGAAAAGGGGTGAAAGAGGGGCTTGTAAATTTACAATAAGGAGGTATTCAGATCAAAGCATTGCAGTTCCGCTTCATAGAGACTTCCAACTGAATGATTTACCGTGCTTATTCATGTATAATATGATCTCATGTATAATACGACCCCCACTTTTTTGAGCTTAAAAAGCATAAAAAAGTTTAATCCTCAAACTACCTCCAATTTCATACAGAC
>NW_013952461.1:1301599-1316259 GCF_001266775.1 Austrofundulus limnaeus
CATTACAGACGAACATGTGTTTGTTGTTGTTCGAGGTGCGGCCCGGTCACACACTAATGTCATTAGTTCGTTATCACTACTAAGCTGCAGGGCTACTTTTCCCCCCTTTTTTTCACATCATGTCTCCTGCCTGGATCTGTTATGTCGCTCTGAAGCACAGAGGAGTGTCACAGGTAAGCTTGCTTCAACTGCTTTTTACAACGCAGTCTCATTTCCGGATTCAGACATTTTGTGAATGAAGCCGATATTTCAGTTAAAATACATAAGTAAAAATATTTATCCGAGTATAGTAATACCCCCTCAACTTTCTGGATGATTTTATGGATTTAATTTTACGTATTATACTTTGATAAATACGGTAAATGTGAAAAAGGATTTAAAAGCATCATATGTCTACAAGAGTCAATTTTTGTTGCACAGATTGTTTCAAATTTCAAGCAACAGGACTACAATCCATTGCAAGTTAAGTGAAGAAGTCAAGAATTTCTGGGAGCGTCATGAGTCCTTCTGGAGTCTCTCTCGCACGTGTCGCTCACAGCCCGGTGAAATACCACCCTAAGCAAAACAGACTTTAGAGCAGATTTTATTTGGGATGCTCACAGGTTTGACTTCATCATATGACACTGGCTCCGCCGTGGCATAAGGGCCCAACAACTGTTCACCTTTAAGGTTGAGTGGCTGTGCATATGGTGTGACTGGATGGTAGCCGAGGAGAGTGCACATTGATTAAACCATTTATTCATTACGTCCCTGTGAATTTTAAGGCAAAGTCGAGAAAAAAAAAAGCAGAGTTGCTGGAAGTGTTTAATGACAACAGAGACTGCTGCAGGACCGCACAGAGAGACATATTGATCTCTGCTGGAAGATATGATGTGTTGTAAAACACGATCAGCAAATGGTTTGGAAGAGAGGTGAAGTCAGTCCAGTGGGTGTGTTTTTGTGRATATGTGTTCTCTAAGAGTTATTCTTAAAAGTTATCCAGTTACAACTAAATTTCTAAGCTCTCTTCAGCCTCCAGCTGTATGGCAGCCCTCCATTTCTCCATCCTACGTTTTCTGAAACTTGACCACAGTCTCTGCTCTCCATCTGTGCATGTTCTCTGCTTTTTCTCTGTCCTCGAGGCCATGGTTTGCTGCTCTCCGGTTTTCTGTCCTCCTCTCTGCGGCTTCTGTCCCATTGTTTGTCAGGTTCCCATGGCCCACCAACAAAAGCGGTGGGAGGGGGGGACAGTGGAACAATTCATGGCACCCGTATGGTCTTCATTTTCCTGACCGCAGAGTGCAGTCACAGTTCTCTTGTGTATTCCCATTTTGTGTGAGCAAGCAAAAAGAAACTTWAAAAAAAACGGGTGAAAAGAGGACAAGGAGTCAAAGAGGAAGATGAAGCAGCAAAATAAAAGCCAGTTAGGGAAAGCAAAGAGATGTACACCTCCCTGTKTTATCACTAAATTGCCTCTCTTAATACCTTTTACTATTTCACCTGCACTAAGACATCGAACGACAATCCAATCTGCAGACTTTTACCCTCCGGTCCAGCTCATGCCGTTATGAAAATCCTTTCAGTTTAGCCTCAAACACACCTACACATGCACCGCTTCCTCACCTCCCCTGCGCTAAACCTTCCTTTTTTAGTGATTTCAATCACCAAATCAAATCCTCCCTTCCTGGCCCCCCATACAAACCATGACTTAGAAAAGTTCAAGTCATTTAGACAACCAATAGAGAGTTTCTCCCTCCCTTCATTGCTCTCAATAAGCTGTAATGAACCCACTATTTGCACAGGGAGGTATTTGACTAAGACTTTATTTGCCTTGAGCTTAACATTTCCAGCTATTTCAARGGGGAAATGGTTGTGGAGTAGCTGGAGGCTATGAAGTAATCCGTGTCTTCATTTTTATAATGTTCAAAACTACTTATCACTTCATAAATGCATCTTTTAAATTGATTAGTAATGCATAACTAGAACTTTATTTTCAGAAAATTGAAAGAAAATGCAGCCGCTGCCCAAAATTCCAATATAGCTTTGTACCGTTTGAATATGATGTTTTTGGCAGATCTTGTCTACGTTCTGTGAGGTATAACGTAGACACACTATTCCCAATCAAGCTGCACGTTTTGGTGTATAAAAGGCAGGCTGTATTTCACAATAAACTAATCTGGAGGCAACTTCCTGGACCTAATTTGTGATTAAGTCRGCCAAATAGTGACATCTCCAGGCACACGATGTTAATCTAAAGTGCAGCAGCGTTGACGTCCGATGCAAACCAAATGACATAGATGTTGCTAAAACCGTGAAACATTTTGGCCCAAAGTTGCAGTTTTTTTTAAAGCGCTCGCCGTATCGGAGGAGTTCAACTCTGTACGGTATTGTAGTTTTTTTCTGAGCAGTACTGTTCACTGCAGAAAATCGATTCCACTCAGCCGCTGTAATGTGTTTGAAGCTGCCACAGGGCTCCCAGCACAAATGTATAATGTCATTTTCGCAGCGCGTTTGCCGCTTATTTGCATGCTCGCTTCATCAAGGCAAAAAATCTGCTGTCCTGCTTWAAAAAAAAAAGTAGGATTTTACTGTTATCTGAAATTAGAAACTCATTGTTGATCATAATGCAAATACTTGTAAAATTCACCGCATGCTTGGGAAGCTGCAGTCAAATACGAGATGCTGAAATAAGCCCCTTTTAGACACGCACTCCTCTCCAATAATCTGACAGCAACGGAACATGACTTCATTTTGAAATGCCTCCGGTGAAAAGGTTACACACAGCTCTCAACAGGGCAAGTCTGAACTGAAGACAGTTACTTTAACAAAAAAAAGACACATATAGTGATGAATTTGATCTGCTTTACTGAGTAATGTTATCCTAATAGCAGTGATGAATACTTTTCATTTGTTCATTCTCTTTTTGTTTCTGACACTCTGAAACCAAAGCCCATAGTGGGTACTTTTACTTTATACAGACTCTGAGTTAAAATGCTGTAAGATSATAAGCACTATTTATAAAAGTTATTACCACCATAACCACCTTCCTGCCTTATAACATCAAAAAAACTGTTTCTATGTTCTTTACTGGCTTTTAGTGAGCTTGAAGTTAGCACAGAACACCATTTACTGACCAAGTGATAATGACTCGCTACATTAAGTCTGCCTTGACAATTCCATGTTGTGTTAATAATTTCATCTGCACTCTGTCTATCGCTCGCACACAGGGCCCTGCTTTGTTTGAACATTTTTCATTCAGCGTGCTTTTAAACGGACACGAAAAAGGCGAGTGCACTGAATAAACATGCATATTTTGTATTTGTGCTTAAGAGCTCGATCTATGCTATTATTTCTTTCTTTTTTTTAAAAAAACATACAGCTACACTCAGATAGGCTCCAATATTGCAATTCACTGTCGATGTTGATGCAACCCTACTGATTGAAATGCTAATTTTCAGTTTGCATTTTGCTAAAAATGGGAAACTGTGCCACTGAAACATGAATCCATCTACAGAGAGAGTGATTTTGTGTGGATTTACCACATTTATAGCACTATATATATAAAAAAAAGACTATCTTGTTTTGTTTTCAGCAGAGTTGTAAAGTAACTAACTACAAATACTTTGTTAATGTACTTAAGTAGAATTTTTGGGTATCTGTACTTTACTTGAGTAAATATTTTTCAGCCTACTTTTTACACAATTATCTGTACTTTATACTCCTTACATTTTAAAAAGGCAAGAAGTAGAAAGTCATTATCTTTATTTAATTTTTGCTTGTTTTCATTCCAGCTTGTTATTGTAAAAAATAAATACTATGCATATAAATTGTGCCTCTTAGATAGAGTGAATTTAACTGTGGCTGAATGAGAAGTATATATATATAAAATTCTGATGCCGTATTAGTTTGTACACAAACAAATCATGTCACACTCCAGAAGACATAATCATTAAAATAAAAGGACTGTACTTAAGAAGTATTTGTATTTCATGAATTATGTTATTGTATATTTGACCACAGCCCTAAGATAGATTTTCATTCAGGGGAAAAGGTTTGGGCCTGTAAATAAACTGAAACAGCTGGACTAGTACATCTTAAATTTAACAAATTAATTATTTTAAAACAATATAGTAATTTCTGCATTTTTTGGGGGGAGATCACCTCCTAATAAATGTCCTAAGAAAATCTAACTGCTCATTTTAAATCAATACTTTTACTTTTAATACTTAAGTACAAGAAATATCAGATACTTTAAGACTTACTCAAGTAAAGTAATTTTTTGGTTAGATACTTGTACTTTTACTCAAGTATCACTTTGTGGTACTTCATACAACACTGGCATTCAGTACAGAATTACCAAAAAGGACCACATTTATCAACTTAAATTAAGGTCATACGGAAAACAGTGACACGTGATGACAAAAATGTCCCATTGTCTCTGGAACACAAGAAGCTAAATCAAGTTTCATTGATGAGAGCATCCATATGCTGCACAATGAGAGAGACTGATGGTTATCCCTGTGACCTTTCACCCCGCTGACACCCTTTCAGTGGCAGGCTTGACCTTTGCTACTGCAGTGATCCGCTGATGGCATTTGTAGTCATGCCTCATTTCCACTGAGCCTGTCCATTTGGGTGTGATGGAACAGGATTGGAGAAGTGACCCTGAGCTCCTCGGAGGCTCCTGGGAGTCTGAGATCATGGCTGCTCGTTCGGTCGGTGTAATGACTGAAACTCTGGCCTTTAGTTGCTCCGGACTCAACTGCAGTCGTGATGGATGTTTTGCTTTGCTCACACAGACCTACAGTTCGCATGAACAAACTTTCTTTTTTTCTCCAGTGTTTTTTTTTTCTTTTTGTCTTTTACTGGTTTTCTTTGTTGTTTTCCGGTTTCTATAGTTCATAACTGGTTCTGTTTAAATGAATCACAATTTTATTTTAGCACATTTTAGCTTTTGAATTTTTGCTTTGCTAATTTTATGTTTTCACTAATACTTGGTTAGTTTTATGATTTTTGCAATTGTTTTGCCAATTTAAGAATCAAATACTGTTTTTAAGTTTTATGTACTGTTTTGCTGGTTTTAGCTACAGCTTTACAAATTTTACTTTGTAGCTACTGTTAATGCTATTGTAGCTGTTTTGCTCATTTTAGCTTATAGCTGCTATTAAATTGAATTGAATAAACCTTTATTGTCGTTGTACAGAGCACAGTAGCTTTAGCTTATGATTACTGTTGTGGTTATCTTAGCTTTTATTTACTGATCTGCTAATTGTAAGTTTAGCTACTGTTAACTACTTGTTAACTGTTTGGATGTTTGCTTTCAGCTGCTATTTTGTTCATTTTAGCTTTTAAATACTATTGTGCTAATTTTTGCTTTTATGTATCTACTGTTAAACTAATTTAAAGTTTTAGCTACTGTTTAGCTCAGTGGTTCCCAAACTTTTTATCTTCTGACCCACAAAATATCCATGGCAAAAACTTGTGACCCCAAATATTACTGGTCTGAGTACACGAACTTCATTAATAACCCTAAAAACACAGGCTTTTTGACAATCTGAACAGCTTGTACACAAATATAAATACTTATTTATACTTATTTTGTGTTTTTGTAATAATTATAGGGAAAATATTACATCAGCAATTATATTATTACCCTTTAAATTGATTTCTGGAGATTATCCAAGGTGCTTCATGACCCATAATTGGGTCCCAAGACCAACTTTGGGAACCAAAGTGCAGTGGTTCCCAAACTTTTCAGCTTTTGACCCACAAAATAACAGTAGCAGAGACCTGTGCCCCCAGCTAGTTTTGGATRATAAACATTTGTATCAGATCAACAAAAACATGGGCATAGTAACTATTTTTATATTACATTTATCCATTTTAGATTCACTAACCTCACTCCTTTTGTAACAATTAAGGCAAAAATGTAATTAATTCAAAAAATCTTTTCAGGACCCCACCTTGATGTTTCAGGACCCCACTTTGGGTCCCGACCCTAACTTTGGGAAACGCTGATTTAGCTTACTTTAGCCTTTAACTATTGTTTTACTAGCTTCACCTTTCATCTATGATTTTGCTCAATTTAGCTTTTAGCTACTGTTGTACTAATTTAAAGTTTTAGCTACTGTTAGCTTACTTTAGCCTTTAACCACCATTCTACTAGCTTCCGCTTTCAGATATAATTTTGCTAAATTTAGCTTTTAGCTACTGTTTTTTTTTATTTTAGTACCTGTTTCGCATTGACAATTCAGTTCTTGCTTCATCCACATATTTCAGCAAATTCAGTGTTCTTTTGCAGAAAATTCTCATTTTTCTGGTTCTAATTGTTTTCTTTTGTAATATCTTTGTCTTCCTTCCTCTCTGTTTGTTGTTTCCCTTTTGTTCTCTTGGCCATTACTCTGTCTCCCATCACACTTCCTCTTTACTCCCGTCCTTCCTTTCTTACTGTCAGGCTATCTCTTCTTATTCCCCAATGGCTCATCAAATGAAAGAGCTGCAGTGATGCTATCTGTGCCCCCAGTCTGGACCTGGGTGTGTGTGTGTGTGTGTGCGTGCGTGTGTATCTTGTGTGTCAGACAGATTGCTCCTCGTAAGACTCGGGCCCCCGGGCTAATGTCACAACAGTGCTCTCACACATTTCCTCAGTCAGCTGTGTGTTATATGGCTGCAGTAAACAGAGCCCACAGACCTCCTAAGTCAGTCCACTCAGATCTTAGAACTCAATCATGACAAAGGTTTTACCATCTGCACTTGAAATAACCATGATGGACAATGAGCTGTTTCCGCTTCATGAATAAATCAGAGAGGTCATCCTCAGMGTTTTTGTTTTATCTTTGTCTCCTCCTCACCAACTGGAATGGCTGGATTTGTTTCAGCGTTTTGGAGTATTTCATAAAAGAGCATAGCTCTGTTTTACAAAGAGTAATAAAATAAATTAGGAACATTTCTCTCAGCGTGAGGCTCAGTGATGTCTTTTAATAGTTTTTAGAGACCAACTGAGGTCTGAGGCACAGAGGAATAATCTATATTAGGTATCCACAGGCGATGCTCATTAATGTATTCAGTCACCTTTAATGAACTGAAAACCATTATCAGGATTTAGGGGGGAAATGGACCCATGGCCCACTTAAATCACTGCATTTTCTTTGATCACATTACAACTTTCAGGAGACATCCAACCACAGTGTGTGAACAGGACACCTGTATCTAGTTTTGGTGGAGTGTGAAGCAAAACGAATGCTCCGCACTGCTGAAACGATCCTTCAGGTGATTTGTAATGCTAAATGGTGCCAGGATTCTGTTTTACAAGAGCCCCTACAGGTGCATAATGCCCTCTTTACTTTTAGTTATTACAAAGGATTTAAAGGAACGTGTGTGTACTCCAGTTCTTGGCTCAAGCTGCCTTAAATGGAGATTTACATCAATTTGTGCTCCGCTAAAGGCTGAAGCACAAAATATGTGTGATTAGTGCTCCTTTTGTGCAAATGCAAACTGTCCCGGCATATTATCAAGACATATTTAACATATGCTAATTRGATAATAATTGGGCTTATTATTGCTTTAATTGCTGTTAATGGACTAAGGATGGTGACATCAGAGATGTAGCTGCAGATGTTGGTCGCTTCACCATTTGTGACAAAKGTTTTTAATGTTTAGTATGACAAATTGTTTAACTGAAGTGCAACACAAGGAGGTTCGACTGATTTTTGCTTGATTCATTTTGAATATCTGTCTTGTACGACTGCTGCAACTGTCCAAAAAAGCAGCCTGAATACTGTGCAGATCCAAAGATACAAGCCTTTATGAATCAAAGAAGGYCTGTGGAAAAAGATTACATCAAGCTCCACAACACTATTCTGTATTTTTTGAACAATTCTTTTCATGCTCTGTCTCTCATACGTCCTCAGACTTTATGAAAGCGCTCTACTAAGTCACTGGTGTGTAGATTTAATCTTGWAGTGTCAGAGTTTTATTTCATTTTTTTGTCAGCACCTCAGATTGATGGAGAAACATATTATTGCTGTATGCATGGGGCCTTGAAAGGGTTTTTTTAATCAAATCTTCAAAATAAAAAAGAAGAATCACGCAAAAGTTAAAAAAACTAGTCTGACTTGTAAACTGCACCTTTACATTTATTTTTATGGCTGTTTACAGATAAATTAATAACCTATCTATAAACTCTTTAAAAGACATCTATAAGGGGAGTCTTATTGTAAAATGGTACCGAAAATTCTTGGCAAACAAAACCAACTGCAAATTCAACATCGAACCCCTCAAGCTAAATATGTTGCTGCTCACGGTCGTCTGAACATATAACTCATAAATTTTATCACAACATGGATGATGAGAAATTTGAAAAGACAAAAACAAAGACTGAAGACTTAACCGTTGTTTATCTCACTGCTTAGCGTTGAAAGTTGCCAGAGATCTGTGTGTATTGAGCGTACAGGTTGACCAATCCTCTTTGGAAGCATTCAAATGGAAAAGTCAACATTTTAATACCTTTTGTAACAATTGTATTACTTTTTCATCTGATCACATTAACACAAATCCCAGGATGGTTCAAATGCTTTTATTCCGTCGTATCACCAAACTGATCATATTTATTGTTTCATTTTATCTGTAGAAGTCCTGGAAGCAGTAGTAATGAAGAGCGATTACGACAATCAGCCATTTAAAAATGTATGTTGGTAATAACATGGTCCAAAAAATGATTGTTGTACTGGGGCTTTGCAAGATTTTAGGCTTCCAAGCCCTCATCYACATTCGGTTCAGATATATTTTTTTGTTTGTTAAGCTGCTCTGTGGAAAGCTGATATTCATTCTTAATCTTGCATAGTAAGCTGTGATCAGTGGATTGTTTTAGAGAAACATAGAAATAGCTCCTAGTGAGCACCACATCAGACTCATTTCCACAAAACCCATCTGCAATTCGGAGGTTAAATTTTGCATCAGTGGTACATAAAGATTAACTGCTCTGTTTTGGTTTGAAAATTACTATCATAAGAATTTCTGTGGTTACCTGAGGATAATACTCAATCATTCGAAAAGAAAACTGAATAATCCCTGGATAGAAAATAGATTAAAGCCTGTCGTGCTTGGCAGTGGCTGTTGCTGCTCTGCTGCTCTCACCTTTTTTAGCTGCCCGCTCCTGGTGCCCAGGAAGACCACACTGTGCCCGTTGTAGATGTAGGAAGTGACAGAGGTCAGCCTGTCCCTTCGTTCGGTGAACACTGTTCGACCTGACACCAGCTGGGAGCCTCCCAGGGGTTGGTTTATATCCAGGCCACAGAAGTGATCGTCTATGGGCACAGGCTGTGGTGGGAGAGAGAGGCAAAGTGTGAGGGTGAGGATGAAGGAAACAACAAAAAAATGAAGACGAAAATGTGTTTTTGAAGGGATGAAAGTAAACAAGAAAAAAGGGAGAAGAGGATGAGAGATGTAGGTGGGGAGCAGAGATTATTAGAAGAGTAAAATAAGTGAGGGAGTTCGATCAATGTAGACAAACGTGAGTAAAAGACGAGAACCCAGACTGACTTATAGTGAGCCTAACGAGCTTTAAGTGCAGAGTTTTCATGGTTAAAATTGTTACATCAAAAGGGTTTGGACCGCTGGGCTTCTGAACAAGCCTTGGAGCGGGCAAATCTATGGCGCACACTTAATTACTCATGGCAAACATGAGAAACAGTGTGTATTTTTGTGCCCGTTTCTGTGATTTTATTTGGATTGCTTGATCTGACATCACACAAACACACAGCACCAGAGATGTCAGGTTTTGATTAAGCATCAAAGCGAGGCTCCGCGCTCAGCGGTCCAACTGGATCAACTTACACGCACCTCAAACCTCCGCTAATTGCCTGTCACTTAGTATATAAAGACACCTTTTTTAAGCCTGTTAATTTCTCGTTTCATTTCTCCTGCTTCGTGTGAACATGTTAGCATTCACTGGGCTTTTTCTTTCATCAAATGATTTGTCTGATCTTTACCGAATACGATCAGTGAGCTCAGCATAAATAAACTTGTTTTCCTACCCCATCCAACTCCCTCTCTCTATCTCTCTTGTCCGACCTCAAGTCTTTTGAAATATGCTTTAGAAATCATTCAGCTTTCCTTCAAGGGCACATTTTCTTTTGATCCCAAATATTGGACATGTTAGTGGTTCTGAAAAGGAGCAAGAATTTTTACATAGAAGCTGATGATGTAAAACATTTTTATGGCTTTAGTGTCATCCAAAAAAATACCATAATTTGGGCCCTAGAATATAAAAAAAATGTTTAAAAATATTAACAACTGTTGAATTTAATGTATGCTCATTCAAGAGATGAAAAACAGAGGTTATATGCATGGACATTTTGCATTTTCTGCAAAAATTCAGTGCAAATGCTCCTGACTTTGAAGAAATTTTCTGAAGGCGCCTTGTTGTTTAATTAGAACAGTAAAGTTTATTTTAAAACATATAAAAGTAAAATAACCTGAATGAGCTGAATGTTTTGACCCTGAAATGGYTAAAATGGCACRAATTATGCAGAAGTAGCTCCTGTTCATGTTAATAAAACATTGARGAAGAAATAATTAAAAAGTAAAGAGAAACGGGATCCCAACAGTGTGAATACTTGAATCAGTAATTACACAAATACCATTTTGTTTGCCTCTTATAAATTTGTTGTAAAATTTCCCAATTGTGTACACCAACAAAAGCCTCTAGTASCAGAAAGTACTCAACATTCACAGCTGCTATTTAATCACAGTCGAACTCCATCCGTTCAATAGCAATGCCAAATCAGAGTCAAAATCAAATCACTGCTGGGGAGATTAATACAGCCAAAATTAAATCCTGCCCTGTTCTGCAGCCTGAAATACTAAAATGGAGAGCGACATAGTCAGTAACTAGAAAAAAAGAGATCAACCCTTCCATCATTTTTTGAAATATTCATCTTTTTGCTACAGTGAGAATGCTTAAAACAATGGCCTCTAATAGCCACAGCTCCTAATGTGGTGTCAATCCAATTTCTATTTCAATTAAAATAAAATGTTTTTCCAACGTCAGAATTTACAGCTGAGAGAGAACGCTTGTTGTTTTATTACTGTTGATAGTCCACTGGCAAATTAATCATGTGCCCTACCAGTTATTTCTGCCTGTCATTATACAAAGTCTTTTGCTTAACTGCACAGTGAGAAACAATTATTGAATTATTCGTATTACTTGTCTCAATGGGTTTCTTTTATGATTAACATTACGTCTTATTTATGTGATCGCACGGTGGAACGAAAGTACAGGTTTGGAATCGTTAGAGCAATTTTTCTGATGGATTTCTTTGTTTTTATGGGCTGCTTTAAACTTCTTTCTATGAGAGCCGCTCATTATGCAGAATTATGGCTTTCACGAAGGCTCAGACTTGGACGTTTACAAGAAAGCCCTTTTCTAAGGATCAAGAACAGGTCTCTGAGGGTTCGAGTACTGCTGACAGCGACAAGAGTGGGAAGATGGGGGGGGGGGGGCTCACAAAATTGGGAGAGGCAAAGAAAAAGAGGTGGGGAAAGAGGTGGGAATCAGTGCCCAAACCTCTGAATGAAATCAAAGCTCCATTCAAAACTCCCCTGATTAGCATTGTGGAATTAATCTCCCCCAGCTCTTCTGCTATAATGGGATCCTCAGACTTGAATGCTTTTTTTATTATTGAAAATCATGCTGCCTGCCTCTTTGCTGTTAAAGTTGTAATCACAGTTATGGGATAATCAAACTGCCACCTTTTGTTAAATCCGTGTCGAGACTCACAATTGTTAAGCAATCATAGCCGACCTGAATGTGCGCGCTACGAGCTGGTGTGACCTCTCTGGTGTCCACCTACCGCCTTGGTGCACTGCACGTCCTTCCCCAACAACCAGTGCAGCTCCAGATTTCCCTCTCCCTGGTAGCAAGACTGCAGCCGCTCTTTAATGCGCGCGTTGATGTCTTGGATTGTGAAAATGCAGAGAGCCGAATGATCCGAAGGGTCGTGGTACTGCTTTTGCCCTTTGGAGAACACGGCAAGGAGCACGTCCTCCTGAGCGCTGATGTTGAGCGACTTTGCCAGCGCCCTGCTGGCTTTGGACAGGTGAGCCGCCTGCAGCAGACGGTACTCCTCGCCTTTGTGCACGCACCCCACGGGAAGCGAGACGTACGAGTGAAACTTCTTGTCGCCTTTGCAGAGGCGAATGATGCGTGATGTGTAAAAAAGGTCGCCGGGGGAGCCGCCCGCGGGCATCCCGTTCTCCGGGGTCTCCGGCTGGACGGTCATGAAGTAGACGAAGCTTCCGCTGGAGAAGCCGTAGATGTAGTAAATGTCAAAGTGTGGAACGAGGGCCAGTGTGTCTGAAGGGATTTTGATTAGGGACGAAACAAAATCGGTGTGAAGCTCGTAGTCCAGCATGGCAGAGGATTCTGGATCACGGGGGAGTTTACGGCTGGAGATGGTGGGGAAGTAATCCTGTTTGCCGCCAACAGCAGAGCCGATATACAGCGTAGCATCCTGGCCCTGGGAGGGAACGACAACCCCGTACATCGTCCCCGTCTGGTTGTCACTGGACAGATAGTGCTCCTTCTTATGCGTGGGCTCCACCAGGATGAACAAGTCATCAAGCCTCATCAGTTTACAGATGCCCTGATAGAGGCTGCCGCAGGCCAGCAGCCGATTGTGAGAGTAGTCGATTAGCAGGAGTTTGTTAACATTGTCCGTAGAGGCCAATGGCTCCGAACAAGGCTGGACAATCAGTGGAGGGTAACATGCCTTGTTGTCGTACTCTGGCCCCGTATCGTGGGACACCAGGAGTGTGAGATTAGCAGACAACTTGTAGATTCGGTTGACAGCTCCAACATACAGCGCCCCCGTGGACTGATGCACCGTCAGATGGTTCAACGACCATTCCCTCCTCTCTGATTGGAAGGAGTTCATCGTCTGTCCGAAAGTCGTCTTCTGATTCACGGAGATTAGAGTCAATAGCCACAGGGCCAAGGGCCATGTCATGACTTTTGGAGGGTGGTGACCTTTACTGGGGCTGCAGTGAGTCCATCTTTTCTCTGAGCATGCCCCCATCCCAGCAGGACTCGAGGAAACACCAAAATCAGACAAACAGGAATGCGTGCAGGCAAAGCTGAGGTCTTCCCGAGTGGGGATGTGCTGAGAAGTGATATTATCCTCCTTAACTGATCTTCATATCAATCTGTAAAAGAACAAAATAGACACGTACTGTTAAAATTCAAAACTCATTGATTCATTCAAGTGTCAAAAGCTGCTTTCAAAGATATCATTAGACACTTATCTAAAGACTTAAAAATCTGCTTATTTTCTCTTTTTATTCTGCTTGGTCAGAAGCAAGAAAAATCAAAGAAACAAGTAATCATGTGTTCTGTCTCCTCATATTTACTAACCAAAGAGATAGGCCAATATTACCTCTTTCAGCACGGAGGCTCATTATGTTTGATACTTTGTAAGAGTAAACGATCTGGCTTCTGCATGAACAAAGCACTGACACAGTGTGGCTGAGCATTCCCTCTGTTTGGGTGGCTAATTGAATGATCTAAATGTATTAATTATGCATCCATATTTTTGGTCCCTGTGTTTTCCCTTCTCCCCTCTGCCTTGTTCGTTTAAATGGTTGAATCCAGGAGGAATTAATCACTCTCCACTGCGGCCAATTTCGAAATTAATCWGTTTTTTTTTCCCCAAAGATGACGGGGAGGCATTAGAGATTCAGAGCCTGGCAGCTTCAACTCTCACACTTCCCTGGTTAATTTCATTAACATAATTTATGTGGGGATTTCCTTGAAACAAGCAATGACCAACATACGTAGGATGTGACAAAAAAAATAACAGAGCTACACATAAATCTTTGATGGGTTTATTCATTCAATATTTTTTAATCTCAAATAGAGACCATGTCTAAAAAAATGAACGATTACGTCTTCATAAATGACATTACTTMATCGACATTAATACAGATTTAAAATGCGCCTGCATCTGAGAACACTGTTCCCTTTCAGTTTTCGTCCTGTGGCTCATGAGATATTTAAGTAATGGTTCAACACGTGTGCACACGCAAACACACACACAAGCATAAACATTATGTTCCACCTTCAACAATAGGTGATAATTAAAAATCCTGAATCCACATGAAGCTTTTGAACTACTTTGTAGGTTTTTCTGTCTCCTTCTTTGTTGTCTTTATTAACCATACTAGAAGCAACTTCACACTCTTATGACACTTTTTTTTTACTCTTTCAGCCCTCTTCGCATAAAGTTGTAAATTTCCTGCCAAATGCTATAAAGCTTCACCTCCCAAATGTCTTTTCTGGCTGGTGCGGACAAAAGAYGGGGGGGTCGTCTCGGTGAGACTTGATGGTATAAGTAAAGGTTAAATGAAGACAGCCGTGTCAGATCYTGATACGGGGGTGGTGATGCAGAGGGTGCTCTTCATTAGCTGACTAACAGGACATCCCGCTGAGTTGAGCGGGAGCCAGGAAAGGAGCGGATGAACTGATCCTAAGCTCCACTCCAGCATCTTCTGTCCATCTGTCCCCACCTCGCTTCGCACAGGGGGACGCGTCGCTCAAGTGTCTCGACCTTCTCTGCTCAATTTGGCAGCGTTGGGCAAATATGGACAGTCTCTCAAACAAAACATTTCTCATGTTTGCTTCTCTA
>NW_013952461.1:1316478-1322868 GCF_001266775.1 Austrofundulus limnaeus
TTACAACTAATCAGGGATTCCTTTAAGCAAATTTAACAAAATGAACCTCACTATCAGTGCTGATTTGCTTCTTTTTTTTTTTAAAAAAATGTTTTATTTTCCTTTTTGTAATTTTTAGCCTGCTTTTTTATCAAGACTGCGCACAAATTGATTTTTTTTATAGTTCTCTGAGAATTGGTGGAACATTTTGAATTTAATAATTGTATCTGCTTTGTCAAGAGCATTCCAAGCACAGGTCCTTCAAATAATCAGCTTTAAAAACCGATGAGACCCTGAACCAGGTTAAGCTTCTTATATATATATAAAACTGAATTAGGAGGATTTAAAAAAATGAATAAAAAGTTTTTTTTTTAAATTTTTTTATTTTAATGGTTTCATGTCAAGGAAAAGTACGAGAAGTATGTTGGGTTTTCATACAAAATGTCCCAAACTGGTGGTCAGCTTGTTGTTTTTCTAAATCTTGTTATTGGTTTTGAGTTTTCTAAGGCTGACTTTGTGTTTGAACGTTCAAGTCAAACATTAAAGTTCCAGGTAAAGGCCTTTCGTGAAGTTTGTATTGTGCACTTGTGCAGGTTGTGAGCACTTTCCTGTCTTTGCTTGAAAATAAGGTGGGGGGCGTCCAACTGTGCTCTTGAGAGCTAACAGTAAATAGCAAACTGAATGATGTTTGCAGAGCTTAGTTTGAGTCTACCATGACCTTAAACAACAGGCACCAGCAGTGCCACCCAGAGGTTAATTTAGTGTTGAGAATCTACCTCTGAAATCCTCCGAGGTGTTACAAAACGGGGGGGTAGAAAACAGGTGCAGAAGTGGACAGGCATGCAGGCAAGCAGCAGCCTCATCATTTCATCCATTTCTGCTCTGCCGGCTCTGGTCACGTCTAAGGCGTGCAGTCATGCTGCTCAGTGTTTACCCTGGATTATGGAGACAGCTCTTCGCCCCGCGCAGTCCTCCCCGCTGAATTCTCCGCCTCACCACTCTCAGACACGCTCCAGCCCAGACGTGACTCATTCACACTCACACGCGGGGACAATGATGCCCGGGATCTCTGGGGACGCCAGCTCCCAGTGGGCACCAATCACAAAGCAAAGGAGGGAGAAGCCGGCCTCCTTGTTCACCGTAAACATAACCCTTTGACCTGGATCGAAATCAGCGAAGCCGAATCTGTCACTTAGATCAGCTTTTCTTGTGCTTAAATGCTGTCGCAGCTTCTGTAGCTCCATGACTCACATGGCTGGATACTTATTTTTGAATAGGGCGAGCCATCTGCCACCAGAGATAAATATTGATAAAAAGATGTTTGTTAGATCATCCGTGTAAGAAAAAAAAATCTTCTTAGATTTGATAGCATTTAGGATTACGTTTATCACAAAACTGAAAGTTTCAGTTATTTCCAATTAGCAACAAGCATTTTTATTGCTAAAGGTAAAAACTGTTTTAGCATTAGCTAAATATTTTGTGAAACCTTTAGGTGGCCACCATAGCTAGTCATTTTAGTAAGTTAAATGTACAAGTTTTGTATGCTATATACTCATCCATGATTATGCCCTATTTGTCATATTGCTCAGAAATATGATGAAATGCAAATAAAATATAAAACAACTATTAACATATTAGTTAAGTTACAAAAAAAGCGATTAGTGGGATATTGTTCAAGTTCAAGTGTACCTTGTCAAAATCTATGTAACGGGGTTTGCACAGAAGTTGAAATTGCGTTTCACTAGTCTCCAGTGTGCAGTTAAACATATCGATAAGACATAGACATTAAACCCCCCCCCCCCCCCACACACACACACATACATACCCACACAATGTGCAGTAAAAAACTAACATATTGATACATTTATTGTGAACAACTAATAAACATTTTATTCAAATTAACACTTTGAAATTTTGGGACATTATACATGTAAAAATACTAGAAATAATGCATTGAATAAAAGTCTTCCTGCTGGATTTTAGAAATTATTTAAGTCAAGAGAGAATGAATATAATTTACGAGGTTAATCTTTGAACATGCTAAAGAGAAAAGTCAAGTAAAATCTAGATGTGTTGCAGTTATTAGTGTGAAACTATGGGAACAATGATCAGAAATTATGTGCTTGTCGAGCTTTAAAAGAGTCTTAAAATGTAACATTACATAAGCCTATACTGTTTTGTAGATTTATATTTGTATTTTGTACCTGAATGTAATATACAGTATGTATATGCATGTCTATATGTATACACATGTATATTTAAGGCATGCGGGTACCACTTTACAATAAGGCTCCCCTTATAGATGGCTTATAAATAGTTATAGATAGGTTATTAATTTACCTGTAAACACTTTATAAAGTATTAATAAGTCTTTATTATGCATTAATTAAGGACAAGCAGAGACAAACTGTTAAAGGGAACCTTACTATAAAGTGTAAAACAGTACACTATTTACAGTATAAGGCTCCCTTATATTTATACATGTTTATTAGTAATTAATTAATAGTGTACTGTTTTACACTTTACAATAAGGCTCCCTTTGATAATTGTGAATATGTATAATCAGTAATACAGTACAATATTATGTGTAAAATATGTGTTTCCAATACATTATTGTGCTTACAAGGTAATAACCTATCTGAAATGTTTAATATAGCACCTTTAGATGTAATGTGAACAGATTTGGCTCACTTTTTGGCAAGAAACTGGACAGTTTTGTCTCCTCATCCTCAATTAATGCATAATAAACACTTATCAATGATTTATAAAGTGTTTACAGATGAATTAATACCCCATCTAGAAACTTTTCACAAGCCAATCTATAAGGGGAGCCTGATTGTAAAGGGGTACAGGTATGTCTGTGGATACCTTTTATTTTGTAGACTGAGGTTTTTTGAATATGGTAGACAAATATAAGCCTTGGCTTCAGCGTACTCTTTTTGATTTTTATTTGTAAAATAGTGTTTCACTTTATTTTATTTTTCTTGTAATGTTGTAAATTTATCAAAAATAAATCAAAATCTACTAATCAATCAAAAAATAGAGATATTGAGGTCAAGTTTATTTAGTAGTAGCTGAGGGTATGCATTTCCTCAATGACTGCTAGGCCTTTAAATTTGAATATTTTATCAGTTTTGTTCCGTTCGAGATGGCAGCTGTGTAGGTGTTTGTAACGCTGTCATAAATTTCATCAAATAAAAACATCACGTCTTCATATTAAGATTATCTGGATTTTTTTTTTAAGCAATCTCAATTTTGGCAACTTTACATTTTCAAAGAGAAGAAACCCAATTTGATTTTCTTATCTCTCACAGAGTGACAGATTTAGCACTGCGGTGGAGTTGATCTTGTTTTTGGTTGTAGTTTTGTGTGAGAACGTTGAACACTGTTGGCAGACTGTGCTGCGATCTGTCTAAAGGTTAGGAGCTGGGCTTCTGCTCTCACACTTAGTCAACAATGGGAGTCATTCACATCAGAGGTGATAGAATTTTTTTTTTCTGTTTTGTTTTTGTTGTTTTATTGGCCTAGATGTATACGGCTGCACAAAGGCAATAATTCAAGACCACGGGGGCGGAAACAACAGCAGTCGGAACGGTTTCTGATCTCATTTTTTACAATCTGTGCAGAAACATTTACGGCCAAAAAGTTTCTAAAGTTTCCACAAAATCAGCTTAGATTTGTAACAACAAATAAAACGCAGGGGTTGCATCTGATATTCAACCTCACACGGGACGCTTTAGCCTGAGGTTTTCTGCACACTAAGTTTGGGGGCAGGGAGGGCCAGTGTTGTACACATTACACATGAATGGGTTGGGAGGGCGCCAGTTGCAGCACAACTTGACTTCCAAATGAATAAATGAAGGCCATTAGTAGATCTGTTTATAATACGGTGGAGATAAAAGTAGGTCAAACGTAGCAGCCAAGGAGAGTGGAGGGAGCTGGGTCGCCGGTACCTACAACGACGAGTCGGGGAATTAGGACATGAAAATACCGTCTTTATTAACGATGACTTTTAAATGAATGTCATATCGAGTCGCTGGAGACCAGCGAGGATTTATCAGGGAAAAAAAAGCAATGTTTGGTGATCAGCCCGCTGCGCTTTATCTGTGGCTGTGTTATAGGGGAAGGGGGAGGCCCAGGGCGATGCCTCCCCGCCCCCTCCATCACAGAAACGCAGAATTAGGCCTCAGAGGGCAAAATGTGCAGCGAGGATGCTCCCACTGCTGATACCCTGAAGATATGTCCGCTTTGATGCCGCTGAGGAATCTGTGTTTAATTTTCATCATTATGTTCTACAATATAAAGTCAAACGGCAGCGCTTCCCGCCCTCCCCCAGACATTGTTCTCAGTCTTACAGAAATCAATCACACTGATACTTTAAAAACTTGCTGTGTATTCATTAGCTTTTATTGGCAGCTCGCTGTGTGTCCCGGCGTTATTTTTATATCGGCAAACATGACCCGTAGCTGCCTTTTTTCTTTTTTTTTTTTTTTTTTTTGCACGCTTGTTGTTTAGTTTATTGGTCAGCACAGATATTGCAGGCTTTAGGGCTCTCCAGCCAGCCACTAATCTTGCTGTTAGAGTAGAGAAGGATGTCTGCAGGGAGCAGTAAAACGGTACTATGTCATCACAACTCGCCCGGCTTGTATTAAGTGCAGGATGCTGCAGGAAACCTGGACGCGGGCGAATGGGACATCGGGGACTAATTCCGACACATCACCACAACACCGTAAGCAGCCGGCGCTGCAAATCCACGCCATTATCTCAGGGCGTGTGCATTATACATGCAGATACATACCACTCTATATGAAAACACTCTTAAAGGGACAGTCCAGTCAGTTTTGATGTGTCGTTCTGTCATGGTCATAGATATATCAGTCATAGAGCTCGCTCTTGTCTCCATGTTTGTATTTGTAATTATTTCTATTACTTTGTTTTCCCCTATAGAAACGACACCCGGTCCAGTCATTCTGTGTTTGAATTTGTCCCATTTTGTGTCCCTTCAAAGCCCAGCCAGTCGAGGCAGATGCTGCTCATCCTAGCCCCAAATCTGCTGGAGGTTTCTTCCTGTTAAAAACGAGTCATTTCTTTCCAGTCGCCAATACTCAGAATAAAATATAGTGACAAAGTAAAGATTTGACGCAATCTGCTGGCTTCCAGGCTTTATGTGATTTATTTTATTATCTTTATATAAACACATATTGTGGGCTTTTTCCCCTCCCACTCACGCAGCTCAAGGTTGCATCTCCCACGCCTCACAAAAACACTTCCATCTAATGATTAAATCAAAGACGAAGAAGCTTTTTTTTCATGACCATGAGTATTTTTTTTAATTTTGACAATGCACTACGTTAGCTGGTTTTAATTAGCTAATGGAGCATTCTTTTATACCAGTTTGTTGTTTTTGAAAAAGTTACTTTGTTAACTTAAAAACAATCTCATTTTGTTTACTATTAGTGTCATTTTCTCCATACTTACTCACTGCTGATATAGTTCAGTACTGATAACGATTAGATGGAGCATCACTTCAAGAATGACCAGACGATTTCTTTAAAGCTGAGAAATGCTGCTGCTTTTGTTATATTTGACCATGAATTTCTCTTCTTTTCTTCCTTCTTTCTCAGCTCCATCTCCCGTTCCTTAAATCTCGCATGTCGGCCTTTGCAGGTTGACCTAAAACCGGCTCGTCTCAGCAGCCGAGGCCGCGCCGTTGTTGCATATATGATGAGCATAAAGGGGAAAGTCAAAGTGACCTCCAGCSCTGTGATGAAAACCCGCGCAGTTCAAGCGCAATCGAGGGTCTTCCATAATTCAGTGATCTCAGGAGAAGACAAAGTGAGCTGTGTCTGTTTTAGAGCCAGACAGCATGTGTGCTGCATTGACTGGCCCTCATCCTTTGGCACAACTGAAGGAAYGGGGAATTAATGGAGGAGCACGATTGGGGGGTTTGTTATCGCCCGCAATCGAAGAACGGACAGAGAAATCGCTTTTGCATGTGGATTTGCAATCGATTTTACAAATTTTGTACTAAGCTGACAGGCATTCACAACATAAATCCAACTGCTCATGCTGTTTTCAGGGTTTGACCAAAGCGACCACATCATCTATTCTGAGCATAAGACGATTTCCGTTTTAAACTCTGGCATAAAAGGTAGCAGCTGATGTGCATCAATGAGTATTGTACAGTGGTGGGCAGCGCTAATTCAAAAATTAGCTCCGCAGTTTCTAAAGCGCTTATAAAAATATTTAGGTCTGCAACTGCAAAAACGCTAATGCGATAGTAAAACTAGCGGAAGCTAATTTTAAAGCACAAATTCAATTTCACACTTACTAGCTGGCAATTAATGTACAACATATGCACAACACTGCCAACTAGTGGTGTATGAACCCTTTTACAGCTTAATCTTACAA
>NW_013952461.1:1322878-1329903 GCF_001266775.1 Austrofundulus limnaeus
TTTTAAAACTGTTTATTGGAAAACTGAAGCGATGCATTCTGGGTACATGACAGATTTGATTTGTGACGGGAAACGAAAGCACGGTCGTACAGGAAACTATCTTCCCTTCAAAATAAGAGCTTGGATTTTAAAGTTTTTCATGTAGTTGCTCCAGTTGACCACTAGATGTCTGTCTAACCCCGTTGGTGGATTGCTTCAACCAGTTACATCAAGTATTGAGCTCCGGTGTTTAAACTTTTTTTAAAGGAGCTCCCATTGTAAAGTAAAATAAATCAATACATACAAAATTTTAGTATGGATTACAAACGTTTACTGTTTTTGCTATTGCCTTCCTGCTACGTAAGCAGACACAAAGCATTGTGGGAAATCAGAACCGTGACCCAAAGCAACAGTCTGCAAGGATTTATACCTTTCCAATAAGTGTGTTTATCTGGGAGGGGAGCTGTTTGATAGATTATGTGTGTTGTGATTAATTGACAGTCATACCTTCTGCTGTTCAAGATAATGATGACTGGTAGATWATTAGTTCTTAGCGGGACTGCATTTTAATTTTAGAAAGCACAAATCCGCTTATGAATTATAAAAATTAGTAAGACCGCTAAAGTGCAAACGAAATATTTAGATCCGCAATTAGCAGATTTGCGCTTTAGTGGACTGGTGCCCACCACTGGTAATGTAACTAAAAGGGATAAAAAGTGCGAGCGGTTAAAAGTGCTCATTGCTTTAGACAAACACAAGCTCACCATCCATAAGCTGCTTTATCCTCTGAAATGGCAGTAATTTCATTGTCGTCTCCTCCTTATCAGTCTCTGTCTTCCCTTGTCTGAGTTGACTTTTCTGTAAAGAGCAAAGCAATACTTCCGCTCAGCCTGATTCACTTACAGATGTGCAGGCTATATTGCTTTTGCATGCATAAATCATAAGGATTTGACAGGGGGAAAATGCACTACGTTGGGCCGACACTAGACCCCAACCAAGTGTATGAATGAGGAAGAAAATAATCAAAAACAGGCAGGCGGTGTAMCCATGTAAAGCCGCAAAGCACATATGTCCACATTTTTCACACCGCTGCACACGGAAATCAAAGAACTTGTCCAAAAAAAAAAGGAGCCTGCATGTTTTCTTCGCTCCTTCCATCTTTGCCCATATGGCTTCGTAGGGGTAGAAGATGCCAAGGTTAGGAGAAGCTGGCATGAATAATTACCATCAAATAAATTACAATGCAAAAGGAACAGCTGCTGCCTCCACTGCTGACAAATCACTATCAGGAAGGGGAGACAGTGATGGACGGCGTTGAGGCTGAGGAACAGGACGGAGGATGTCGGTGGCTGATGTTCTACTGTTTCACAACTTTTGCTTTAACCTCTGAGGAGCTGCTGTTGGAAAACCCGTTCAGGAGTGTATCCACAGTGGAAATGAGGGCTTTTGATGGTCATTTAGCAAATGTAGTTCAAACATTTGCCTCAGTTACATCAGCTTGTCTCGACGACCAGTGCTGCCGGCTTTGTGGCTAAATATAACAAACTATTCTGTTCCCTCAGCCCTCTTCTTATTTCTTCTTCTTTTTTCAGTAAAGTGTACCGTACACTAGTGGATTATTCAATCTAGAGCAGAAATGCTGTTTTAAAATAGTTTACTGCTGATTTTATTCACGCTTTATTCTTTGGAGTACATGCAGCCTTAAAAAAACACAACAGAGGAGAAAACTTTTCATTTCAGCCCTTCTGTCTTAACACAACTTGATCCTCAAATTAAAATTGAATTCCCCAGGTCTATTAAGTTAAATCCTGTTTGGTTTGTAGCTGCCAATAGCTGATCACAATGCAGCGGTCTCAGAAGTCCAGGTAGTTTGCTGGGATGTGTAATCTGAAGAAAACATTTTGCAGACGTTCCCACTGGGCAGTCACGTGGGTATTTTTCTGGAAACTGCTCTCGTACTTTTTTTTTCTTGTAAGGATGCCAAGTACATTTAGCCGGCTCCAGCAAATACTGAATCTTAAGCTACAAGAGCAGAAAACCAATCAGGATGTCCTGTAACGACAGAGTTTTCTGTTCTTTGAAAAGAGGCAGACANCATTCTCCTCAACACTGTACCGATTACACTATGAAAAGTTATTTTTACATAACACTGATTATTTTCACCATCACTATGGGACAAAAGGAGAAATGTTACACTCACTGTTGTTGGATTAACACCGTAAGAGTTAACATACTTTGACAATGCATATTTGACACTCAGAATTTTACTGTGCATCTTTCCAGCTTATAATACGAGACGTTCATGACGTTAAAAGTTTCTCACGCTCCCATTTCCAAACAAGAAAATAAACTCCAAACTTAAAAAAATAATGCAGCTTTTTTTCCTTTCTTTTTTTTATTACAAACAAACTTGACATCCCTCAACTCTGTCAGCTGTTTAAAGAACCATATGCCATCTCGCCTCATTCTGTGCCAAAAAAAAAAACATTCAAGCAGAACTCACATCAGCAAATTGCAGTGTTTGTATCGACAGCGGAGTGACAATCTGGAGGCAGAGCACCATATTGTGCGGCCGCCATCGCTGCACGCCGAGTGCTGCCAAAGCTGCCATCTGCCAGGTGAGTTGTACACTCCTCCATACTTCTCTCCTCCACTGTTTATCGCTTCTTTCTTCCTTCTTCTGATCGTTTCAGCCTTTAATAGTCACCTCCCCTTCCTCTACCTGTTCCCTTCTATTTTCCTTCTGCGTGTAAGACCCCCCCCCCCCCCCACAGCCCACTGGAATCAGCAGAAGTGTGAGGAATAAAAGGGATGTGAAGCAGAGGGAAGGACAACAGTGGTTTTAGCTGTGCCTAATGATCTGCAGTAATTTCTTCTCTACATTTGTCTGTTTCCATCTTTTTGTGTCCGCTCATCACTTCTCTCAATTCTGTCTTTTTAGTCACCCACAGCCAAAGGCGAAGGCCGACTTAGTTTGTCTGCACTGTTAGTAAAATACTGGTGCGGTAGTAGCTGTGAGTCATTCAAAACACAAAAACAAAGAGAAGGTTTCACCAAAGGAGATTTAACTTTGTCACTTCTCAGCAAACGATTTTCTTAAATCTGTGGCTTAAACGGTGGCGGGTGATATGCATTTTTACCTCCGCCAAGGGTGAGGTAATGTTTTCGGTCACGTCTGTCTGTCTGTCTGTGGACAAYATTACTCAAAAACTTATGAATGGATTGTCATGACATTTTTTACCACATGTGGGTACTGGGCCAAGAAACACACCTTTAAATTTTGGTGATGTTCCGGATCACGATGCGGATACAGGATTTTTTTTTTCTTTTCACACTCTGAGATCAGCAAAGCCGTGATGCTTTCACAGGGCTTCTGTAAAAAACAGTGAGCTGGATTGGACAGCACGGACTTCAAACTTTATAAAAGTAATGTTAAAACCACATTAAATGATGAATAATTTTTGCCAAAATATATGCATTTACAGAACGTTTTGTGACCAGGAAGTGTGTGACTGCACCATTAAACCTATTTTTCCCATTTCCTCAAACACACCACATTTCCGAAACAACCAATCGAAACAGTTTGTCTCTACTAGGCTTGTAAGCAGAGAGCTGCCGGGACGAGGGGAGCCAGGAAGCACTTTATAAAGAGAGTCAAACCATTACAAACTCATACAAGGAGATAAAACAGACGTTTTACATGGTGAAATGTGACTGATGAAAACTTAGGAGCTTAATCCGACACAAGTTTCATGATGAATAATGTCGGGTGACGAGTCTGACTTTTTTTTTCCACATTAGACTCCACTGAGAAGAAATCCCGTGCATACTGCCTGCTTAAATGTTCACTACGTCAGAACTCATTCGCCAAATGTGTTTCCATCTCTGCTTTTGCGCATTAACTCTTACAGGATGGGGGGAATGGTCTTGGCGGAGGTTTGCACTCTCCGAGTGCTTCTAGTTTATTTTTTTATTTTTTGGAAGAAATCAATCAGATGCAAAGTCAAGTCAGGTGCACGGAGTGGAGACCCCCGTGTGCACGAGGGCACCCGGGAGCCTCCGCTCAGTCTCCCTCCTCGGGCCGACATCTGAACCGTCCTGTTTAATCAGCGTCCCACGGGCGACCAGGGAAGCGATGGGTGGAAAGGGGTGAAGCTTAGAGGTGGAKGGGGGTGGGGGTCTTCGGCTGTGGGTGGTAACCACGAGCTGCTGTGCACTCACAGCCCCGTGTAATTGTGTTACATACACTAATTCTCCTGATGTATGATTGCAGCGACAGTGTGCCGCCTTTGCCCCTGACCCACATTTGCTCTCTCTGATAGTTAAATTACTTCAAAATCAATGTCACGCATTGAGCTGGTCATTTAAAATCGCCGACTGTTTTCTTTTTGTCTTGCTTGTGCGGCAAAGCATGTCGTAGTCTTCATTCTTTATTTTCCCGTTTTTCGTTTTGTTTTTTTCAATCCTCTCGAACTTACATTAGCTCATTAATCTCTGTAGAGGTCTAAGATAACACTTAACTCCTTGCTTGTGGGTGAACGTGACAGAGACAGATGTTCTAAATTACTTCACCTACACTGGTCTGGTGTTTCCCCCACCCACCACCCCCGGGAGGTAAAAAGGACCCAACAATAATGTCGTTTCACCTGCATTTCTTCTCCGCTCCAAACGGCTGCAATAAGCGCCGCAGGATGGAATAATTGCAGCACTTCTCTGAGTGAAGGTGAAGGCAGGGCGATAATGTTTTCTGTTTTGTGAGTTATAAAAAACACTGCATGAACCAGAGGACAGATTTTAATGAAACTTGCAAAAACGTAATCATTCGATGTACATATTGACTTTTGAAGTCGATCTGATTCAAGACAGCCGGCGCAGCCGACGAACCTTAAACACAAAAACGACTAAAACTCAGTCAGTGTTACAGATATTGATCCAAAATTTGGTGCTAAAGTAAATGAGACTGACCTCCAACACAAATCCTGAGTGCTAACAGACCGTGAAAGATCTTTGTTTACATTTTTTGCCATTAATTATTTAGAGGTTACTCCGCCTGTGAAGGCCCTGTCACACTAGAACAATTTGGACAACTAGTGAAAATTTTTTATGACCATTTTCCTCATATCGGCTGTATTCAATCTGTTAGCATTACGATATGTACAGGTTCAAAAGAAGCTTCCAGTAGATTTATTTTTTTAATTCCATCTTCAGCTTAGACATTTTTAGTGTTGGACAAACTTTTCATAAGTTGGGATAAGTTGTCTAAAACATTACAGTGTAACAGGGCCTTTASCAAAATATCTTAAAGGGCCAATAATTTGTGTTTCTCAGGCATATATTTAAATACTATACCATAATAAAGTATCTATGTCACCTTTAGTTGTTATTAAAATGTTGTTTATATGTTTAAATAGAAAATAAACTTGTCTTCTCATCACTTCCTCTTCTAAACGCCTTGAAATTGGCCTCTGTCTCTTTAAGAACCACCTTCCGCTTCTGTTTCGCCCCTTTCGGCTCGCGGGGGAAGGAGGGGGAGCTGCCATGATGCAGTTTACTTGGCATCTGAAAATACTGTACATTTCCTCAAAGGTATTTTTAATCTGAAAAGAGCTTCACTGAGTGAGAACTAATGTTGAGAGGTCAGCAGACAGTTAAGTTTCACTTTCACCCAAGGGCCTGCAGGAGTCTTGGGCGCCTGGGCGGGAAGGGGGGTGGCGCTCCTCCATGATAAGGTTCGGCTTAAAGACACGTCCCAGGGGTGTTTCTGGTCCCCACCTGTCGTTTTGCTCCTCAACATGGCTTCCTAAAAACTCTGCAGGATTTCTCAAACAGGAGTCAAAACAAGGCTTTGGGCATGTTTTTTATGAGAGTATAACATTATAACATTATATAAAACTCAAAAAAGTTGGTTTTACATGTTATTGCCCCTTTAACATTTGCATGGATTTTAAGAAAACTTTCAGGAGATTGGATGTACAGCTGATTAACTTTTGGAGTCAACATAATTGAAGATGGCCACCACAGCTACCTGACCTTCCTTGACAAAAYACCCGTAACTCAGTGGTGGGCAAAATTCCCCCGAAGCACTAATAGGGGAACTCATTTCCTGATTAGTGCTTTAGGGCTTTTAATAATTTCTTAATTCATTAGTGGATTAGCGCTTGCTAAATTTATGGGCTAAATTTATAAGCACTGATTGAGTTCTTTAAATATTATTGATCAACATTATTGTCTACAGCTGAGGGTGAAAGCTGTCAGATGTGTTGTTCACATGTGTCACTTATCCACTAGATCAGTGGTTTTCAAACTTTTGCTTCCGGCCCACAAAATAACAGTTGCAGACACTCATGACCCCAGATATTACTTGCTTACATAGTGTTATGGACTAGTTATTTATATCTGTTCTACCTTGACACTGTCCGGTACTCATATCTTATGATAACTAGTTTCGGCTGTTTTACTCTATCGGCCCAGACTTCAAGACTCCAGCAATGCATGACCTCTTTTATTTTGATAAGGTGTTTCCAGGCTGACAGCCCTGTCATTGGTTAGATGGTTCACAGTTGGCGAACTGTGATTGGTTGTAAGCATGTCACATGATGTTATATTATTGGCTGCTCTATGCTGTTGCAGCAGCCACAACTTGACAGACTTTGCTGATTGACTTCTACTGTTTTTGCTCAGATTAAATCATTTGACGACCATACATGCAGACTTTCGGTGCATTTATTCCAACGTGTTTCTGCATTCTTGGTAAATCGTGCCACCACAATTTTTGGCGTGGTCGTTAGCGGAGCTCCAAGGACCCGAGTTACCCGCAGCGACCGACTTTTTTGGACGACCACTGGACAATGGGAAAAGAAGGAGAAAGCTGACCTGTCTTCCTCTGCTGATCGTGTCAAACTTTGCTAAAAACTCTGTTAAACATGGGAATAATAACTATAAACAAACCTACTAACTATGATATTCATTTTTATTCATTTATGATTATTAAAAAAAATTGCAATAATCATGATGAAAATATTCCATTAGCATTTTATATTATTATT
>NW_013952461.1:1330018-1332703 GCF_001266775.1 Austrofundulus limnaeus
CATCTGGGGACCCTCACTTGATGTTTTGTGACCCACAAAGAGGTCCCGACCCCAACTTTATGAACCACTACACTAGATGAATGAAATATTAACAATATTCTGCTCACTGATAATATTGGCTCAGTTGGGATTTTAGTGCTTTAGATTTAGATTTTGCTAAAATTTTAAGTGTGTTAGTGCTTTAGAATGAGGGGACCTGAATATTAAAGTTAGTGCTTTAGGGTTAGTGCAACTAATTTTTAGATTCGTGCTGCCCACCACTATCATTGGGTTTTACAAATAGGCTAAGTTTTGCGTAGTAACTCGTTCCGAACACATCCTCTGACATCATGCCATTTTGCAAGAGATTGACATTATTTTCAAGGTTTCAAGGCAGGAAATATGCAGTCCGTCACGGAACACGAGGCCTTTAATTTTAAACTTTGTGAAAAACGCGATGAATTTCTGATCCAAAACTGAGCAAAGAGAAAAGCTTCATCTCAAAAACCTTAATATAAGTGATTATGAAGATCACTGAACAATCACTTTRTGAGAAAGAATTTGAAAATTTTCTGTTGATAATTTTTACTTTCTTGTATTTTTTTTTATTAGAAACAGAATCAGCAAAAAMACAACTTAAAATACAACTAAACACGTTTTCATTTTGACCCTTTTTGACATTTCTAACCCACTACTTTGCTGTGGAGCCACRGAAATCATCACAGACGCAACCTTGGTTTAATTTTTGGTTATCAGAGCAGCAGAGACCACAAGACAGAGTGAATTTTGGAGATTCATTTAAATCCTAAAATTAGCAGGCAGCTGATAAAACGTAGAAGCACATGACAGGAATGAGCACGCCAAGAGAGAAAGCTAGTTCCTCTCTCTCTTTTTTTTTCCTCTCTGCGAGGGGTTTTAGCCACTCTGGAGGGGCCAGGAGAATAAAAGCTCGTCCAACTGGCTGGCCAGATAAGCCAGACCAGAAACACACACACACACAGAGAGAGAGAGATACACAGAAGAAGGGTTCATCTGGTTTGCATGAGGACTGAGAGTCAAAAGAATCCAACTAACACCCTAAGCACACACACACATTGGGGGGCTTGAACAAAGATGCACTTGGTCAACAGCATTGTTGAGGCTGGCACTGATTACAGCTTTGCGCGCTCTCTGACTCAGGCTTCATCTCAGCTCCTCCATCCTTATCATCCCGCGCGCTCTGCCCCTGGCTGCCAAAGCTGCAGGAGGAGGCAGGGCAGAGGATTGCTGAGTATTTCTACAAATCTGTTTTTCCTCTCTCTCTCTCCTGATGATCAGAGATCTGATGCATTGCCCAGAATAACCAGAAGGGAAATCCTCATAAGCAAGCTTTTGCAGTCTTTTACTGAAGTAGTAAAAAAAAAAAAAAAAAAGCTGAATGAACCCTCCTCTCCTGCCTGACCTGATCCTGTCCTGGTCTAGCCTCTTGTCTCCGGCTTTGGTTGAGGCGTTCAGGGACGCTCTGCCTTTTGAGCATCTTCTGCCGCCGTCTGTCACAGGTGGTCAGCAGAGATTTCATCATTCTGGAGCTGACACGTCTTGCTCAGCGACAATCATTTCCCTTAGCCCCCCCCCCCCCCCCCCCCCCCCCCCCCCCCCCGTGCGCTCGAGAAGTGAACGCAACTTTCACCTTTCACAAAAACAGTAAAAGAAGAGCGCACTCACCTTGAAACAGCAGAAACAGCAGGAGACTCAGTCATGACGCGCGGTGCTTTTTGTGGGGGGGTTCAGGAGAAGCGTCCGGGAAATGAGAGCTGAAAACACGCAGCTGGTTTAATTGATTCTGACTCGCTCGGAAAGTCACCCGGACAGCAGTGAGCATCTCCCGGTCAGCCGCTGTGAAGGAGATGGTATCGGGTGACCCCCCTCCTCCTCCTCCTCTGCCCGCCCCGCCTCGCCTCGCCTCGCTCAGAGACTGATCATTTTCTCTAACAGGCTTCCTCCGAACCCTCTGGCTTTGTCTGGTCTGTCCCTGTCTGTTCGGATGCCGGTGCTACATGGAGTCATCCATCAGTTCACTTGCACCTCACGTACGGTGTGCGCTTTTAGACCCAGCCTCCGCCGCGTCACGCCGTGCCACAACTGGAGCGCTTCGTTTTACGCACACGCTTAAACTAAACTTCTGATGGATGTATTAATTGCATAATGTCCATCTTTAACGGAATGATACATTTAAATAGCTACATTAAAAATAAAGGTTTAATAAGTTTGCAGATGCCCTAAAATGTTTTTTAACTGAGTGTCCATTAAAAGCAGATAGAGATGTCAAATGATTGCTGTGTTTGTGCATAAACTGTTTGCTATAAGCTCAGATTGGATGGCAAAGAGGAAAAAAGAAAAACTATTTTAAAAATGATATATTTTGAAGCAAATTCGTGCAGGATATGCGCTATCTGCACACTCTGCAGGTTGCACAAGATTCCTGTGAAATACCGCCATCTGTAGGGAGATTAACGTAACTACAACCTAAAAATCCACCTACCATCCAAAATCATTTGTTTGAAATTGTCTTCTTTCAACGACACTATATTTGTGAGGAACCAAATGTAAACTGATCTCTGGATGATGTAAATGATGAAATTTATTTCCCAACAGTATAATATGAAGAAGCTGATGCGATGAGCACCAACCTGGCTTAACACACACCCCAATATATCATATATATAT
>NW_013952461.1:1333416-1342350 GCF_001266775.1 Austrofundulus limnaeus
CTTCCCATTCCTTTTCAAATATGTTAATTTTGTTATCACTTTTTAACATTTTTTGTTTTGTATACATGTTTGAACCAAACTAACTAACTAACTAATATATGTGTGTATAAAAAGTGATTTTTGTTGAGTTTTGTTTTTCTGATCAAAGGCAGAAACGGCCTCCGTACAAAGTAAGTAAAATGACTGGGACAATACAGAGAMTTTCTAATCAGCAGATTAGGACCAGATGTGTGAAAAGAGGAAAACTGACRAGAAAAAGAAGAAAACAAAACGTGGCTCTAAAGCAAAAGATAATCCATAAGAGGACGGTTTCATTCCAGCCTTAAAAGCGTGACGTGTGAAGTGATAAGTGGTGTTGCATGATGCATGGATGTCCCTGCTTCTAATGGAACCAGTCCCACTTGCATAAATTCATTAAACCCACCACTTTCTCAGAACTGCTTACGTCGTCGAAAAGGCACTCCTGACAGTTTTCCTGGCGCCGGGGTGGGGAGCAAGAGTCATGCAGGGTCCGTCAGCCAGCTGTCTCCTTGTCTCATTATTTGCTGTTTGTTGGGACGGAGATGAGTTCGAGACATCGGACGGGGCTACCTGTCATGGCCCAGCAGCTCTGGGTGGCTGTCGGACTCCCTCGAGGGCTGACCAGATGGCGGCCACGCTGTCAGGTGCTGAGGCTCACAAACACACACTTGCAGCACAAAATACTGTAGTTCAAACACAAACAAGCCCGGAGACATATCAGCAAACACAAACATGAAATTTGCACTGGGTGCACCAAAACAGTGCTGGCAGAAGGTCTGCTAATGCACTCAGAGCTGGGGGGAAGTTACACCTGTAGGTGCAGAATAATGAGGATTTTTTTAAAGACATTTACTGGAGAACCTTAGAGCTGTTTGCATTACGCAATAATGTGAATGAGTCAGTTTTCCTATTCTTACTTCCCTGTAATTATGAAAACTTTATTTTTCCAAAATCACGAGATCAGCGCTATGCATTTTAGTTTTTGCAAATTTTACATTTTTGCAAAAGTCTAACCTTATTTATTTATATTTTCCTATAAACATATGTCGCTCCAAAAACTTTATTTTTTTTAAATATGCTGCTCTACGGTATTTTGTCTTTTTATTCTAATTTTAGCTCCTAGCTAGACTTTTGATACTTCATCTTTTAGCTACTTTTTTGTATTGTTTCTCTTTTAGCTTTTATTTGCTTTTTTTAGCTTTAAAGTGACCGCGACATCAAATTTTTGCAATAAATATGAATGCATTTTTGGAAAGACAACATTAATATCATACAAGAAAACAATTTTCAAGCCGCTGGGATGAATTGTTGTTGAGATAATTCATCTAAAATAACAGGAAGTGACATCAAAGGGGAATGTCTGCATGTGAACAGAGTGTTATTAAAATGGCTAACAATAGACAGACTGTAGAGAAGAATTTGATATTTCTTTAAATTAATTTAAGTCACTATCAGGGACAGATGAAGAGGAGTTAGAGTTTAAATAGTATTTCAATAAACAAAGACCAGAGAGTTCCTTTTCTTAAATATTTCCCCTTTGATGTCACTTCCTGTTTCAATTTTGCTGAGCCAAGTTCAAAAGAAAATATGCCATTTATGTGACACAATGGGTGAAATTGTGTATTTTGTGTCAGGTTTTTTAAATATAGATGTTTTCTTTGACTTTTTGTATTTGAAGAATCTGCATGTCACGGGCACTTTAAGAATTCTGCTTCAGCAAAACCCTTTAATTCTCAGGATCTCACACAGCCTTTTGCAGAAAATATGTACTTTTCTTCATGAACATGCCTCCATTTGTGCACTTAAACACTAATATTATCCATTTTTCAGTTGTACTGCATAGGGTCTACTCCATAATTACAATAAATACCCTTATAAGCATCATGATCATAGCTTTTATAAAAAGCACCAAATAGCTGTGGTGTGTTTTTTTAGCACTTTGCTGCAAACTGCGAGTATGTAACTGAGTTGTTAGAAATTGTTATCTGCCCCCCCACAGGTCTAATTTAAGGGCAATTGCAGTTGTGAATTAGTTTTCAAGATGCTGTGCAAACTTGAGTAATCATTCCTCCGAGAGCGGTGCTCGTGCACTCATAAGTCTGGAGTGAATTCACGGAGAGTAAAAGCCACAGGTTAGCCACTCGTGTGAGAAATACTCGAAGCAGACTGCCTCACATGCAGAGAACATGGTCTCTCTGGAAAAACCTTACTGAGGTTTTGTAATTGGAAAGCGCTCGTTGAATCTTAATTTCCAATAAAGTTACAGCAAGCAGCTTATTTGATGCAAAGCTCAAAACAAGGTCACTCAAATAACCTTTTGAGTTTTTTTTCTCATCTTTGCTCTAATTTTAGTTCATCATTGTTATAGCAGAACATTACAGAGCAAAACTAGTCCCTGATAGAGAACATAATTTCAATTATATTCAAAGATAAATGCAAAATGACCAATTTACTGTTGCTAGAACATCCGATAGAGAAGAAAATGGAGAACAACATTCACCACACTGATGAATTACAGACTAAATGTTGCTTACTGGCAGTCTGCACCTCGATTTGATCAACAAGATTATCTGCTAGAGTTTATTTCTTATCTGAACCTGTAAATATCAAATTAGTTGTAGGTCAGAACTCATTTTGTCACCTCCACTGATCTGCGCTTTTGGTTTCCGTCTAAATAAAAAAAAATCCTTCTCCTTGAACCCATCTGATGATTTTTGAATAAAAAAATTCTGACACAAACAACATGTAGGTACGTGACAAACCCCACCTCTCAGCCAACATGAGCGTTCCGCAGGTGCATGTTTTGCAGGTGAACGTAGGGTTTTCAGTCCCCTCCAATTAATGAGTTTTTTTTATTGTTCTGTAGGGGTTTTTCACTGTTAATMTTTCATCATAATTTTTTTTATCAAATGAATTGTGTCATTTCATCTTGGAGTTCATCGGTGGTGAAACTGACGTTCTATTTCAACAAGCTTCTAAACACTTTCAGGCTTATAGCACTAAATAAAAAGTAGACAGCACCAAAATATAACATTTTATCTAAATGATGGCCGAATTTCGTGACAATCCTATAGGGCAAACGTGTTTTTTTTTTACCGTTTTGCTACCGTTTTGACGGAAACAAAACAAAAACAGTTTTTGATTAATAGTAAACATCAACAGCCAATGTTAAGAGCACGCCATTTCCTACATCTCCTGGAAATTTCGTCCAATTATCTCAAGAAATAAKGAAGTCCTGGCTGTTTGTTTTYGTTGCAGAATCATCACAAGTTTTCTCAGTTTTCAATGTTGAACCACCGGAAAAAAATTGAGCAATTATTTTTTATAGTAAAAAGGCCGTAACTTTCTTGTTCCATCACTAATATAGACAATACTGGTGCCAATCTCTTAGTTGTTTCCAACTCTATCCATTGCACTCCTGAAAAGAGCAATTCATGGACTTTTTCGTGTCTCACACCTACATTATGCTTTTATGCTGAAAACCCAATCGTTGGTCAGTTCAGGTCACTCCATGCCATCTGATACGCAACATAGAAAGCCTGAAATAGCAATTCAGAGGGCGGTGCTGAAATTTAATCACATCAGTGGAAGAACATCAGTGTGCAGCATTGAAAGAAAGAAGACTGGAGAAACAACAATGCATTATAGAAATGACAACTGTTCACTCACTGGTCATTTTATTAGCTCCATCTTACCAGTACAAGGTTGGACCCCCTTTTTTCTGTCAGAACTGCACTAATACTTTATGGCAGGGGTTCTCAAGCCATTTGGGTCTGGTGACCCCTTACGAGGGCCAAAAAAATTCCAGGGACCCCTTCATAAATCCCGTGCTGTTTTAAAAGATAATTTATTGTCATTTTAACCCCTAAATGCCATGGGAATATATGCATTTTTATTAATCAAAAAGAAAAAATAAGTAGGTCCTCTGGATGAGTTCTTCTTTACTGAAACGTTTTGTCTCTCCTCCAAGAGACTTCTTCAGTCTGATGAGTTTCAGGTGAACTCAGCCTTAGAAGCACTGCCTCCACATGGACAAACAGGTTAGTCATATGCAAAAGAGGGTCATCGCTTAACAATAGGCTTGATTAGCTCTATTGTTCATAGAGGGTCATGTGCCCCATCACCTGACTCATTGGTTTGGATGCTGTGGTTCTTAGGTGTTGTGTTATGTGTAAGTAGTGAATACAGGCGGGGCTCAAAGACCCCTTGATTTTGTTTTTTCCCTCTTTTGTTGGTATCGTTGGGGCCCTGATTCACACCTTTTGCTCACAGGGGGCGGAGTCATACTTGCAATAACAGCATTGTAGGAGGAGGACAACTGGACAAGAAGGCCTCCACCTCTGTTTAATGGTGGACGGTTTTTCTTCACAAAGATGGCTTCCTTTACTCCTCTCTCAAACCAACGTTCCTCTCTATAAAGGATGAGAACATCTTCATCCCTGAAAGAGTGACCGCTGGCCTGTAGATGAGTGTAAACTGTAGAGTCCTGACCTGTAGATGAGTGTAAACTGCAGAGTCCTGGCCTGATGATGTAGCTCGTCTGTGCTGGCTCATTCTTTTGAACAGTGGCTGTTTTGTTTACCCAATATATGACTGGTCATAGTCCTCCTGACACTTAACAGCTTATACTATATTACTCTGTTTTTGCCAGGGAACTGGATCTTTGGGGTGAACTAATCTTTGTCGTAACGTGTTTTGGGGTTTGAAAGCCACTGGGACGTCATGTTTAGAGARTAAACGTCTCAGTTTCTCTGAAACTCCCGCCACATATGGAATGACGACTGGTTTGGGTCTGGGTTTAGGGTCTTCATTTTCAGCTGGTTGTTGGCTGGAATCCTGTTTGGGTTTCTTGTCTGCTTTCAGAAACAGTCAGGATAACYGCACTGCTCCAGRRCCTGTCTTGTGTGTGAYTTCTCTTTCTCCCTGGCTCCTGKGTTTGTGGGGACACTGTCTGCTCTGTGGTACAYAGTTCTGATGACTCCTAACTAGGGTTGGGCATAATCCTATCATGTGCAATTAATCGTCAGAAAAACATTAATCGATTACTTTTTGGCATTTGACGATTAATACGATTAATACCACCAGGCAGACTGATTGGGGATTACTCCGGTCAGTCTGCTCGTTGCTCCTCTCCGCTTCAAATATGACGAACGCTAAAAATAAAGTTCTGTAATTTTTTTATCCATAAACGCAATTTAAAATTTGATGTATAGCCTGAAATCTGTAATTTTCACACAATTTGGAGCAATTTTTTTACAAATAGCAAATCTTTCCCACTAAACTGGTCATGTGACTATGAAATAAGGGTGTCCAGGGACTCCAGGGGATCAATCGTCAAATTAATCGTTATCTGCTAAATACCACAATTAGTCATGATTAATTTTTTTGCCAATATTGCACAACCCTACTCCTAACTTGTGTTCCAGTGGGTGATGGGAATCAAAACGCAAATACAGGTCTGTATGGGTGGGTTTGCGATAAACATCAGTTTCCAACCGTCCTCCATCCAAAACGGAGACCTCACAGTCCAGGAACACCAACCTGCCATCTTTTACATCCTCTCGTGTGANAAAATTAACATTTTAGTAAAATTTTTTTGAGGACCCCCAAGATACCTCTCGCGGACCCCTGGGGGTCCAGGGTCCCCAGTTTGAAAACCTCTGCTTTATGGCATAACTTCAACAAGTTTTTGTTGGAAGCATTCCTCAGAGATTCTGGTCCAGTTTGACATGATAACGTCACACTGCAGCTGCAGATCCATGATGTGAATCATCCAGCCACGTTCCAAAAACTGCTCGATTGGAAAACGCACAGAGTTTCTTCGCCCATTAAAAAAGCTACAACCTGAAACTGGGGAATAAAAWCCCCAGCACCTGAGGGCAAACATATCCACAGCTTCATCAGCGTTTGTAATTAGTTACTTTGGTAACCACAGTGGTCATTCAGACGGCTCCGGTGAGTCTGTGTACGTGATATTTAGCTCCGGCATTGTTCTGATGGGTTCATTATGATTATTATGCTGTTGCTCAGGGCTCCTCTCGCAGACGGGACCCAAGTGGAGCAGCAAGCGAGATGCAATCTACTTCATGAAAATTACCATAACAACGCGAAGCTCTCTGGAAGGAGGCAAAAGCTAGGCGCAATGCAAAACCAAGCAGCAATGAAACACGACCACGGGCCCAATCAAGCTGTCATAACACAGAGAATAATAACAACTGAAAGCCATTAAAACCTTTCASTCTGAAGCGTTAACACCTCGCTGTGTAAAGAATAGCACCGAGAGGCTCTCATATCCGTCGTTTTGCCTAAACAGCCATATTTTACACGCCAGGCTTTATCCAGCTTGCATCCATCACCTCCATGTTTTAATGAGTCATTCATCAAACAGAAGCTTGTGCTGAAAAACAATTATTGATTCTTTTTTCGCTCCATGTTCTAAAATTTCTCACAGAAACGTTCCCTTCCACGGGATGAGCCACACAAACATTTACAGACGGATGTTTTCAGTAAATTGTCAACAGGGTGCCATTCTCAGGTCAGAGTTCGAGTCCTGCTGGTTATTAACATGTTGATAGTAGTCAGATGTGTCTGATCGAGTTGTTTTGAATCAAAAACCTATTCCTCAAAGGGAACGCTCCTTTTTATGATTGTGATGGCCAAATGCATGGCCACATTCCATTAAAGTGAGTAACTCTCATGCACCTTCATTTATTTATTCATTTAAACACATTGAACCTTTTAGTTTAGAATGCCATTGGTTGGTTTTTAAATACATTTGTTATATTTCTAAATGTTTAGTATCGCATTTTTATCAATTCGTTGTTTATTTTGGTTTGTGCTTTTTGACAAATTCTTGTTTCTTAACTGCTGTTATCCCTGGGAGTTGCCGGGCAAAAAGTGGTGTCTTCTTCTTCTTCTTCTTCTTCTGTTGTTGTTTAATGGTGGTTGGCAAACAACGTTTAAGTGCATTACTGCCACAGTGTGGGCCAGAAGGCTCCCAAAAACCCCTCTAAATCCTAGCTAATAAACCTGTGGTCTTTAAAAAGACTAACTAAAGACTCAAAAACAATTTCTAATTTCTTCCACGCAATATCTCCCTAATTGAAAACGGGAGCTTTTGTTGTAAAATCTTGTTCAATTTTCTTTTCTGATSTTTATATTTACTACAATATAGGGACTCTGAKAAATGTGCTGCCCGATCCCGGCAGTGCGTGGGTCAGGTTTTTGTCTCTTTATTTATTTATTTTTTTGCTCGTTTTCATGCTCACCCTCCACTTAGCATTTTGAAATCTATCTTAAGGTTTTATCTAGTCTGTCTTCCGCTTTGTTTTGAAAAATTGTTGCAAAATTGTGATGCGCACTATGTCCACGGAGCTCTGCACTTTTTTTTAATGTTTTAATGGAAGTCAACAGAGCACTTGCTTCCTGATTTTCAGCCTTTAAAGACCTCTAAATCTTTAATGGGTGGTCTGATTAAAAAAAAACTAAATAATTTTGAAATMTGTACACAGAGCCTTACGAGTACAAACAGCTCTAAAATAAGTTTGAAAGTTTTATCAAAGTCCCTACAATACAGTGGGGCGTGAAAGTTTGGGCAGCCTTGTTAATTTTCCTGATTTACTTGATAAATCATAGATTGCTTGGATTAAAAAAATCTGTTAAATATATCAAATAGGGGACAAACAGTGATATTTGAGAAGTGAAATGAGGTTGATATGATTTACAGAAAGTGTGCAATAATTGTTTAAACAAAATTAGGCAGGTGCATAAATTTGGGCACCAAAAAGAAAACCTTAACTTAATATTTAGTAGATCCTYCTTTCACAGAAATAACATTCTCTAAACTCTTCCTATAGCTTCTAATGAGAGTCTGGATTGTGGCTGAAGGTATTTTAGACCATTCTTCTTTACAAAACATCTCTAGTTCATTCAGCTTTGATGGTTTCCGAGCACAGACAGCTCTCTTTAAGTGACACCACAGATTTTCAACAATATTCAGATCTGGGGACTGAGATGGCCATTCTAGAACGTTCTACTTGTTCCTCTGGACTCAGTGCAGCTGCGAGGGTGCTTCACAGCGAGTGTAGTGTGTAGGGAGTAGCCACTGATTGGGAAAGGCCGATGGTGTCCAGGGTTTGAYACACTTAAATACAGGAAGTGGATAATTGGACTGCACCAGTTCCTGCTGAAGAGGGGAAAACTTTTTTTTCTTTGTTTAAACAAGCTTTTGCATCTAATCAGTGTGCATTGCCAATGCAATGCACACTATTGTTTTCCTGTTTCTCTTTATTATTATTCAGCTTATTCCGTCTTCTTCCACGTTGCCACGCTACTCCTCCTGCATACTTTGTCCTACAGCTGCCATTGTAATTTCTATCTGTAAAGGTCCTGTGCCAAAAGATTGCTATGCCTTCTGGTGCCTGTACAACTTGTAGTTTTTGAAATATTAATGTTTAAACTTTATTCTAAAATTCATATAATGGTAGTCAATGGGGCCTTGTAATGGTCCAATACTGCCCCCAGCTGTACTCAACTTGGCACTGCACCATATTTTTTCTATTTAATCTCAATAGTTTGGTGTTTACAATACTAATTTGATTGTATTTTGATGTTTTACTATAATATTGCCATAATACTGCTCTATTGTTGTAATATTATGCATTTTTGTGTCAATAATTGTATTGGCAATGTGGCCTMTTTCTGCACACATACAAACCAACCCCTGCCACCACCTTCTGCCTCAGCTCCATTGGTCTAATAGTCTATGTCATGGACTTTCATGTGGGAGATCAGGGTTTAAAACCCAGCTAACGCAAGTTAAACAAAAAATCTATCACTTCAAACTTCATATTGTCACACAATTATCTTAATTACAAACATCTGCTGACGTGACAGGCACGAGCTGGTATAGAA
>NW_013952461.1:1343243-1349543 GCF_001266775.1 Austrofundulus limnaeus
ACCTAAAGTTATGCCCTTGCTTATGACGAGGAGTTGGAGCCACTCTGGTCAAACCCTGTAAATAATGTCATTGTGAGTCTTTGAATGTCGATTTCTATCAAAAGTAGGAAAAACAAACAGGTTGTRGGTAATAAAATCCAAAGATAAGTTTTCAAAAATGTCAGGACAGAAAGACATTGTTGGACTTTCAGAGGTTTTTGTTTTTTCAGTGAAAAAAAAACACATTGTCTGAACAGATAAGATGTCCGTGTCCTTTGGTGACCCTTTTCACAGATATCTGTCTGATGGCAAAGCAGCATGAAGAAATTGTCTCACTTCAGCCCTGCATTTTATCTTTTCAAAGCGCTGTTGGATAACTTGCTGAAAAGCTGTTTTTGCTTCATGTTGCTGGTGTATCCGTTGTGTTACGGGATGCAACAAGGGAAGCTGTCGAACACGAGACAACTGAAAACAAGAACAGCACTTAAAATCGCCAACATCCAGAGAGCAGCTCGCATTAGTTACAGTAGGCCTCGAACGTAAAAGCCTCACTTCTGACACGAGCTTCAACCTCAGCAAGAACAAAAAACTGACTGTGAGCCTTGAAAAACTATTTATAGAGTTAGTGTAAAGGAACATGATCAGAGCTGTGAGCAATTAATTAACTGTTCAGTGGAATCGGCGCTCGGGGATTATAAACAGGCACTTCTTCAGTCGCATCACGTCAGGGATTTCTGCACATCCTGAAGTCTTTGTGTGTCTGACTTTGAGTGAAAAGGTGGAAAAACAACATCCTGTTTGGTCGTATGAAAGACGCAGTTATCCAATTTGGAGTCAGAGAGGGTTTTACAATCAGCCTCACTGAGTGTTTCTGAGATAAAAGATGAATGAAGGATTAGAAGAGTTACGTTTTTCACACAAGCAGATTTATTGTTCGTGCTTAAAATACGAGCAAAACAAAAACAAAAAAGACCTGGCATTTTTTAAAGGTATGCCTATCACCTTTTGGGCAAGATTTTTAGACTAAGGTCACATTAGGATGAGAAACCTTGTAAATGAAGACATACACTTGCTCATGTGTTAGATTTAGCTTTTGATATGTCAATGCAGGATAATTTAACAAGCTTTACTGTTGCACAGCACTTTCACCTGATATATTCAGCCTTCAAGAACATATTAAGTGTGTTTTACAAAATCCTACTTTAGGATCTTCCCGTATCAGCATTTTTCAAAAAGAGCTCTTTTGATTTAATTTGTGCAAGCTGATAAACTGTCAGGCACGGTTGGTATTTTGACAGCTCCTGAGTGGAAACGAGACACTGTGACTAAAATAAAACAAATTCTTTGTACAATTGCCAATATTTCTGAGTCAAAACATCTGGCCCAGTCATCCCTCTGAGCTGATGTGTTGTGTGCCAGTGAAGGAAAATAAGGAGGACAGAGCACAAAAACCACAGCCTGAACTACCTCCTGTACGTAGAAAATAAATCTGAGAAGTTGCAAACATACAGAGAAGGAAAATATCTTTATTTCAAATGAAAACATCAAACATATTGATCGATTCTGCCAAAAAAAAAATTTACCAAAATTTGTTGGAGGCAATCACAGTATTAGCTTTTTCTTTCTTTTCTCCATGGGCCATGTCTATAATACAGGTGCTTCTGCAGTTTATTATTTTGCTGCAATGATTTGTCTTGTGTGAAAAAGATGCTTTTATGTGTAAGGATTAGCTTTATTAAATATAGTCTCTTCGTTGTATCTTTAAAAAGCAAGATATTTGCACTTCCAACAGTTAAAGTATTTTTTTGGTTTGTTTAGTTTCTTAGTTTAAACATATTAAATTTACCTTTTTTGGAATTTTTCCTCTTTAAACGGTTCACGCTCTTCATCAGACTCCCTACAGTTTAAAATGTCTACAGATGACAGTCCTCATTTTCTTTGCTTGTAAAACCAGCTCTGTTGGTTCTTAATGTATGGATTTGGCTTTTATTTTATTTTATTTTTTTCAGTTTTATACGGATTCACACCAGGGAGTCTTAATATACTTTCATGGAAGGCCTAATGGCTTAAAACACATTAGTATTCAGCAGCATTGTGCAATAATGAAAACCAGAACCTACAAATTATGGTGTAAAATCAGAAAACATGCCGAGCACTTCATGCATAATGTCTGTTTACTTTCAGGCAGGAAGAGCAGGAAATTAGGACATTCCAAATTAGCATTCAAGTTTGTTTTTCTGTTTCCTTGTTAAATGTTGTTATTGGGAAACTGTACTGTTTAACTAGAGAAATTACATTTTCAGTRTTTTCAAAAAAATAAAAATAAAACATGCGATGTGCTGAATGACTGCTGAAATTCACATAAAAAATACTGAAATTGTTAAAGCCAAGAAAGTTAGATTCTAGCTAAAACCCAAAAGCAGCAACACATTACATAAAWAGTGAAAAATGCTAACTATAACTAGCAAAACAGTTGTTAAATGACAACAATGTAAATGTAACTATAGAAGCTATATAGGAAAAAATACAAAGTAATAAAAGGCTTATAAAAAGTATTAAAATGACATGTCCTGATGCATCTCAGTAATCCAGGTAAAAAATCAAAAAAAAATTGTATAGGTCCTCTGGACGGGTTCTTCTCTATTGAAACGTTTCGTCTCTTCTCCAAGAGACTTCTTCAGTCTGAGAGTTTCAGGCAAAATTCAAGCTTTTAAGCACTGCCTCCATGTGACTGATACTCACATCACATGGCTATCGTTGACACCTAATTAACACCTATTGTTAACAGGGGGTGGAGTGATAAGTAAGCCCACCCACACAGACCAATATTTGCGTTTTGACTCCAACCACCCACTGGAACACAAGTTAGGAGTGATCAGGACTCTGTACCACAGAGCAGACAGTGTCCCTACAAACCCAGGAGCCAGGCAGAAAGAGAAATCACACACACGACAGGCCCTGGAGCAGTGTGGTTATCCTGACTGGGCTTTCCTGAAAGCAGACAGGAAACACAGACAGGATTCCATGCAACCTTCAGGTGAAAATGAAGACCCCAAACCCAGACCCAAACCAGTGGTTATTCCGTATGTTGCGGGTGTTTCGGAGAAACTGAGACGTTTATTTTCTAAACATGATGTCCCAGTRGCTTTCAAACCCCAAAACACATWACGGCAAAGGCTGGTTCACCCCAAAGATCTGGTGCCCCGGCACAAACAGAGTAATGTTGTATATGCTGTTAAGTGCCAGGAGGACTGCAACCAGTTATACATCGGGGAAACAAAGCAACCACTGTTCAAAAGAATGTCCCAACACAGACGAGCTACATCTAATGGCCAGAACTCTGCAGTTTTCACTCATTTACAGGCCAGCGCTCACTCTTTCAGAGATGAGGATGTTCTCATTCTTGATAGAGAGGAACGTTGGTTTGAGAGAGGAGTAAAAGAAGCCATTTTTGTGAAGAAAGACCGKCCATCATTAAACAGAGGTGGAGGCCTCCGTTTTCAGTTGTCCCCCTCCTACASTGCAACTATTGCCAGTATCACTCCACCCCCTGTTAACAATAGGTGTTAATTAGGTGTCAACAACAGCCATGTGATGTGAGTATCAGTCACATGGAGGCAGGGCTTAAAAGCCTGAATTTTGCCTGAAACTCTCAGACTGAARAAGTCTCTTGGAGGAGAGACGAAATGTTTCATTAGAGAAGAACCCGTCCAGAAGACCTATACAATTTTTTTATTAAAATGACAGATAAAAAAGCAAAAGCTAAGCAAACATGAAAGCTGGTTAAATCATGTGACATTTAACTGTCTGCAYTGATTTTAATTGCCTACTGAGAGCAGGTTGTAGAGAATCCAAAGTTATGAGTTAATGTTCATAATATAATGGTGAAACAAAGATATTACTTTGCAGTTCTGAAATAATTTAAAACAGCCAACGTGAGTCACAGATCCTTTACAAACTATAAATGTGCAAAAGATTCCTCCCTTTATGAATTTTATCACCTCGCTTGATTGAATTAGGAGTAACGTCACCTTTTCYTCAGCTGCAGCAGGATGTAAATGAAGTTCTCTGATGTGTTTATGGCAGCACCGTTTATCATCATTTTATTGCCATAATTTACTCCGAAGGTGTTTTGTCACATCTTGTAGCAGCGGGAGGACGCAGACAGGAAGAGACAGCTCTGTGTGAATGCCAGATGAGAAATGTGCAGTTGGCTCCATCACTCATTCATTTTCATCAAATGATATTTATTTGTATTACAATGCTGGTTCATTATATCGAATTATGCTGTAACTTTTTAATAATGAGGTACTTCAAATATAAACACCCTCAATTAAACTTAATTTTACAGATATTGACCTAAAATTTAGCTGACGTCGACCCTCAACCCATATGGGTGCAAGACTTTTGCATTAACAACTAGAGAAATTGCATTTTCTGAGAAAATGCTAGTGTAAATGCTTCATGCTGAAAACTTAAGCTGAAAGCTGCTAAAAGTGAGCTGAAAATATTTCATAGGAAAAGTGTCAATACTTTGTATTACCACTATACTTTGAAAAGCTGAAAGAAGCAAAAACGCCTAACAGAAAAACAGTAAAAAAGGAGCACAAATCTAGTTGAAAACAGAAAACAGCTAAAAGCTAAGAGCTAAAATAGTTGAATGTAACTGAAAACATCTGTAAGGAGCGTAAATAACTCGAGGTAGCAAAAYAAAAACATAAGTAGATAAAAGCTGAAGAATAGCAGAAAGAAGCAAATTTAGCTAAAGTAGCATAAAATAGCTGAAATTAGCATAAAATAGGCTAAAGATAGCAGGCACAAGTTGAAATTAGCACCCAAATGAAGTCTTGTAAAAATTTGTAAAAATAGCAGAAAAAATACATATACAAATACAAATGCTAAAACAGCTGAAATTTTCAGTAAAAAAAAAGCTAAAATGCAGTTGGAATTTTTTTAATTCGCATAAGAAGCACAAGTTTGCTGAAATTAGCTGAAAAAAGTTGTAATAGCTGCAAAAAATGTGTATTTAGCTTGGAAAAGCTAACTTCAGCTAATAGCAGCTAAACATTAGCTAAAATTTCAGCAAATAGCTGAATATAGTAGAAAGCATCTTTAAGAAGCATAAATGGCACTAAGTAGCAGAAAAAAGCACTAAAAAGTAGAAAAAGGCAGAAGAATAGCAAAAAGAAGAATAATTTTAACTGAAATATAGCAGAAAAAAGCTAAAATTTGCCAAAAAATAGCTAAAATTAGCACAAGAATGTGAAAAACATAACCAGAACAAAATGTGTAAGGTGCTGTAATGATTTAGAAACATTTTGTAGGATTTTAAGGATGTTTAATACAGATCCATTCATTTTCATTGGCAAAAAAGTGGCTAAATAAAGTGAAATAGGTAAAGAAGTATAATAAGCTGAAATACCAAAAGTCGTAGTACCCCTCACAAGAATGAGCTGAACGTTTTGTTATATGAATTGTTGAAATAGCACAAAAATTGTGGAACGAGTTAGATGCCGAAAAACGTACGGAAGAAAAAATGATCTCAATAGTGTGAACACGATGAAGCATTCACACAACTAGCTGTCAGTCCTGTCTGTCTGTTAGCAAACTGCTTCACAAACCACTGGGTGGGTTCGGATGAAACTCTTTAACTGATCAACCTTTAAGGCCAAGGCTTCATCATTCCCCGCCYGCTTGGCTTGATGTTAGCCTCGCCCCACTGGGACGTCTCCCTGCTCCTGGAGGTCATTTCCTCTGCGAACAGGTGGAGAGTGTGATCAGCACACTCAGCACTTCCCCCATGCTGCAGAGAAGGATGCACTTTTTAAGCCAAATCACTCTGGTAATCTGCCCATTTCACACAGCAAGGACCCGTGCTTTCATAAGTTCATCGGAAAAATGTAATTCAGCTCAAAAATAATTATTTAATAAACTTCGTGTGGATTTTAAAAAGCTGTTTTTAAGGCAGAACATGGAAAACAGCAGAAATGTGTTCGAAACTTTCATTCTGGACCTCTTTAACGGAATTTGGTTACATCTGCTTCACTAAACAATTAGAATACACAAATACAGCGGGTAAAATAAGTATTGAACACGTCAACATTTTTCTCAGTAAATATATTACTAGAGGTGCTAATGACATGAAATTTTCATCAGATGTCGGTAACAACCCAAGTGATTCATACATACAAAGAAATCAAACCATAAATGTCTAGAAATGAAGTTATTTGTAATAATGTGGAATTGCACAGGGAAAAAGCATTCAACATATGAAGAAAGGGAGCTGTAAAAAGGCATGGAAAGCCAAGACACCAGCTGAGC
>NW_013952461.1:1351722-1353254 GCF_001266775.1 Austrofundulus limnaeus
GATCTGGCTTGAGGGATTATTTTGTGAAGGTTAGGCTGGTCCTAAGTTTCATAGAGTAATTCACTACACATTCCACATTATTACAAATAACTTCATTTCTGGACATTTATGGTTTGATTTCTTTGTATGTATGGATCACTTGGGTTGTTACCGACATCTGATGAAAATTTCATGTCATTAGCACCTCTAGTAATATATTTACTGAGAAAAATGTTGACGTGTTCAATACTTATTTTACCCGCTGTATAAGCTATGTACACAAATATGTTCAACTGACCATTTAAATGTATAGACAGCTATAACTGTGGACTCCTAAATAAAACTGAGAGGTCAAAAACAGATAAACAAGTGAGGAAAGTGTCGGCAGTAGCCTCTCTGCAGATGTTCCAGGGGTCACTTATTGAAACCTCAGCAGCACAAATGTCAGAGGCGATTTTGGTTTAATTTGTGGAATAAGAAATGTAGCACAGACCTTGAGTGATAATAATTCCCAGATTGGTTTCTGAAAATGGCCGCTGATGAGCCGGACTCTGGGAGTGCGTCAGACTCCGCCACAGAACAATGTGCGGCTCTGATTAGATCTCCGCAGGGTTTCTCTCACTTTCAGCCTTATTATTTGGCCTCCTTCCTAACTCGCAGGGGTGGATTCAGAATGGACGGTAATGTGCATCAGCTCCACGCAGGAAATCATCACACCGTAACTCATCAGATACGAGAGGATGGGTCTCGGAGAGGCAGAGAAAAGGTTTCAGTTTGCACCTTGAAAGAGAGGCACTCTAAATACTGCTGTCAAGCTGTTTAGTTACAAATCAGCATCATGTAAAAAAAGATGGTCRCAATAGCAGTTTAGAGATCCTTAAAGGGATGATCTGTCAAACAGAAATGGAGCACAGAGTCTGGACTAAAATTTTCCTCTAGGCAAGGCTACTGGCTAGCCAAACATTGGCCTGTTTATTTTTTATTTTTTATTTTTTTAAAGTGCCTGWGACACAAATATCCTTCAAGACAAAAAGTCAAAGAAAACATCTTTATATTTTAGAAAATTGGGATAAGACACGTGATCTTACACAACTGGCATGTTTTCTTTTGAGTTTGACCAAGCTAAGACGTAACAGGAAGTGACATCATGAGGGGGTTATTTAAGAAAAGAGAACTCCCTGATGTTTGTTTATTGAAAGAATATTATTTGAACTCCGACTCTTCGTCATCGCTCCCTGAAAGTGACTGAAAATGATGTAAAGAAACATCAGATTCTTCTCTGTTCACAGGAAGAATCCTCCTCCTGACATCACTTCCTGTTACTTCACACGCTAATATTTCATCAAGTGTTCATCTCAGCAGTGTGATTTTTTTAAACTTTTTTATTTTTTTGCAATATGTTATCATAGTTATCGTTCTAAAAATGCTTTTATATTTATAGCAAAAATGTGATGTTGCAGGCTGCTCCAGTTTATTACAGATCATTTCTTTTTATGGGCTTTAAAATAAGAGTTTATTTTTTTATTTAGCAAATAAAATGTCCAGGTTTAAAC
>NW_013952461.1:1355828-1379094 GCF_001266775.1 Austrofundulus limnaeus
ATTTCACAGCAGTTTTGAGCATCCTACCTGGCCCAGCAAGGATGTGGCCTACGTGGCCCAGCTAGGCTGGGTCCTCATGAGGACCCAGCCCATGAATTGAGACACAGCCTATATATTCTTTACAATGTTTGGCGAGTGCCTGAATAAAAACTACAATTTCAAATCCACTGCAGATCATAATCATCTGCTGAATCAGCATCCTCACTCTTGATAAAAGCCAACCCTATGATGAGGACGACTGAACCACCAGTGTTTGTGTCATTTTTAGCATCGGTGACAGTCATCTTCTTTCACGCAGCTGTTGAAAACACCCATCCAAAGCAATCACCAAAGTTTTGACGAGTATATATCTTTTAAAGTTTGGACGTGACACGTTTACTCACAGCTACAAAGAAGTGCACACCTGAGGCCAAATCTCTATTTCCTTTTTTTTTTTTTTTCTTGGTTGAAAATAATTACCCCTCTGACAGATCTGTCCATTCCTCATCTCACATCATCATCCCTGCACTTCCTTATCCGCCTTGACGTTTGAATTAGATGCTGCGTTGTGCACGATCTGAGCGGCGAGACCGGCTCGTGTTTGCTGTCACACAGTCGCTCCTGCGGAGATGGTGACCGATGTACCGTGCTCCGCTGGAAGCTCTAATAAGCCCCTGCACCTGCACCCCCCGAGGACGCCCGGCAATATCAAGCATGTGATCGGCAGGTCGGCTGGGATTTGGATCCCAGGCCTTAGTCTGATGAATGAATCATTTCCTCTCATCTGTCTCTCAAAACACATTGTATCCAAAGGCTGGATTGTGGAGCACATCAAACACAGACAAGGATATGAAGAGGAGGGGGGGGACAGAGACACAGCGCTGTCATGAATAAATGAAAACCTTCTTCAGGGAGAAAAATGCTGAGGGAAAGAAAATGGATTTATGTTGGATGTCTTCAAATATATATATTTTTTCTTTTTTTTTTTCTTTCTGTGGAACCAAGGCAAGCCTGCAGATATTATCCCGAGCAGAATGACAATTTAACTTTGTAACTTTATTTCCTTTTTGTCTCTCCCTCTGCGCCTTTTTCTGTCTCACTTCTCACTGAATTCATTTTGATAGGAACCTTGAAGTAATTGCTTCTTTTTCTTTGCAACCGGAGTGATTTTTATATTTGCCTGTGACAAAGGCCTCCAGTGAACTCTTGTTTGTATTTGGATAAATGCTTATTTTCCGCACCATGTTTGGAGGAACAGAACAGTGGGGAAAAAAATGCAAAAACATGATATTAAACAAATGTTTTTACCAGACGTTTATTTCCGTGCAAGAACAACAAATCTCGATCATTGTTAAGAAGTTTAAAGTGAACTCAAAACAGAATATTTAACAATATAAATTGGTTTCTTTTCTCTTTTTTTTTTTCATTTAATCAAGAAGACCTGATTTGTCTTCTTCCATGAAATTCAGCTTAAGATAAATGTCAATGTGAAAGAAAAACTATTCCTTGTAGTTTTAAAAAAACAAAAATGTTAACAAGTAAAATGAGACATAGACTTTCCAAAACTGTAGCTAAGAGTTGAAAGCTTTTACTGAAAAATTTTTAATGCAGCAAAAACTAATATGCCTGAGCTAAAAGTAGCAAAATGCTATAAGACTAGCTAAAAGCTAATACTAGTGAAACAGTTGCTTAGCTAAAAATAGCATAGCTATCAGCAGGGAAAGGTAAATTAAAAGCTTAATGTATCAAAAACTGTTTGCTAAAAGTAGCACTATGGAAGTTAATAGTAGAATTAGGTTAGCTATCAGTAGCAAAAGATTAATTAAAAGCTTAATATATAAAAAGKTTAGCTAAAAATAAGGGTGTGGTCGCTAAAAGCTTAAAGAAGCATTGAGTTGGCTATCAGTAGCAAAGGGTTAATTAAAACCTTAAAAAAGCTTAGCTAAAAGCAGCAGCATGGTAGCTAAAGGTAGATTATGTTAAAGCAGAGGAAAGGAAATCTGATGGAACTGAATATTTATGTGTAGGGAAATTATTTGTACATAATGTAATCTTTTTAAATTATAACACTTATCTGAATGAGCTGAAGATTTTAATATATTAATGGGTAAAATATAAAAATATCTGCATAAAACATGATTCTTCATAAAAAAAAAAGGTTCTAAGCCTGTATAACAAATAAATAACATATTTGAGGATATGTTTTAATGCAGTTAATCTGCTCCCGGCTGTTTTTTGTCAGAAAGGTAAACAAACACAACTGCTGATTTAAATTAAATATATTTGGTATGTAAAACTTTACTTCCATTTTTGTTTTTAAGCTATAATTGCATTCTGGCTGCAGTTTTCAAGACTTAACCTTTTTAATATTATGGGGKTTTTTTTCTATAAAACTTATCAGGTTTGGCGTCGACAAGCTCAGTGAAACAAACTTCATACAGTCATGTTTGTAGTTTATTTTTGAAAATTGTGGATTAAATAACTCAAGACTTTTGCACGTTTATTCTTTAAAGCAAATTAGCCATGCCTGGTTTAAAATAGCAAGGATGTTGCAGTGAGTCATGCACACGTGCTGCATTTACACAATTAACATAGGATTACATATTTTTAATCACAGGATTTCGAGCTCGGATTGCCTGCATGTTGGGTGAATCTGCGTTTCTATTCCCCCTCCAAACGATGATCAGCGTCTGATGCTGCGTTTCACACAATAGCTTCCTTGAGTCGACTAATCTGCACTTGTCTCCGCTAAGTCTAGCAGTCAAATCATCAAAGGTTAAGCTGCCCCACGAGGAAGCCGGCAGAATTCAGATATTTGTTAAAGTGATATGAGGGGAGCACGTAAGAACTGAAGGATTACCAAAACTTTGAGTCATGATCAGGCTAATTTTCAGGAGATGGTGATGCAGGGAAGAGGTCCCCAAATGCCGGATGGCGGTCCAGACCTAAATAAATTCTTGGTGCAGCTTTCTTTGCTTTCCTCTGCTTTTGCTGCAGAAAATAGCAGTGAAAAAGAAAACCAATGTAGCTGTCACTAAAATCTAATTTAAACATCTGACCCATCACATCAAACTGAGGATGAAGTCAAAGGACATTTCAAGATTTCTGGCTTTTTAAGTTGATATCTTAAACAGTTCTAGAGATGTGATTTAATTTGTCTTCCTAATCAGAATAACCCATTGATTTTTTTGGTCTGAATGCTATTTTTAGAATAGGAATCCTATTTTAATAATGATTTTTTTCAATGTAATTGTAAAGAAACAATTTTTGGTTATTAAGATGTACAAGCTGGGATGAAAAAAAGGGAAAWTTTTTTTAAAAAATAGGGCCTTTATGCTGAAAAGCATGTTTTTTTGTAGCTAGGGGAGACTGGGGACAGTAGCAACAAGGGACAGTTGCAACACATCATTTTTCTCCAAACAGAAGCAAGCTCGAGTGATGACACTTGCAAAGAAAAAGTAATCAGATTCAAAAACTGCTCCAGGATTTATTTGAAAAAAAAAACTGTTTTTGAGGTACCAAAGTATTTTTTCATTTACTTTTTATTTTTTTGCTTAGCTTTATTTTTGTTATACTGTTCTATTTTGGTGATCCAACTCAAACTTATATGTTTTAAACAAGTGACATGTTGACTTTTAACTAATATAGTTAACATGTATCCAGATCAGTTTATTTAGCTAACACATGAGGTTTTATCATGGCTGACAGGAAGTCATACGATAAATCCATAAAAAAACAGAGCATAAAGATGATATTAAGATGTTTAAATTAAGTTTACACTTAAAAGGGTACTGGGTGTTCATGACAATTTTATAGTTTAAAACATAAAAGTGTTTAAGATGTATTTTCTGCAGTTGTTGTTTTCAACAATGGTTTTAAAATCTGTTTCTTTCAATGTAAATGTTGCATAATGTAGGCGTACAGTGACAATAGGCAAAACAAAAGTTAATTGCCTCACAAATTGTTCTATTATCCTTGTTTTTAAAAAGTCAACTGTATTTTATTTCAATTAGTCTTTGACATCTGTATATAAGGTTTACTCATCAAAGCAAATCTATATTCGTCATTTGATCAAAAAGAATAAATAGATAACACTGTAATATCATAACTTACAGTTTTTATTAATTTAGCATTAATATAAATATAAAAATAATAAAACTTTTATTTATAGTGAAATATATTGTATTAATAATATGTTGTAACCACCCCCAGACAATGTTGCAACTGTCCCCGGCCCCGGGATCAGTTGCAACATCTGACTTTTCATTTCCAAATGCAAATTGTGCAGAATGTACATGCTTTAATCATCTATAAATGGTTTTGCCCATTAACAGACAGATGTGTTTATTTTATTAAAATTTGGTTTGTCTAATTCAAACCACCTCTGAGTAACAGAGTCAAATGCAAAAGGTGTTGCAACTGTCCCCGGGCTCCCCTACTATTCAAAACAGGGCTTCAAAATGTTTTCATATTTCTTGTAAAGAGCCTGTCGATGAGGTATTTATTCATTATAGTTCTGACAAAAAGCTATTTTTGCAAAAATTTTAACCAAAACACTGCCTGTTTCTCCACATACACTTCCCACAGTACCACTTTGGGAATTAATCCTCAGTTCGATGTGATGGGTCAGATATACAGAGAAATTCGGGGGGAGTGGTGGGGTTACTGAATTGAAGACCACTGGTCTGGAGGGTAAAAGAGGAAACTACAGAAGCCCTGACTGTCTCAGTGACAGGTAGACGTGCTGCACTGTACTAATTCCCAGAAAGCTCACAGAAAATGACTCCTAACAGCATTAAGCCTGACCCTGCTCTTCCCACTCTGTCGTCAGAGCTATAATCTGCCTGATACATCTCTCTGGCACTGCTTGTGTCATTGCTCACAATGCTTTCAGCTCCACTAATGCCACCCCTGACAATCAGGGGGCAAAGAGGAGGGGTCAGTTCACATTCCTCAGAAGTGACGTTTTCTTAAACACAGAAGCCGAATCTGGCGGTGTGTGTAATTCCAGAGAAATCAGGGAAAATGGATTTCGCATCAAATGCGCGCAGCTTTCTTTCATTTTCTTTTATCACCTGAGGAGAAACAGTATGTCGAGGATTTATTATGGCGTTAGCCTCACAATGCCGAAGCAATTTGGTCAACTTCGGCTGTAAATTGGCTTGTCACGTGTTACGGAGATGAACGGAAAATGCCAGGGAGCACATTAAATTAAGAATGATGGGAATTATATTAACATTTAAATGAGACAGTCATGGTCCAGTGGGATTACAAGTTTTGAGTGTTTATGGTGTGGAATGATGCAGTGCGAGGAAATCAGAAATGAATTTTAATGTGTTATTACACATCTATGGTGTTTTATTTTACAAACAGCAGCCGTTTACTTCTAAATGAAACGGATGGGATCGCCCATCATTAAGAAAGCCTTGTTGAAAAATGTTGTCTTGTGCTAAAAAAAAGCAAGGAAAAGGAAAAGCGAGAGACTTTTTTTCTGTTTACCTCATTTCCTGCTTCTTTTATGAGAAATGTTGTCACTCGGCGAGTTTTTCCCTCTGAAATCACAGCTCCTGATTCCTCCTGCCGCAGCAGCCTAGAAGCAATTACAGCAAAACATGTCCAGAGGGGATGGAGAAGGAAAATGAAAGCAGCAAATACAGGCAATGACCTTTGCAGACTCCTAGCATGATAAATGTCAAAGGTTTGCTGTTTTTAATTTGTCAGAGTTTCCAGAGAAGCCTGACCTATGCCTACTTTCAGCCATGTCGTTCCCATCACAGCAGTCGCTGAAGCGGCACCTCAAAACCCATTACTGCCCGCTTTTGCTGAGGTTGGTGCTGTCAAAGCTGCAAATTAGCCTATTTGCAATGTTTCATAATGCGCCACAGCCGGAAACAGCATGTTTTTCTCAGGGAGGGCCCGACGTCGAACAACGCAACGTATTGCAAATGTGACGCGCCGCAGACAAACCAGAGAATGCACTTTGAAATATGTCGGGTGTCACTTTTGTGCAGCCCGGCAATACATCATGCTTTCTTAGCAGATGTTGACCTTTTTGTGCTTCATTGTTCGGGGAGTTAATACAAAGAAAACAGCAGCCGTAATGTTGCTGCTCGTGAAGCCTCTTTAATTCTTTTCTGCACTGCCGTCTTACAGCTGCTGCCCTCTTTAATCTGTGCAAAAACCATTGAGTATGTGCAAATATATATATATATATTTTTAGTAATAATTATCTGACAGACCAGTGAAAACATAAGAACTAGAGAAATTGCATTTCCTGCGAAAATGCTAGTGTGAATGCTTCTTGCTGAAATCGAGCTGAAATTTTTTTTTTATTTCAAAAGTGTTATAGCAAGTCAAATTTTCATAGTTGAAAGAAGCAAAAAAGCCTAACTTTGCAGAAAAAATGTAAAAAGAAGCAAAAAAATATAATTGAAAAAGCAGAAAACAGCTAAAAGCTAAAATAGCTAAAAAGAGCAGAAAACATCTGTAAGATACATAAATACCACAAATTCCCAGAAAAAAGCTCAAACAGTAGAAAAAAGCAAAAGAATAGAAAAAAGAAGATCTAAAAGCTAAAATTAGCATAAAATGAGATAAATGTAGCAGCCACAAGTTGTAATTAGCACCCAAATAGTGGGAAAAAATGTAAAATTGGCAGAAAAAAATGCATTAATGTACAAAAAAAGTGGCATTTGTAGTTAAATAACTAAAACAGCCAAATTTTTAAGTAAAATAGTTTAAAAGTAGCTGGAAATTCTTTAATTAGCATAATGAAGCATAAGGAGCTTAAGGTTGCAGAACTTAGCAAAAAAAAGTTATATTAGCTGCAAAAACTGTGTATTTAGTTTAAAAAAGCTAACTTTAGCTAATAACTGCTAAAAATTAGCTAAAGTTGCAGCAAAAAAATGCAAATACTGAAGCAGAATGCACCTGTAAGGAGCATAATTAGCACAAATTAGCGGGAAAAAAGCACAAAAAAGCAGAAGAGTAGCAGAAAGAAGCTGAATTTTAGCTGAAATAGCAGAAAATAGCTAAAATTAGCAAAAACGTAACAAAAAATTAAGACAGGGAAGTTAAAAAGAGCAGTACCAGACCAAAAGGTGCGAGGATCTGTAAAGATTTAGAAACATTTTAAAGGATTTTAAGGATGTTGAAAACNTAGCAGAATGCACCTGTAAGGAGCATAATTAGCACAAATTAGCAGGAAAAATGCACAAAAAGGTAGAAAAAAGCAGGAGTAGCAGAAAGAAGCTGAATTTTAGCTGAAATAGCAGAAAATAGCTAAAATTAGCAAAAACTTAGCAAAAATTAAGACAGGGAAGTTAAAAAGGACAGTACCAGACCAAAAGGTGCGAGGATCTGTAAAGATTTAGAAACATTTTAAAGGATTTTAAGGATGTTGAAAACAACTCCATTCATTTTCAATGGCAAAAAAGTGGCTAAAAAAGTGAAATAGCTGAAAAAGTAAAAATAGATCTAGGTTTTGCAAATTGTAAAGTTTCTAGATTATTTTTTCTTTTGTTGGTGAATTATATTCAAGTCAACTAATGGAGAACAAATGTAGTTTTAAACCTGACTCTGGCACTAAAATAGGACGTTTAAACTCATTTACTCAAGGTAAAACTCAATGCTAAAGCCATTCTAAAGCATTTAGTTTCCTCCGTACGACTGTTGACAAATGTTGCATTAAAATTCCTGAAAGATTCTTCAAAGATTTTTTTTAAATACATCTTTTGTTTTGAGTTTTAGCTGACTGATTCGATGCGTAAGCAGATCAGAGTGCTCGTCCCCTCAGAGAGTTCTGCGTTTGTGTCTTGGAGTGGTTGATCAATGAAAGGCGAGTAATCATGAAAAGACCTACAGGTCGATTCCACATTAGACTCCTTCTTCCTTATTAATGGACTTTTCAGTTTCTGCCCCCRCCTCTTCTGTTTCGGGAAAGCTCGGTTGTATTTTCACAGAAAATAGTCAGATGGTGGTGAATGTTCAGATGTGTATTTTTTTTATTATTATTATGATTGCTTCTTGGAGTTTTTAAAGCTGCAAGGATGCACAGCTGCAAAATGTCACAGAACATTTTCGGTTGTACCTCCTTAATGAGGCATCAATTATGAATGCCTGCTGTAACCAAGCTGAACACCGCTCAGAACATTTAAATCCCAGAAGCCAGAGTATCAAAACATTGTAATCTTAAAGGTTACTTTCCATGTAAGTGAAATGACTCGATGTGTCTCAGGAGCAGCAGAGCTCTTTAGCGTGCCACAGTACTGCAGTTCAATGACCTTCATCATGTAACTCAAACTTCTCTCTCCCCGCACCTCCTCAGGGCAGACATGCTGCTGGTTTGGACACTTTCCAAGGTGAGGAGGAGGGTCTCGGTCCTGTAGGGAGGTGATGAGGTCATATGTCCATTGCCCTCTGCTGTTGATGAGGGTGTCTTGAAAAACCACAGGAAAGAGAAAAGGTAGAGAAGTTCTCACATCACCCTTAAATTGGCCAGATGTCTGTGTTTGAGTGTGTTAAAGGTTGAGCTGAGGTTATTAGTGGAGAGGAGARACAGAAAACGAGAGATCGTTTTTTTAGCTGATGAGTTAAAAATGTGAAGGTTACAAAAAAAAGAGGTGTTAAAAAGTTAGAAACTTAAATAGGCAACATGTAARTAACTAAAAGTAGTATTTTCTGCAAAAATGCAGTGTGAAGGCTGAGTGCTGAACATCTTTGCTGAAATTTGCTGAAAAAGCTGAAACTGAATTGTGAACTGAACACCAGCTATAAACTAGACATGGGTTTTTACGATGTAAAAACAAGTGTGCATTGCCATGTAGCATGTCATTGCCTGCCACAATGGACTTGCAGAATGAACTGTGACCAAGTTCAAATGTGTTTTCTCTACCAGCCTGTGCTTGTCATGTCAGCAGGTGTTTGTAATAAGGGTAATTGTGTGACAATATGAAGTTTGTAGAGATTTTCTGTCAAAAATTGCTGTTGCTGGGTTTCAAACCTTGATCTCCCACATGAAAGCCCATAGCACTAACCATGAGACCATTGGAGTTGTGGTAGAGAACCCTGCCAGTGGTTGGGTTGTATGTGTGCAGAAAGAGGCCACATTGCCAATGTAATTTTTGTCACTGAAATATATTACAACAATAAAGCAATAATAGGACAATATCATAGTAAAACATCAAAATACAATCATATTAGTATTGTAACCACTGAACTATTGAGATTAAATATTATTAAACTATGGTGCAGTACTGATTAGATACAGCAGGGGGCAGTATTGGACCAATACAAGGCTCCATTGACTCACATTATAAATGATTAAACATTAATATTTCAAAAAATATAAGTTGTACAGGCACCAAAATGCATAGCCATCATTTGGCACAGGAACTTTACAGATATAAATTACAATGGCAGCTCTAGGACAACGTATGCAGGAGGAGAAGCGTGTCAAAGTGGAGATGACTTGGATGGGAAACAAATCACAATAGTGTGCATTGCATTGGCAATGCACACTGATTAATAAAAATGKCAATGTCAAATTTAAGTATTGCACATTGAATACGACCAAACTGACCAAAGTGCTTTTCACAATCTAAATGTGAAAGTAGYATAAAGTTACCTAAAAGCTAAAGCTGCAACAAGCTAGCTGAAAGTATTAAAAGTTAGAAACTAAAAGTAGCAAAATATTAGCTAAAACTAAAAGAAGCAAAATGTCAAAAACTAGCAAAAGACTAGTTAAAAGCTAAAGCAAATTTTAAATATCAAAAGGCAATCTAAAAAGTAAAAGCATAATGATTCCTAGAAGCTAAAAGTATTAAAAAGAAAGCTAAAAGTAACAAACTAGTAGCTAAATACTACAATTAGCAAAAAAAAAAACAGACTTAAAAAATGAAGCAATAATTGACATTTAGTAAAATCTTCTGTTGTCTAATTCATACCCACTGTTCCAAATTATAGCAACAGCCTTTTCATCTTTTTTTAGAAGAATAAAGATATCGGTGCTGAGCAGCACTTTCCTGTCCATCAGCTTCCCATAAGTGTAGTTTTCTCAGACAATGATGAACAAAACTGTTCTGAAGGCAAGAAGCTGCTAAATCTGTAAAGGCTAATCTGGCAGTCCTGCTGTGCAATCGATCATCCAGCCTCCTGTGGCGCTTCTCCAGACAAATAAGTCGATACTTCAGTGCACCGAGACGCCTGGAAAACATGTGACGAAAGCAACAACTGTCATGATCCGTTGTCTCTGGTTGCAGTTTGCTTGGATTTCTGTTCTCGGCTTCTTTTTTGGAATTTTTGTTCTTTCTTTCACTACTTTTTGTTGCACGTTTGAAAGCATTTTTTCTCTGCATTTCAGGAAGGTTGTTGTTTTTTTTTTTGTTTTGTTTTATTCTGTGTGCTCTGTTCAAGTTGACATCTTTGTCTTATTATCCGTATGAATCAAAACAATCCAGTATGATCTCTTTGATTTTCAGACTTCATTCCATCCATTTTTACAGAGTTTTTTTTGGATTTCTGTTTTGGTGTTTTTATTTCAAATATATAATCTGTTTTCTCCTGCTCCTCTCTGAGTCTATCCGTCTGAGTGCTCCAGCTTTGTGAGCCCTGATTCCTGAATCTGGCCATGACACGGACCCTGATTGTATTGCATTATTTCGAGTTTTGCTGTCAGGAGACATAAATAAAATGTGAGCCTGGAAGCTTTTTACCACACTGGATTCAGCAGAGGAGGAGTCCCATTTCTGAGGGACTCAGATGACCACGTAGATAAAACCTCGGGCAATGCTGAGGTCCTCAGTCAGCCTGCTTGTTCTTTTTGTTTTTTTATCTACCTAACTTTGATGACCCTGACCTGAGCTCACATATAACAACAAAATGCTGAATTATTCATAGAGATCAGTGTCTTGCTGGGTGTGTGGGGCTTTTATTACTCAGCTGTTATTGATGACAGCACTGAAAAATTAGTTTGAATGAACAGATAGCTGGTGTTTAATAAAGCAATTGACCTAATGTGCACATTTTTGGTCTGTGGGAGGAAATTTCTCCATTCTGCTGATTTTTTAAAATACATAATACAATCAAATAAGACAAATTAACATCAATTTCAGCCACATTATGACAAACGCAGCCGCTTTTATTGAAATACCTTCGAAAAATCAACAGGTGGCACTCTGTCCTCCCCCTTTTCCAAAGCTCTGCTTGAAACTTCCCAAATCCCCTCTGAGCTGACGGCTTTACTCGTGTTTTACTATCACCGCGTACTGAAAACTGGGAAAGCAAGGAGTGGTTTTTTCTCCCCTTCGTTCGGGGACCTGGTTAGAGCGATCCATAGTATAAAGTGTGTGAGTGTCCCACTCACGTCTGTTGTAATTACACTGGCAGCAGTTAGATGATCCACAGAGGAGACATCAAATCTATTATTCAGCTTTAAGTGGGAGGAGTGACACCACTTTTTATAAATAAGACTCTTTTTTTTTCAAAGAAAATGAATATTTCATGTGTTGGAGTTACACTTTGTATGACATCCTGGTTATTTTTTGGGACTGTCATTTGTTTATGTGACCCATTATTTCACTGAATGTATCGTGACTCTCAGTTTCTCCTGATGCTCGATATATTCGGAGCAGTTTTACCTTCTTTTCTTCACTCATCACTTCCTTCTCCTGTATGCTGGATGAGGAACGTGCAGCTGTTGTGTTAGCACATGCCCCACGTTGTATAACTTTACAAGCTCTGTTACTCCGAGGCACAGATTGCAATCTGCTGCTATTTAATAGAGCGGCCGTAAACGTCACCAACAGCTCTGAATTTAGAGTTTTGTGCGATTTTTGTGAGACTTCCTCTCGACGGTAAAACAGATTGAAGGCTGCGCCGAGTTTCATGCCAAACACCGACCATATTTCAGTTCACGTTTATGAATGAAGACGAAACGGCTGAGATCACTAAAGGGCTCACTGCAGGAAACTTGCAACTTTAGCTTAGCAAACCCCCTGAAGGGAGAATTAAAGAGGTGGGCCCGATGTGCACCAGCCCAGCACCTCGACATGCGATTCCATGGTGAGATGCTGTGCTCTGCAGGCCTGCTGGATCTTGTCTGAATTCCACAGCAAACTGAGGGAAGCACTTCATGGAAAATTCCACCTTTGTGACACAGCGTGGGCAAGATGAGCGAGATAAAGGGCCGGATCCTCCCTGTTACAGAGATTTATTTTCACCATAAAAAGTAGTTTCCTGACAGTTTATAGATTTCTTTGAACTGCTGATTGACATGCAACCAGGTTTGTGTCGGTTTGTTGTGAAAATACAGAGAAAAGCGATGAAATCAGGCAATCTGCAAGATGTTTTAATCAAAGAAAAGGTTGTTTTTAATTTTTTAAAATATATCGGTGTTGTTTCATATCTAACATTACACGAGAGTAAAAAATCCTACATTTACGTCAGTAAATATGAAGCCAGTAACTTTAACGCTGGAGCGTAAACACAGAAAATCCTCGTTTGGTTTTTTTTGTTTAAATTGTGTTTCTATGACTTTGTCATCAAGACGTTAAAGGGATCCCCGATTAATTGTAACATTAGACTTAACATGATAAACATATACTTTAACTGTAAAATAAAGACTGTAAAAATACTGTAGGCTGTTCAACTTTTATCATTTTTAAACTAAAAGTTTAAAAATATATTACACGGACGGGACCATTTTATTTACATGCAAAGCATTCTGGGTAAATGATGACATGGATAGGTCATCGGCATGAGGCTGCTAGCGAGCTATATCCACCCTGAAGGTTAATCTTGGACAATATCTGATGATCGACTCTTTTAAATGAAACCAGAGCGCCGAGCTAATACATATAAGGCAATATAGCGTGAGGGCTAGCGCAAAGGCTAACATGCTAAGCTGAGGTTCTTCTTCCATGAAGCWGCTCTGTTGTCCTCCATCCATATTTTCAGTTCCAGGCTGAGTCATTTCTACCTTCTCCTCTCTGTCAACGCTCTCTGGTTTCATTTAAAAGAGTCGATCATCAGATATTGTCTAAGATTAACCTTCAGGGTGGATATAGCTCACTAGCAGCCTCACACCGATGACTTAGTTTATGTCATCATTTACCCAGAATGCTTTGTATGTAAATAAAATGGCTCCGTCCGTGTTAAAATATATTTTAAAAAATGTAGAAAACTAAACAGCCTAAAGTATTTTTACAGTCTTTATTTTACAGTTAAAATAAAAGTTTATCAAATAAAGTTTAATGTTACAACTAATCGTGGATCCCTTTAAAAACAACCCATAGCTTCCATTTTAAAATTGCACAGCACATTAACATAAGATGTTTGGTTTTTATGTTTGTGTAAATGCTGAGTCATCATTTTGTAATGGAACCACGTCTACATATTGTGCTCATTTAGCCACTGTTGCATCAAAACTTTCAGCTCATTCAGAATAAATGATTTAGTTTTTAGTTTTTGTAACTTTTAAAGTTTTCCAGAATTTAACTTTATTTACAGACATTTTCTTCATGAAATTTAAAACATTTTTCCATCTAAAATCTGTTTCTGTATTTGTCTGTTTGTGCTACTTTTAGATTTTCGTCACGAAACTGTTACTTTTATCTGTGTTTACTTCGTTTTTTAGCTACCATTCTGGTATTTTAGCTTTTGTTTTGATTTAGCTTCTAGCTAGCGTTTTCAGCCAGTTTTATACTAGTTCAGCTTTTAGCCAGGCTTTTGCTCTTTTTTTTTGGTTGCACCTTTTTGTGTGCAGTTTTGTATTTGGTTTAGAAAGATGTTCAAACTTCTGGTTTTTGCTTGTTTGTTTGTTATCAGCTGTTTTTCTTCATCCTTTCTACATTTTATTTCAGTTTTCTTCCTCTCTCTCTCTCTCTCTCTCTCTTCTGAGTCTGAGCACCCGTTGTGTTTGCTGCCTTTGAACCAGTTTGGTTTCAGCAGATTAAAATCTAGGGTGCTGAGTTTATGCTTTCACACGGCACTTGGCATGATTCGGATGATTCAGAGCCCCTCGGGGACCCCGAATTGGCTCATCCACACACTAATCACTTCAAACTGACATGTCGTCGAAGTCTGTTTCTGCCTGATGGGAACTTTTATTCTCTCTTGCTTTAAAGAAGGTGTTCGGGTCTCSATGAGACTACCTGTAGAAAGATAAAAGAAGAACTGTTGCGCCACTGAGAAATAAATTATGAGCCACGTTCAGAGAGGATTCTGATGCATAACCTGCTTTTGTTCAAGTCAGGACTTGTTTGCACTCATTTCTGACAAACTTAGGCTGTTTATTTCCCATGTTACAGTTGAAACACTTGAACCTATTCAGTTTTTCCTTTTAAGGTCATGTGACTAAGCAGTTTTYTCCCTAAACTTGTCATTCATTGACTCTTTTAAGCTCTTGAAGCATTTCAGTTTTGAAAATGATGTTATGTGCAATCTCATACACGGTTGCAACATTTCACATGATCTTGCGTGATCTTTGACCAGTTGGGAGTATGTGTTGTGATTGACCGTCAGCCATTAACACACCAAATGTTATCTTCATGTCTATAAGACTGACAGAGGCATCTTTGTGTTAGCTGTGTCAAATAAGGATGACTCCAAGAAGTTAATTAGTTGTAAATGGGCACCTGTAAACCTCAGAAGGGTTTCGTTGAAATTAATCCAGTGGTTCATGAGATATTTTGCTAACAGCTCAGACAAACATGTCTGCAGCGGCGGGAGATGAGCTGATTAGAAGCTGTGCTTTTTGAGTTTTAGTCAGGTTTCAGCTCAAAAGCAGTTCTGATCGTACCCGATTGTGGTGGAGTTGCATCAGTCCGCAACACACACACACACACACACACACACACACAGCCCTCAGGCCGAGCGACCACCGACCCACCCCCCACCCTGTTCTCTGTTTAGTCTGTGTCCTCGCTGCTCATCCATCCTGTCAGAGATCACAGATAGTTTCGTGGTGCCTTCACTGTTCCCGCCAGTGTGGAAATTCCAGCTTTCTCCTGCATGAGACGGTTTCTCTCTCACTGAATTTTAACTTGTGCTTCTTTTTTTTTTTAAAGGTTCAGTCATGAACGTAGCTCAACTCTCTGTTCAGGCTGAGTCATTAAAACCTGGAAACTCTCTGTTTTCAGTTTGTGTTGAAACTGATCTGCAAAGTGTAACATTTTAATTAATGTGCTTTTAGACGTGATGGATGGATTTTTTTTAAAGATCCAGGCAGCCTGTTCTTTCCTGTTCTTTATGCTTAATCAATCATCTGCTGGCTGTTCTTACATTTACTTTAGGTAGAGCTCAGATATAAGAACTCCATCAATCATCTTCTTTAGTTCTTTTCAGGGGAAAAAAAGGCCTTATTGTCGCCTGCTGCCAAAACRGAAAGGAAATCAGTTGTGTTTTTGCCTGCGTGTGTGTCTGATAGCAAAATATCCCATGAACCGTTGAATGAATTTGCAAAAAAGTGATCAGTTTACATCTACTTTGCTGTTATCAAGTCACCAGTTAAACTCCAAAACCTGCAGTTTATCATGGAAAACCCTTTTTGCTTTTAGAAAGTGTGACTTGGTTTCGAATCTAGACGTTTTGTGGTGTTGGTTGTCACCAAAAAGCCAAGCCCGTGTAAAGTTCCTCACTTTCTTCTCACCATCTTGACTCCAGCACTCCTTGCTTTCGAGCCGCGCTGCATTCCAGGCAAGCTGGGACACGATCCTGGCTTCTCTGTCGGAGGAAATCAGCTCAACTGGGTGGTTCGAGAAAAGACACACAATGCAACTTATAAAGAAAACTATTTTTTTAATTATCTTTTTAGTTTTTTTTCTTGGTTATTTGTAGAAGTTTGTTACATTAAAAACAACTATTTTAGTTATTTTCCTTATAGGGCATGCTAAATGTCTCTTCCAGTGTTTCGATTTGCTATCCTCACTCAGAAATAAAACCAGCCATTTATTCATCTGCAGCTTTTAATGCTTTTAAAGGTATAAATCCTCTAAACATGTCTATAAAAACACCTTAAGGAGCAGCAAAGATTAATCGACACTTAAAAAGTAACTTTTATATTTACGATTTCCATAAAATCCAAACGTCCTTCATGATACTTTTATTACTGAAACAGTTGAACCAGTTAAATATAATCCAAAACTGTTAAACTTCTCTTTTTTTTACTACATTGTGTTAAKTTATATGCAACGTTATCAGGATGAACATATTGATTTCTAGATATGTTGTTTTTATTTAGTCACGCTTGTTTTGCCATGTTAGGCTGTGTTTTCCTGTCCGTTGTGAATCCCATCAATGTTTGTGTAATCTGCTGAGATTTTTTTTTTCTTTGCGGGTTGGGGGGGTGGAGAAGGAGATGATTCTGGTTGCATTCAGTTGCAGCAAAGCAAGGGTGTGGACTCGCTCGAAGCCAAAAAAGACGAGGGGAGGAGGAAAAAAGGGGGAGGTTTAATCCCCGCCGCCGCTCTGCCATTGGTGGACAGGAGGACAAAAATGCCTGTACCTGGTGCAGGTAAACAGACTCCCATCAGGCGCTGGAGAAAGGTGGCGGGAACGATCGTGACTTTGTGTGCACTTTGGATAGCATGAAACTTTGTTGTTTTTTTTTTGTGATTATTTCCACAGGTTTGTATTGTTATATCTAGAAAAGGTTTTTTTTTTTGTCAAAGTTAGTTTTAGTGTGTTGTTTGTCCATTTTTTTAAGATTGCCTGAAGAATATTTGAAGCATCTTGTTTTATTTTACATCCAGATTTAAGCTTCTGGGTGTTAGAAATGAGAATGAGAGTGAAATTGGTTTTTCTACGTGTTCTGCAATCGTCGGACTCAAAAAAACTCGAAGGATGAAGGGAGAAAACAAACTGAAAACAGGTCCTGTCTTGTGCGGGGAGAGGCCTCGCAGGCACACCCTCCACACAAAAAGGCACTTGTATCCACGCTCTAATGAAAACTGTTTGGGTTTTCTTTTCTTTATTTATGGATTTGTTCTTTTTAAAAACCTGCTTTATATTTTTTATTTATTTATTTCTTCTTCTGACAGGAAAATCAAAAAATCTGATTCTTCACCAGAGGCAGCAAGTTGATCAAATGAAACCATCCGTGTTTTTTATCCTTCATTCCACCGGAGTCTGTGTAAAGTGCCAATCAGATTTCAGTGGTTTGAAGAGTAAAACGCATGGAGTTTGTCGCCTGAAAAGAGCTTTGACATGAATCCTGCTCTCTGATAAAACCTTTTATTTTTAATGTTTTATTTAATGGCGGTGCATATTAAAATATTCTCTTGTGAATGTGCCAGATTTAGCCACAAAATAAGGAAGGAGATGAGATCAAACACAAACAATAATAATATCATAAAAGTTGCCTTTTTTTTAAAAGGAATCCATATTACCCAACACCTTTCATGGCAGCACGATGGCCGCCCCAGCCATCTGTGATGTTAACATAAAGTGAATTCCAACACTGTCAAGTCATGACCTTTTTTTTGTTTTGTTCTTTGGTGGCAACTTGAATGCAACAGTTCTGCACAATCACTGAAAGACAATTTCTCCTCCTCCCCCGTCTCATCTGCAGCTGCAAAGCGCTGCACTGATTGCACTTTAGCGTTATGGCAGGATCACAGATTGCTGGCAGCTCCACTTTACGTCGTCGGGACTGTCACTCAGAGGTCGTTATGTCCTCTTCACGTCTCCCTGCGTCTGATTCTTCGAAGTCRCGGCAATTACGTAACGACTCCTGGATTCCCACAATGCGGCGTTCATGGCAAACTCATGAAAGCCTATGCCAAGATGGGCTTTTTTTGTGTGTCAGACGTTGTCAGCATGACTGAGTCATTATTGTGAAATAAACATCTTTTTGTGTGTGTGTGAGTGAGTGTGTGTAATCTGTTTGCTATAAAGAATATAGTTGTCCTACTGGGWTTTTAACTGGATCTTTATGGAACATTTAACCAGCCCGATTAGCAGATCTCATCCAAAACCTTTCTCATAGCTAAACAAGCAGATGGAAGTCGTTTGACAGCAACATGAAATGAATTAATGAATAGTTTTTCCACCCAATTAAGWGCAAAGGGACGTAATGGATCAACAAGTTATGATCAGTGGAGATAACGTCAAAATTGCTGCTTGACTTGTTCAGGTTATTGTCTTTTATAGAAGTCGTGACGCAAATACTTCTTAGTTTTCAAGTTAATGCATATCCCCTACCACCATGACATCGAGTGACTCATAATTCACACAAACAGAGCAGCAAAGCCATAATCCAACACTACCCAAGCATGAGAAACATGTAGTTTCAGCCCCGACCTCAGCTTGGCGAGCAATCAGCCGTCTTAGCAGGCCTCATAGAGAAGAAAGCCGAGCAGTTTTCCCCTGTAAAGGCACGTCCCGTGTCGCAGATCTCAGCCTGCCGTTCACCTTCCTGTTCCGTACAATAATGACCAGAGGGCTCAGCGCCGCATACAGCCAAGCAAAGAAAACACGCAGGTCAGAGATCAGCGAGGAGCTTATCGTCTGCCTCACAGTCAGCGTGTACACCYAGGGTCTGTTATCTACCTGTAGAGGACCACAAATATGGTCACGAGCACTGCCACCACTTTGGGGGCGCGCTGYTTGACCGCACCACGCCCTCCGCTGGCTGAACTGCCGCTGCTGAGCCCCCACCCCCCTCACTAGAGGAAGATGAGAAGTATCAGGCCGGTGAGGACCATGGGCACCACACCCCTGCTCACCTGTGCTGCCCCAGAAACAGAGCCGGCTCTTGGCATAGGCGAACTAGGCGGTCGCCTAGAGCGCCATCTGCTGGAGGGGCCGCCAAACTGCAGAAGGAAAAAAAGTAATTGTAATCCCTGGTTGTAACTCTGCTCAGCGCCCCTTTCAATTAGCTTTGTCTTAAAAAAACAATAATGAAGTATTACAGGAAAAATAAACTACTCTACCCATAAAACATCCCCCCCCCCGAATGCAGCAATCGCCCCCACCCTCTCTCTCATTTGACTGACGTTGCACTGATTTGTCCTGCTCTGACACGCTGACGGGGGAGGGGCTAGTAGTGCCTCTCAGGTAGTGGTTTGTGTTGACAAACTCAATAACAACAAGTCTGTATTTTGTCAGCCGAGGACCTAATGAGGTAAAATCAGACTTATATTTTCCAAAAAGAGAGGACCTTCCAAATCTTTGCACAAATTGTGAACAGGGTCTKTTGTTTACCCTTGTCATTTGATTTAATTATAGTTACTTTGTTTATTCATTAAATTTGTTGTGTGATTTATGTTTGTGTTTAAAGCAAATAAATCTAAGTTCATCATAGTACCTTACATTGTCAAACTTGTTTTTAGGGGTTCAAATTGGGGTGGGTGGGACATAGTTTGGAGTGGGGGGTGGCGTTGCGCTTCAACTCCCCTAGGGCACCAAAATGGCTAGAGCCGGCGCTGCCCATAAACCTTTTCGGACACTTCCGAAGGAAAGTTCACGCAGCAGAAGTGCGTGGTGACCGTGCTTTCTGACACGCTGGAGCCGTTAACGGAACTGACGGAGAACACCATCGCTCCCGCGCTTAAGCTGGTGTTCAGCACCCGAAGGAAGAGGAACGCAAACGGCAGGTTTTTTGGTCGACTGAGACATGTGCTGAGGCCCATTGCAATCCCGGAGGAGTGACGCTTACGCCCTGGTAGGCGCTCAGGTGGAAGGTGAGCCAGATGGAGACGGCCCTGGAGAAGAGGACTGACTTGCAGCCAGTGGCGGCACTTTTTCTGATTTAGTGATAGGCCTACTCCTAACCAAGCTCAGAGCATCATGCAGCCTTTATAACATAAAAATGTGTTATAGTGACAAAAAAATTGTCACCATAAGTCCAAAAGGTGACATCATAAGTCAGACTACATAGGTATAGGTTCTGTATATAAAGAAAACCATCACTTCCTTGTCATTACTCTTCTTCAGTGATAGAGCTTGGTGATGTTTCAAACTGTTAAACACTGCCACCAACTGTTCAGGAGGATTATTACACCCCTAAAGGTTGTTTCATTGTGGAAGGGGTGTGTACAGCAGGGTGGCCAAAGATTTGTCTGTGGTAGCCGTGGCCACCCCCCTGGCTCCGCCCCTGCTTGCAATGTCTGAAGGAGGCCAGGGCCTCCAGCAGGCACCGCACGGYCACCGCCAGCAGGTTGGCGCAGGCCAGGTGGAGGACGATGGCGTCCGCTGCGAGGAGCGAGTTCTCCTCGTAGATCAAAAGCAGGAACGCCCCAGTTACGGCGGTGTTGCCCAGAATTCCCACAGCTGTGAGTGACAGAGCATCCCTTGAATAAAATCCTCTGATGGCATTCCTGCAGAGAGGAGGCACAGATTAAAACAGATTTTTTTAGATCACTGGAAAGATCAAAAACTGCCTTTTCTGTGAAAATGATGAGCGTGCATGACTGCTGAAACATGTTGAAGTAAAACACCAACTGAAAGCGTGAACGCTCACTCAGCTTTTACACAAGTGCCGTGCAATATAAATGATATTCAGACGTTACCTATTAGCATGTTCAGATATGGTCTAAAAAGTTGAACTTGTGTCCCTGATGCTCTGTGATCCCTGCGTCGGGTTGTTGGTGTCCTTATACCTGCAGACAGGTATCAGCTGCTTGGTCCATTGAGCACGGTCCACTGAATTTACTTCCCTCTGCATCCAATTACCTGAGATCCGTTCAGATGAGTGATTCTGTCACCTTCACTGGCTTTTAGACAGACAAAATAACAGAGGAGGCTGAGATTGGATTCATTTGCATGGTGCATAGAGTTTTATGTGTACAGTTAATWAAAAGTAAAACCTATTAGCCTTGTGTTTTGTTATTAAAAAAAACAATGATTTGTCAATGTTTTACCAAGTAGATGGATTGTTTTCTAACTACCGAACCGATGAAGTTCATAAAATCATAATACTTTTTTTATTTCTGCAAACAGTTTTTTAAAAGACAATTTTAAAAAACTGAGTTTGTGAATCAGAGCCCGGCTCCACAGTGCCCCCCAGTGGTGACAAATGAAACAAGGTCAAAGCCATAAAGGACGTCCACGCTCAGATGWATGACAGATGATCACCCCACACATTTTTTTATTACCAGAGCTTGACACAGCTTTCAAGGTTTTATTGTGTAATTTATCCAAAGTGATTAAAAAAAAGTTCTAAAAGAGGAATTAAAGCTAAACAGAAGAATTCCAGGGGCATGGATCCATGCAGTTGGGCCCCTGCGGAAAGGAAATGGAAATTAATTTTCTGGTAATTCCTCTCAAGTTGAGACAAAGTCTGCTGTAGATAATTTCAAATGAAATCATATCATTAAGTTGTTTACCTCATTTTATTTGTTTTTTGATTACAAAACAGTGTTAGAAGTAAAGTAATTTAGTTTTGATTTTACTTGACAAGCTGCTCTTAGATTGTGCAACTTGACGTCCTAATCATATACGGACACATTCTAGTTGTTATGATAGTAAAAAATAAATAATTTTTTGTTAAACAAAATGGCTATTTTCCTCCTGGATTCTATTTTGAAGGCAAAGGTGTGCAAATCCACCAAAAAATTCAGTGTCAGTTTTTGACATATCATTTTCTTCATGTGTTTTAAAGGTACTAGAGTTCTCTAAGAGGATTGAATTAGTTTATATTTCATTTTAAACTGAATTTAAAGGCACGATAACTCGTAGTTTAGTCTCCAAATCAGTGTAAACAATACTGCTACTGTTTGGTTGAGAAACTGCAGAATCAGCAGCTTTAGGTTCAATTTGTCTGTTGAGCAACAAATTAATTAACAGAATGGAAAGGGGAATAAATATTCCAGCTAAAGCTGCTGCAGTCATCAGCACAGAAACAAAACATTATATAAAAAAACATCTACTCTATTCTGAACTAATTTGAGTATTTGCTGGAAAAACTTAACCTTAGATATTCTGCTGGACATTTATAAGCATTTTGTCATTTCTCTGTGGATTATTACTGAAAGTGATTTAATCAATATAAACAAAAAACGAATTAGTGCACCGGTGAAAAACACATTACATTAGCCATAACCATAATGATGATGAGAATTATCAAAAAAATAGAGAATTGCCTATCAAGGGAAAGAAGTCCTATAATTAAATACTATTAAARWTTTATTATGAAAGTCACAGAGCTGTAAACATGTTCAAATCCCCTGAAGAGGACATGCTTCAACTTGCCATTTTAATTAGCTGCGCCAACATGTAAACATGTTAAAAACACACAGGAAAAGAACTCATCTAACAATGATTCATTCCACAGATTATACTCGAGAGAAAATAGACTTATGAAAAAAGTTTCTGCTCACAAAATAAAGTCTGACCCGAACCGACCAGCACCATGCTTTTTAATGGCACATCGCTCAGGTTTATGGGTTTTCACTGAAAAAAACACTTAAAAAGGCATCACGAACGTTTTGTCAAAGCTGAGATTTGCTGGTGAAATTAATTTTTGATGGTTATCCCTATGCCCCCAATTAGTGCGAACACATTGTTACATACCTGTGGCTAATTGTCTCGCTCCTCTGTGTCTCCTAATGCTCTCTCTGGACACGGAGGAGGAAAGACGGGCACAACAAAGCACCATCTGTGTGTCTGTGGTGTCTTTTGCATAAACAACAACCGCACACTGTTCGTTCCAGTTGGTTAACTGAGATTTTTATKTATTTAATTCATTATTTCTTCTAACTCTGTTAGGGAAAATGAATCCTAACCTCTGTCTGGCCTGAGTTTATTAAAAGCTGGAAAATGCCTTCATTGTTAAGAATTGGTACTGATGGGATAACAGTTTTCCTAAATCTAAAATTTGCAACAAAAATAATAATTCAAGCTCTGTATTGTTCAATATTTAAAAGGTACTCGTTGCAAATATGAAATCAAACATTAAAAGTTTATCCTGATCAAATAAAACATATCAAACAGTGAAGTTTAAAAGACTCTACTTTAGTAGTTTTCCGGGTGTATTGTTCAACAAATATTATATAATACTGTAATTCTTATTTGTGTTGGATATTGTCAGTTAGCTGTGGTGGTCCTTATGTATCTATTTTTATCTTTATTTAACCTGACAAATCCCAGTCAGATCATAGATCTTATATGTTTGGTGTGACCGTGCTGTCAATGAAAACTGTAACCTTAGAAAATATTTAAACTTCATTAAGCCTCACATTATTTTAAAATGAAATGTTTGATTGTATTTTACACATCTGGATTTTGCTCATCATCACTGGAGGGATGTACGGTACAAGCTGATACTTTACTGCTCCACACTGTTCATGCT
>NW_013952461.1:1379508-1381443 GCF_001266775.1 Austrofundulus limnaeus
TTTAAGATTCTTTTCTTCTTTCTGCTCCTTTTCATTTAATGATATTGTGCTTTTTTGTTTGTTTTTAATTAATTTATTTATTGTTGTTTAAATTAAATCAATTTAATTAAAAAATGTAATTTCCCATGTGGTTAAGATCCTCAGAGACTTTGCAAGAAGATGGTTGGTTTGTTGCGATGGTTGAACGATGTAATCTCATAAAGCCTTGAGGGGCGTCGAGGTTTATAAATGGTGGGTCGTTTGACGATTACAGGCTTTTAGGTTTTAGGAGCTCTGGTAAGAATCGTTTTGACTACAGTTAGGTTTGTGATCTGACGTTTAAAATGTTTATGATTAATTGTTAATTATCTGTTTTGTAAACTGTCTCGTGCCAAGGTGTCATGGATCTGTGTGTGACCATCAAAGGCGTCTCCTTCATCTTGCAAACAGGTCTGGGCATCTTGGGGAACGCCGTGGTGCTCCTGGCGTACGCCAGCCTGAGCTCTGAAACGAAGCTCCTTCCTGTGGACACGATCCTGTGCCACCTGGCCTTTGCCAACCTGCTGCTGCTGCTGACCCGCTGCGTGCCCCAGACCATGACCGTGTTCGGGCTGAGGGACCTCCTGAGCGACCCTGGGTGTAAGGTGGTGATCTATGCCTACCGGGTCAGTCGGGCGTTGTCGGTCTGCATCACCTGCATGCTCAGTGTGTTCCAGATGGTGACGATCGCCTCTGCTGGGCCCCGTCTGTCCAGGCTGAAGCCCGCTCTCCCCTCGCTGGTCTATCCCACGTTCGCAGGACTCTGGCTCCTCAACATGGCCGTTTGCATCGCGGCCCCGTTCTTCTCCACGGCTCCACGTAACGGCACTATCCCTGCCTTCACCCTCAACCTTGGCTTCTGTCACGTAAACTTCAAAGACCACCTGTCCTACGTTATTAACGGCGTGGCCGTCTCTGGGCGGGATTTTGCCTTTGTTGCCCTGATGGTGGGCTCCAGCGGTTACATCCTCTTCCTCCTCCACTGCCACAGCAAACAGGTGAAGGGGATYCGTCGCTCTCGGGGCGGCGGGACCGAGACCAGAGCAGCCAAGACGGTGCTCGCCCTGGTAGTGCTCTACGTGGTCTTCTTCGGCATCGACAACGTGATCTGGATCTACATGCTGACGGTGTCAAAGGTCTCACCGCTGGTGGCTGACATGAGGGTCTTCTTCTCGTCCTGCTACGCGTCACTCAGTCCGTATTTCATAATATCCTCGAACAAAAAGGTCACGGGGAAGATTGTGTGTTCGGCAGAGCGTGAGCAGCCGTTAGTGGACACTCAGGACTCAAATGATAAATGAGGCTGTTTCTGGTTTGACAGCTTGCTGACTGAACTGCAGGGCGTCAGGGTAGTTCTCCCACAAATCTTATCCTTAACACAGATTACTGGCATTTAGCACACTGGCACATTTAGCATCAAAAAGCACTGTCTCATAGTGGTTGTAATAAACATACAATAATATGTTTAGCTAAAAAAAAAAGTGTAAATACAAAGTTTTATCTTCCTGTAGTGTTTTTGTTTATCACCCAGTTAAAATTTATGCTATAAAATCATTGAGTTTTGAAATCCCTATACTGACAAAACAAAAAATAGCATTGTCTCAGCTTCTTATGTCATGGGTAGGTGCTAGTCTAACCTACATACTCACATATTAAACCCAAATTAATTTGCTGTTGTGGACTTCAAACCTGTTTCAGATCTTGTTTCATGTCCTACTGTATGTTTTAGGTTAACAACAATAAATACATTTGCAATCAAGGGTTTTATTTGAAAGTGTTTGCAGTTAAAATAGTGAAGTATTACAATCAGTTTTAGCTTTTCGTACTTTTATATCTCATTTTATATGAAAAGAACCCCTAACACGAAGGAAGGAAGGAAGGAAGGAAGGAAGGAAGGAAGGAAGGAAGGAAGGAAGG
>NW_013952461.1:1381453-1383824 GCF_001266775.1 Austrofundulus limnaeus
AGAAAGAAAGAAAGAAAGAAAGAAAGAAAGAAAGAAAGAAAGAAAGAAAGAAAGACAGGCAGGCAGGCGCCTGACTTCTCTTCGCTCTGATTGGCTCAGATTTGTGTTTTTCATTTGTCTTTCATAATTTACCTCAGCATGCCTCTCAGGCAGCAATTCACTCTTTTCATTCGGCAAAATTAAACTAAGAAACAAAAATACTAATACTAAAAGACACAGAATGTTCACTTTAACGTAAAGCTAATTCAAGTGTTTTGATTAATTGTGAATTTGTCCCTTTTTTACGATTTTAAACCCGCCTGTAAGGGTCAAAGTAGCTCCTGAAAGACAATACGTGGGGAAAATAAAAACCCACGGACACAACTCGATCAACCCGGAAAAGAAAAGCGGAAGAGTTAGCTAAAAAATACAAAACATTTGGAAACAAATCTTTAAAACTGCTGAAAGCGCGTGATTAAGTGAGCAGTGGTTAAAATGTAACATTTATGAGTGTTTAAATACGACGGACGTGCATTTAAAAGACCCCTCAGTTTTAAAAGAAGAGGAGACTGAAAGTAATGACAAGAAAGTACTTTTTAGTCCACTATTATGATTTTTGAAGACTTTTCTTTCATTTTGTGCCTAAATCAGCTTGAGGTCTTGCCATAGGTAAGTGTTTGTTTATATTCTTTATTTTGCTGATTGTTAGTGTTTATTTTTTTTTTAAAAAGTGCTTTTTCCAATAAATATTTGTGGTTTTTTTAGCAGTGAGTCTGTTTACTTCAAATCTGGATTTCTGGCCAATCCAGTAACATGTCCTGATCCCAGTGTTTTGGCTTTTGTTACTGGTAACAATGGTCAGAATAGCTTGGTATCAAGAGAAGGTAAGACTATTATATTTTTGTGCTTTAATAGTAAGCTTTAAATATATATATTTATAACATTTTTTATCTTTCTCTCTATATATATGTTTCACTATGTGTGTGTAAAACATAACATGAATTGATATGTGGGATTAAAGCTTTAAGACTTTATCAGCAAAAATGTGCATTTTCATAATATTTCACACCTTATAAACAATGACAATGTAGAAAAAGCCTAAATCAGGTAAACATTATTTTTTGTTTTATTATATTTATTTATTATTTATTTGATTTTTATTTTTTACACAGAGCGCTGCCTGAATTTCTCTGTGCAGACGTTTTTGTTGCTATATTTGGAGGATTATACTGCTAAATCTTAGTTAATACCTCTAACAGTTGATGTAAATCCATTATTATTTGTCTACTTGAGATGCATGGCAGAATTTCTTCTTTCAAGTCTTCCTTTCATTTGGATAATTTACCATAAACCTTAAACCAAAGAGGCTGTTATTAACCAGTGTGCTTATTTTTTGATTTCTGTGCTAACCGAGACAAATTTCAATTGAGCTGCTTGTGCCTCTTGTTGTGTTTTTTTTTTTTTTTAAATCTGAACAATGAGAACATTGTTTTTGTTGCAGATCGGTGCCTACGATCAGCAAGTCTGGGAGAAATCACTGGAGACAGCGGAACTAGTTGTGAGACACATTTCTCTACAATGAGATAGTTGTTTGTGTTGAAATGTTGCCGTTCCCTGTAACCTGAGGTGTTTGTTGTGTTTAGGGTTTGGAGAGCAAGCCGAAGAAGACCGGTTACATCAAACCAGATCTCATCGATGTTGACTTAGTAAGAGGTGAGAAGGTGATAAATCCATATACAAACCCAAACTTGTGTTCATTTAAATTAAGCTCTGTTTTGGTTTGATCATTTTTTTGTTTTTTTAGGCTCAACCTTCAGCAAAGCCAAACCAGAGAGTCCGTGGACAGCTCAGACTCGTAAAGGTCTGGTCCGAGTTCTGCTGTATCCGTTCTTCTTTCAGTGGTGGATTCGGGTGACATCCAAGTCCATCTCCACATGTATCCTCGTGCTTTATTTCTTACAAGGTGAGCTCGTTGTTTTTATTCTTCGCTTGTGTTGAGGCTAAAGACTGAACATACTACCATAAAGGGTTAAAGCAGAGCTCTGCAACCTGCGGCTCTGGGGCCACRTGTGGCTCTTTGCTTCGGCTTCTGTGGCTCTTTATAGCTTTGACCAAAAATAACATGAAAAGCGGTTTTCCTGTCTTAATATTTGGCCACACGTTTCACTTCATGCTAGTAGTTTGTTAGCCGCATCAACTCGTAGCCACACAGTTTGATTTTTCTTTTAAACCTATTAGAAAAGTAAAGAAAAACCCACTAAAAAATGCTTTAAAGTTGCTGAGGAAAGGCAAAATCAAAAAAGTAGATCAGTAAATATCAAAAACTACAATTACTGTATTTATTCATGTATAATACTAGAAATTTAACCCTAAATATCATACACAATATGGT
>NW_013952461.1:1384069-1387230 GCF_001266775.1 Austrofundulus limnaeus
GTATTATACATGATTATTATTGATGATTAGATTTTTTTTATGCTTTTTAAGCTCAAAAAATGATGATCGTATTATACTCGAGATCATATTAATCATAAATACAGTAATTAAAATAAGGGTTTCTGTAAAAATAAGTCAAACTCGTTTGATGATAAAAATCAGAACTAAAAACCTACATTTGATAACATTAAATAGAATTAAATAGTCAACAAATTGGCTTAAATACATTTTCATAATAAAATAAAAGACTCATATGGCCTGCATAGTTCATATTTTTAATGTATCATAGTATACGCTCTTTACCACTCTGTGTTGTAAATATTGCAGACCTCTGGGCTAGTGTGATCATATGTAACAGATTAAATAAAACTCACACTCCTACTGCATATTGATCTTATTTTCTTTCACTTGAGATGTCAGCTTTGCTTAGTCTTATTTTTGTCCTGTAATGTAGATAAAGAGAATTTGCTGAGCATGATTACTCGTACTTAAAAAGAYTGTTTTGTGATGTCTTTTCCAGTGRCGTTTTAGTTTAATACAATTCCAAAGCTTAAAATCTGTGACTCCAGTTATTATTGTTTAAATTCATTTATGCACCACAGTAAATCTGTTCCATCTCACACCTGAGCCACACAGAAGAGACCTCATTAGTACACATGAATTCTGTTCTAATGTCTCCCCTAAGACATCGTTTGGTTTGTTGTTGCCAAATGTTTTCTCCCCTCAGTGGCAGCAGTGGCGCTGTACCTGGAGGTCCCCCGGGCGAGTGCCAGCGAGGCGTTCGGGCCCATGTGTCTCATGCTGCTGCTGGGCACCGTGCACTGCCAGATTGTTTCGACTGAGTCCAGCCGTTGGCCCTCGGGCAGTCCAGCTGCTAGCAGCAGCACCAGCCCTGCACGCCGGAGGAGGTGTTGTTTTATTTTGTTTGTTTGTTGTTGTTTTTTTATCTCGACAGACTCTAACCTCTGGGCTCGTGCGTAAACTCCCAGATTAGGCGCCCAGAGACTTCTCATTAACTGTGTCGTGCAGTAAAGGCTCCCAGACTGCTGCGATTTTAGACTTTAGCTTTGTGGCGCAAGATAAATGATTTTAGTGCTCATTCATCCTTTTGGAAACGTGCAAAACCCTGCAACTTCTACATAAACTCGTTCAAGTGGAGAAAAAAATTAAAGAAAACTAGACATGGGTTTTTACGATGTAAAAACAAGTGTGCATTGCCACGTAACATGTCATTGCAGCATGGCTTTGCCTGCAGCATTGGACTTGCAGAATGAACTTTGACCAAGTTCAAATGTGTTTTCTATACCAGCTTGTGCTTGTCACATCAGCAGGTGTTTGTAATTAAGGTAATTGTATGACAATATGAAGTTTGCAGAGATTTTTGTTAAAGTAGCAGTAGCTGGATTTGAACCCTGATCTCCTGCATGAAAGCCCAGAGTGCTCATCATGAGACTATAGGAGATGTGGCAGAAGACAATCCCAGGGATTGGATTGTATGTATACAGAAAAAGTYYACCTTRCCAATGCAATTATTGACACTTAAGTGCAATATATTACAGCAATAGGACAACATAAAGACAGTATTACAGTAAAACATCAAAATACAATCATATTAATATTGTAATCACTAAACTACTGAGTTTAAATATTATAAAACTATGGTGCTGTACCATATTGTGTGGAGGCAACAGGGGGCAGTATTGGACCAATACAAGGCTCCATTGACTGCCATTATAATTTATTAAACATTAATATTTCAAAAACTATAAGTTTTACAGGCACCAAAAGGCATAGCCATCATTTGGCACAGGGGCTTTACAGATATAAATTACAATGGCAGCTCTAGTACAACATATGCAGGAGGAGAAGCATGGCAAAGTTGAGATGACTTGGATGGGAAACAAATCACAATAGTGTGCATTGTATTGACAATGCACACTGATCATAATGTTTTGTACCCTGCTGATGTCAGAAATGTATTTTCAAGTCTTTTACTCCAGGTTAAAAGCATGGAGTTAATGTTGTACATCACAAGAATGTAATTTTAACACTAAATCTTTATTTCATAACTCTTATAGAGTTACTGTTTTACACCACAGAAAAGTAATTTTAACACTAAACTAGTTAGGGCTGTGTATTGGCAAGAATTTGGCGATACGATACATATCATGATGGAGGGGTCACGATATGATATATCCTGATATATTGCGATACTGTAAGCAAGGCGATATATTGTGATTATTTTTGTCCAAAAATTCTATTAAATAAAAACCTCTTATTGGAAAAAAAAAAAAAGAAAAACCAAAATTCATTGTCTCAGAAAATCCTAATACTACATACTTTTGATACATTTAGCTGTGTTCTGCTTTGTATGTGTTTTATTTTATTTGTTTCATATTTCATCCATGTTTTCAATTATTAGACTAAATTTGCCAATAAATAGTTTAAAAATATATATTTTGCAGCTTTTAGTTTTTAATATTAATTTACAATATGGYCACCCAACACTTAACAATGGCCTTTATGTTGTCATAAAGTTCAGTAAACAGATGATATGAAGCTGCTGCACACAGAGTTTCTGGGGTCAGCTGACCTGCATCCTGAACATGATTTGCATAACAGTGTGTCGAACAGCAAGACAGGTCCTGAAAATAAACAGTAAATAAATGGAGAAGCTAAACAACACAGTTAAACTGTTTTTGAAGCGAACACAGCAGGATAAACTTCAAGTATGGACTTTGATGCGATCAGCCGGACATTTAGAGAAACAGACAGAATTTTATGTCACAGTGGGAGTGCCGAGCTTGCTTGAGGCGATAGACGCATGCGCTATATGCATGCCTGCCTGCCTTCCGTAACGTTGGAAAAAAGTAGGGGTGTAAGAAAATATCGATACACTGAAATATCGCAATATTTGATTTCCCGATACTGTATCGATATTCTAAAGCCCTGTATCGATTTTTAATTAAGGTTTAAAATGTCAACTTTCCTGCCAGCCGTTCATTTTTATGTTGTAGTTCAGCCTCTGGCCACTAGTTGGCAGCAGTGAGCCAGCCATTTGGCTCCTCTACCTCTTGGGTTAGAGGCTATTGTTAAGTGTTGGGTGACCATATTGTAAATTAATATTAAAAACTAAAAGCTGCAAAAAATATATTTTCAAA
>NW_013952461.1:1387294-1396958 GCF_001266775.1 Austrofundulus limnaeus
GTATCGCAATATATCGCCTCGCTTATAGTATCGCAATATATCGGGATATATCGTATCGTCACCCCTCTGTCATGATATGTATCGTATCGCAAATTATTGCCAATAAACAGCCCTAGAAAAAAGATCGCACGAGACACTTAATTTGRCTTAAAATACAGAYATTCTGACAAATAAGTAACTGTTTGTAACCTTACCTCAGCTTAGAAGGCAGAGATTGTCGGTCTTTTCTGCTCAGCTTCAGCTATCGGTGCATGAAGCTAATGTTTACTCACAATGCTAATGCTACCCTTACTCTTTGGCAYGCAAGAGGTAGAGGAGCCAAAWGGCTGGCTCACTGCTKCCAACTAGTGGTCAGAGRCTGAACTACAATAWAAAAATGAACGGCTGGCAGGAAAGTTGACGTTTYAAACCTTAATAAWAAATCAATACAGGRCTTTARAATRTCGATACAGTATCGGGAAATGAAATATCGCGATATTTYAGTGTATCGATATTTTCTTACACCCCTAAAACTAGTGTACTTTCAAAACTGTTCTGGTGTTACTGTTTTACACCACAAATGTAGGTTTAACACTGACTCARTGTCATTTTATTACTCTTATAGAGTTATTTTTTTACAATGCTTTAACTCTTAATTGGTGTTAATAATTTTAACACTTTTAAATGTGTTAATTTAACACTGAAGTAGTGGTTCCCATATAAACTCTGTACGAGTGTTAATTTTAACTCTGATAGTGTTAAATTTACACTTTTGAATTTGCCTGTGTATATAGTAATTTTGGTGTTCTTTAACTGAGATTGAGCCAGTACTTAAATTATTAAAACAGGATTCTGTAAATATTTCCCATGTATGTATTATAAATAAAAGCTTAGGTAGCATCATTTTTTTATTCTGTCTTCTTCAGGCCGAGGAAGGGCAGAGGGTTGAAAAAATCYGAAGAAAAGAGTGACAGCGGGAACACGGAGCTGCAGGGCCTCTGGCAGTTTGAAGATAGCCAGAGATTATTCAGAAGCGAGGAGAGGAGGGTACGGTCTCTCATCTCTGTCAGTCTTTGGAGTCAACAAATGTGTGTCGTTRAACTGTGGGGGATGGAAGAGTAAAAGCCTCGTTCTCGGCAGCAGAAGCAATTTTCAAAGGGCCTATAAAATACTTTTTACGTGTGATGTGTCTATGGGGAGGACGGTTTTTGTTCTTAAATGTATTTTACCTCGCTGTTGGCGTATAACACTATTGTAGCTAAAATACACACGGATATTCAATGTGTAGGAGCAGACGTGTTCATTTAAAATGATTCTTAGCTTTAACTGTATTGTTTTAAATCCARGTGGATCAGTTGACAAATAGTCTTGTTGGATTTCCTTATGAAGGTCATTAGATGTAACTAAAGTCATTCACTCATCTCTTGGCATCATGTTGGGTCACCTTTTAATAAAAGGTTTTAGAGACTGGGTCAAGAAATGTAAGGTAATGTCATGTATTCTGTTAGATCTTGATTTTATTTTAGGTTTTGCAGCAGCCTCTCCTCTCAGTCTTAACAACCCACACACGTTGAGAAAACAAAGAGGCGGCGATTGAGTCTGAATTCTGATGGAGTAGGGTTTATCTGGAAGTGGTAATAACTAAATTAAACTCTGTATACACTTTAAAGCACCCAGAAGAAGCCAAGTGGCAATTGAAATCATAAAATSACATATTTAATATATGTTTTGAACCAGCTAAGAACAGGACCTGGGTAAGGTTGATTTATCTTCATGTCTTTTTTGTTTTCAGTCAATTTAATTCATATTTTGAAACGGATTTTTATGGAATCTTATTGTCTTTCAGAGTAAGCTTAACTCTGGATTTGGGGCATCTGATGAGCTCTCCAGTGAGGAAGAGGAGGATGAACGATCAGTAGAAGTAATTCGRCCAAAGCAACGTCACAAGGTTCACTTGGCTAGTCCAGAGTCAGTGCCTGCTTCGTCTTCTGTTAGGAAGAGGATTAGAAAATCCAGCCCTAAACCAACCCCAAGACCTCAGGTAAACCTTATTATCTCGTTCTAAGTTATTGCTTGTGAAGTTAAAAGTGTAATTTTARCTTTACATTATGTTTAAATAAACACTTGTTTGTGAAGGGTCTGTGTTTTTAATGAGTATTAAGGAAGAAGTGAAAGGTTAATGATAAAATGCAAAACTCTGTGGGCAGGAGGAGAACGTGGCTCCTGGGAAAGGGAAGCCTCGCGAGGTGGACCGTCTCAGGCCGGGCTCTCATCCTGCCTCGGACACGGACGACACAATGTGGGAGGAGCTCCTCCAGGAGCCCGACTCCGCCTCCACAGGGAGCAGCGACAGCGACAGTAACGGGAGGTACAGCGCTGGGCTGAACCTCCAGCAGAACACTCTGAGCAGCGGCGACGAAAGCCTGCCACAAGGAGCGAGCAATGTAAATATCGCTCAGTCTATATACATTTTTCTTTTTTTAAATTCCGTGTTTAGATGGTGCATCATATCATTAAACTTTAATATGTGATAGATATTTTTCAGGGTTCCCACACCTTGGTCAACGTCAATTTCAAGGACCTTTCAAGGACTTTCCAGTAACAATTCCCTCAAATTCAAGAACCCCATTCTGCTACCGCAGAATGTTACCAATAGATAGGTTTAATGTGTAAATTCAATAAAAAAAAAACTGAACTACATAGATGTTGTTGAGTCAGAATCAATGAAAGAAAGTGCTTTAAATGTATAGCCTGCGTTCATAGCCACAATACATGACTTGGGTAAATTGGATACTGATTGGGTAAAACTTATGACTATGGTTCACGTTATTTGTTGAAAGCCACATCAGTTTACCGTAATCCTGAGTTATCCACCGCAAGAAACGTAAGATTTTGTTTTTTTTATAAATTTTTTATTTTTTTTACAGATAATGAAAATCAGTCGTGTGAATAGACAACTTCAATCCCCAAAACACATTCAAGGACTTTCAAGGACAAGTGTAATTTTGGGCTGTTTTCACAAACTTTCCAAGGCCTTAAAATATATATTTTTTTTCAAATTCAAAAACTTTCAAGGATTTCAAGGACCTGTGGGAACCCTGATTTTTATAGGTTGCAAGATAATCAATAAAATCTTCGATATGAAAGTCCGACGCGGTTGAAGAGAACCCCAAAATGACTGCAAAAGAGCCGTGATGTGCAGGACTCCACGTTACAGCTACACACACATTGCTCACTGTTGTGTTTCGTTTCAGAGCCAGCTAACCTGGCTCCAGGCATGTCACCCCTCCAAGGACCGTGTTAGTGCCATAATATGGGAGAACGGAGAGTGCAAGAAAGCAGACGTATCAGTTCTGGAGATCAGCGGGATCATCCTCTCACGGGTACACCTTCACRTCTTTATATTGTTATAAAGTCTGAATAGAAATACTAGTCCCGAACAGCTTTTTAAAAACCATTCTATATGCTGTTGGGTAGGAATTCAGTGGTCTGACTTTGTTGACTTTGCCAGAGAATTAAAATCACGTGCTGGAAATGGCCAGATATTTTATTTTACTGTGTTTTTGAGTGTCTAAAGCTGTTTCAGAAGACGTTAGATCTGTCTCTCCGCTGTGTTGTTTCAGGTGAAGTTAGTGGAGCAGGGTATCGGGTACCTTGTCTTCAGTGGCCTCATGACCGCCACCCTGGCACTGCTTCCCTTCGCCTTCCGCCTGGCTCRGCGTTTGGACATGTCGAGCCTTACCTCCCTGCCTCTCGTGCAGCTGGTTGAAATCGCGGTGGGGCCGACGGACGCCCGAGCGTATGCCTTTTTCCTCATCACAACAGTTCAAAGAGTCTGCCTCACAGGGCTCTTCTTTTTCATGATGTGTGTGGCTGAGAGGACCTACAGACAGGTGAGGCTTTTATTGGAGGTAAAGCTGAAGCAAAGGTTTAATCAGCCTACTAAGATTTTATAAAATAAATATTTAATTGATGGTTCTTCTCTAATAATTAGTTTTCATTTATACTAAACTGATTGAGTTTTAAGTTTGTTTAAATATATTAAAATGGTTAACCAAATCTTTAGATRAATGTATAATAAAGTAAACCTCAGCCACTTTCCAACAGGTTTAACTCATTATCAAAGAGTCTGCTACCTTTAAAGAGCTCATATTGTCCTGTTGCTGTTTTCTTTGCACTTTAGTCAAAAAAAAAAACTTAAGTAGGTTCTCTGAACGGGTTCTTCTTTTTGTGTTGTCTCTCCTCCAAAAGACTTCTTCAGTCTGAGGAGTTTGAAGAGTTTCAGGTAAAATGGCTTCAGGTAAGTAGTTTGCCAGTGGCTTTCAAACCCCAAAACACATTACGGCAAAGACTGGTTCACCCCAAAGATCCAGTTCCACGGCACCATACATGTCAAGTTGTACAGATTGTCCGTAATTTACATGGATTTTCCGTCATTTTGTAGGTAAACGGACGTATAGAACAATCTCACAGATTTTTTTTCCTGTTTTACGGATTTTTCAACAATAACATCAATAATCCATTTCCAACCCACTCTGCTGCTAGAAACAAGATCTTCCGTCCTCATTTCCTTTTGATTTTGATGCAGCCGACAGTCCGCCTGCACCCCGCCCCACCCCCCTTTGTGAGATTAATATGAATTTTTGCGAAACTTACAGATTTTTGAGGCTCATTATACAGGTCCGAAGGGGTCGACATGTATGTGGACAAACAGAGTAATGTTGTGTATGCTGTTAAGTGCCAGGAGGACTGTGACCAGTCATACATCGGGGAAACAAAGCAGCCACTGTTCAAAAGAATGGGCCAACACAGAAGATCTACATCATCAGGCCAGGACTCTGCAGTTTACACTCATCTACAGGCCAGCGGTCACTCCTTCAGAAGAACGTTGGTTTGAGAGAGGATTTAAGGAAGCTATTTTTGTAAAGAAAAAGCATCCATCGTTAAACAGAGGTGGAGGCCTCCGTGTTCAGTTTTCCTCCTCCTAAAGCTGGTTTATACTTCGAGTCRCACGTCTTGTTCCCCCTGCGGAGTGACAAAAAATTACGCAACTTTCGTCTGCTCTCCCGCTGCTAGACCTCGGTGATGGCAGCCATGTACATCGCCCCCAGTCAGAACTATGCCATGTGGACTTTGCGGCTCGGAGCGTGTGATTGGTTAAAACTTGGTGGGCGTGTTTGTTCATGAGGAGCAACGCAGCTGGACTCCAATCAGCTTTACCTTYTGCAGGTTGTTTTACTTAAAAGATGAAACGTTTCAGTAAAGAAGAACCCATCCAGAGGACCTACTTATTGTTTTTTATTTATTGACCTGGATTACTGAGATGCATCATTTATACTTTAGTATTTTGTCAAACTGCATATAATCACAGACCCTTATGATAATATCTCATTGGACTGATACAGCTGAAGACATGTTTGCCTAACGCCTGCCAACATTTGGTTCGTTTCAAACAAAGACAGAGTGTCTTCAGAAGATCAGCACTATTTACATGCTGGCACATGGCAGTGGAGCGCTGAGTGGGCGGAGGCTCCGATCCAGAGAAGGAAGCAGCATATGCACCCGGATCAGTCTTTTAGCCAACAAAACATAACAGGGCTGTTTTAATGCCAAAGAATAGACCAAAATATATTTCATTCAAGGCTGTGCATTAACTAGCAGGTCRTTTCTGGTGATTTTTATTATTTTTATTTTATTCTCAGATTCAGTTTGTCAAAAAATTAACCATCATTTTTCCCTGTTTTGTCACCTCGTCCCACCGGCACACAGTTTCTCCCCCAAACTCGTTTCAGAGAAACTCATTCCTCGCCTCTCATTTTGATTTCCAGATGACTCATTTAGGAAACAGGAAAGGGGCCAGTTCATGTCATTTTCAACTAATAAGAGACAATAAATGATTTGATAAAAGAGCGTATTTAAATCTTTACAAAGCCACAAGGAATAAACAATTTACAGGATATAGTTCTGTTTTTTATTTAGGATCACATAAAAATCTGCCAATAAGCAAAATACAAAAAAGGACAAATATTTTCCACTTTTTTATGGCTGCTTGTCAGATTATTTATCATTACTAAAATTGTGATTTCTAACTCTGCAAGTCCCTTTTTTTCCTACAGAGACTCCTATTTGCCAAATACTTCAGCCACCTCACATCAGCTCGTAAGGCCAAGAAATCTGAGGTCCCTCACTTCAGACTGAAGAAAGTGAAAAACATAAAGATGTGGTTGTCACTACGCTCTTTCCTCAGGGTGTGTAACCTTCAGCTTTAACGCCATCATGTGTTGCTTTGCTAGTAAGATTGTCCTRCGCTTGCTTTGGTGAGAAAATATTTTGTTGTTTGTTTGTTACAGAGGCGAGGCCCGCAGCGTTCCGTGGATGTCATCGTCTCCACAATCTTCCTCTTAGCACTTTCCATTTCTTTCATCATCTGTTCCCAGGTCAGTCAGACTTGTAGGAACAGAGTTGATGTGTATAAAGAATGTTGATTTAATCATGTTCACTAGGGGGTCTGGAAAGAAGCTAAAAAAAAGTCACAAAAAAATGCAACAAATTTATGCTTGACTAAGCTCGGCTCTGTCAGATACCAAACAAGCTCGTTGTCTCGACATGTCACACCTCAGCTTCTGCACAACCACCAGACGTTTCTGGAGTCTCTGATCAACTGGGAGCTGGTGGTGTGGTGCTCTTCCCTGCTCCTCTTCCTGCTGCGACTCGCCACTCTGGGCTCGGAGACCAACTCCAAGTACAGCAACTCCTCGGTGCTGCTGACTGAGCAGGTGAGGCCCCCTGGCTGCGGAACGCAGGAGGTGCAGGAGGTTTAAGATCAACGGAGACCAAACTGTTCGAAAAGAGTCCCCTGCAGTTCCTATAGGCCTTTGCTGTGCAGGCTACAGTTTATAAAGTTGTTGTTTACAGATCAACTTGTATCTGAAGATGGAGAAGAAGCCTTGTAAGAAAGAACAGCTCAATATTGTGAACAACGTATTAAAACTGGCTACAAAGCTGATGAAGGTGAGCACACATTGGGCTTTTAACTAACAGTTTAAGGTAGTTTATTTTCGTCTGTACCAGAGACAGTGTCACACAAAAAAGGAAATAATGCAGGTAGAAAAATMAAAAAACGCCAACAAAACTGTTTTATAGATCTGACTTTTCTCCCTGTTACCCTCTGCAGGAGTTGGATACCCCCTTCAGACTGCTGGGTCTGACCGTGAACCCCCTGATCTACAACATCACAAAGGTTGTTATCCTGTCGGCTGTTTCTGCAGTGATCAGTGAAATGCTCGGCTTCAACATCAGAGTGAGTAAAGTTTTGATAATAAAGTAACTTCTCATCTCGGTAGCTTTAACGTAGCATTCCTTGAAGGATTGATGAAATATAACAGGGATATTCAACTAAACTGCAACAGCACAGGGGCCGAACATCCAGCAATTAAACTCATTATGTAAATAAACCAACTATTACAAAGATCTGTTACCTTTGACATGGTTAATTTTTGCTGCATTTAATCATGAATACAACATACTGAACACTAAAAGTAATGATAATAAAACAATATAAAAATAACACATTATGCCTCCCATTTAATACAAATATAATTGACATCTCTGACTTGCCAAATTTTTAAAGCAATTTTATTTTCACTTTCATAGTCTTATTTTCAACTGCTTGTAGTTTTAACTGTCTAGCCAAGATTCTGACATTTCTGTAGATACCACACATGTCTATGTCTAAATAAAAGAACTAATTAAAGTAGAAAATCAGGGGTTTAGGCTTAAGAGATGAATGAAACAATTGGCGGGCCGAACTTTGGGCCACCAATTGAGTAGCCCTGAAATTTATTTTACATATCTTGTGTTATGGAAACTTATAATCTTTCTGATTCTAGTTGAGTTCTACAGAAGTATTGTTTTATTGATCAATAGTTTCCTATTAGACAAACATAAGGTACATGCTAGTTAACGTTTTAGTATATAGCTCCATATTTTCTTTATATCCAGAATGWTGCATTTAATGTTATTTCATAGACATAATTAGTGTGTTTTCCTCATTGTCACAATGTTAATTAATGCAGTTATTACTGATATATGTATCTGCAGCAGTTGTTTAACATTTGGAAATCATTTTTACCCCCAGCTGTGGAAAATCAAACCCTAACGTAAAGAAGACAACAAGCCACCAACAGCTGGACGCTGGGATCCAAAAACACTCTGCTCTGTCCAAAGGTTACCACCTGATGGCCAAAGGAAATGCATGTCCAAACACAGGTTGTTTTTTTAAGAGAACTGTTTAAATTTAAATAGTATTTAATATTAATGATATTAACACACACGGCCCCCTACTGAGGCATCCCACMCCCCTGCTGCAGACGCTCCTCTCAAGCACAACGCGTGCACAAACCTACTGACAGTTAACGTGCTGACTGTGCCTTCTTGATAGAAACCAGAGATGCTCCGACAATCACCCACGCACCGTTTCTGGCTGCTCGGCTGATGTGGGGGGTGGTGTTCAGTGTTTCCACCCGCTCTGCCACAGGGGCTGTGCCTGACCTCTGACCCCTGAATGTTCCTCTGTGAGCGGTTCAATAAACTGACGCGTGAGCTCATTTCAAACTTCTGTGGAATCTAGATTTAAATATTTCGCTTGTATAGGTGTGCTTTAACAGTGTGTAAATATTTTGGGAAATTTGATTTTTTTTAATGAATGAAATGTAAAAAATCAAGATGTATTAAATAACTTTTGATAGACTTCTTAAGCTTTTGTATATTTAAGGGGAATCTTAATTGTTTGTGCTTTATTTATTCTTACCTCTGGTTATGCTCTTAATCGGATTACATTCCTCCTTTCCTCAATTCCACCTATCTGTATGGAGGACCACCAGTAATACATGTTTAAAGCAAATGAGAGAGAAATTGTTTGAGAAAATGGAATAAAGTGTGTTTTTTTCCATCCATGGCATTAATGATCCCACACCACAAAACAAAAACTAAAGAGGACACTAATGCTTTTCTTGTGTTTGCTCGTCTGTTACAAAACATCTTTTGCACCACTGGACAAATTTTTAGCACATTTTTGCATAAAACACTAACCTTACTCATTTGACACAACCCTGTTTCTCTGTTAGCAAAATATCTCATGAACCACTGCACAGATTTTTGGTTAAACTTAGGAGAAATAATCACTGGATTTACAGTACAGACCAAACGTTTGGACACAAAGAGTTTTCTTTAATTTCATGACTGGAAATTATAGATTCACACTGAAGGCATCAAAACTATGAATTAACACATGTGGAATTACTTAACAAAAAAGTGTGAAACAACTGAAAATACGTCTTATATTCTAGGTTCTTCAAAGTAGACACCTTTTGCTTTGATTACTGCTTCACACACTCTTGGCCTTTTCTTGATGAGCTTCAAGAGGTACACTGCAAAAACTGTCCATCTTACCAAGTTTTAACATCTTATATCAGCCAAAAAGTCTTTTTGATCTTGTTTTGAGACTGATTTACTAAAACAAGAACTAGTTGTATTAGAATAATAATCTTGTTTTCAGAATGTGTAAGATTATTTGTCTTGTTAGCCTGAAAATTTGACTCAAGTCAAAAATTTCTGCCAATGGAGTAAGAAAAATGTACTTGGTAAGATTCTTGAAATGAGAAAAAAATTGAGTCAAATCAAGTAT
>NW_013952461.1:1397111-1405117 GCF_001266775.1 Austrofundulus limnaeus
GTAACCACCTTTTGCTTTGATTACTGCTTCACACACTCTTGGCATTCTCTTGATGAGCTTCACGAGGTAGAGACACCTGAAATGGTTTTCACTTCACAGGTGTGCCCTGTCAGGTTTAATAAGTGGGATTTCTTGCCTTATAAATGGGGTTGGGACCATCAGTTGTGTTGTGCAGAAGGTGGATACAACTACACAGCTGATAGTTCTAATGAATAGACTTATTATGGCCAAAAAAATCAGCTAAGTAAAGAAAAACAAGTGGCCATCAATATTTTAAGAAATGAAGGTCAGTCAGTCTGAAAAATTAGGAAAACTTTGAAAGTGTCTCCAAGTGCAGTCGCAAAAACCATCAAGCGCTACAAAGAAACTGGCTTACATGAGGACCGCTCCAGGAAAGGAAGACCAAGAGTCACCTCTGCTGTGGACGATAAGTTCATCCGAGTCACCAGAATCAGAAATGTCAGGTTAACAGCAGGTCAGATTAGAGAACAGGTCAATGCCACACAGAGTTCTAGTTGCAGACACATCTCTAGAACAACAGTTAAGAGGAGACTGTGTGAAAACAGCTGCTAGGAAACCACTGCTAAGGACAGACAACAAACAGAAGAGACTTGTTTGGGTTAAAGAACACAAAGAATGGACATTAGACCAGTGGAAATCTCTGCTTTGGTCTGATGAGTCCAAAGTTGAGATCTTTGGTTCCAACCACCATGTCTTTGAGACGCAGAAAAGGTGAATGGATGCAGTGTTGTATAAAGTACCTCAAAGTGATACTTGAGTAAAAGTACAAGTATCTTATCATAAAAATACTTTGGTAAAAGTTAAAGTCTTCTCTAAAAATATTACTTGAGTAAAAGTACAAGTATCTTATCATAAAAATACTTTGGTAAAAGTTAAAGTCTTCTCTAAAAATATTACTTGAGTAAAAGTCTTAAAGTATCTGATGTTTGTTTTTTGTACTTAAGTATCAAAAGTAAATTTCTGACACAAAATCTACTTAAGAATTAAAAGTAAAAGTACTGAGTAAAAGTGAGCAGTTACATTTTCCAAAATGACATTTATTGGGAGGTGACTTCTCCAAAAAATATTTTTTCTAATGGCGTGCAGCTGTGATGGGTTGTATACAAGCTAATACAGTGTCAGAATGGTATATATTTATACTTCTCATCCAACCACAATTAAATTCACTCTATCCAGGAGACACAATTTATCAGGATAGTATTTTTTTAAAGTCATAACAACTCAGAATAAAATAGGCGTAACAACTTTCTATTCCTTGTTAAAAAAAATGTAGTGAGATAATTGTGTAAAAATGTAATGAGTAAAAGTAAAAAGAACGCTGAAAAATAATTACTCAAGTGAAGTACAGATAACTAAAATTTCTACTCAAGTACAGTAACAAAGTATTTGTACTTAGTTACTTTACAACTTTGAATGGATGGACTCTACCTGCCTGGTTCCCACTGTGAAGCATGGAGGAGGAGGTGTGATGGTGTGGGGGTGGTTTGCTGGTGACACTGTTGGGGATTTATTCAAACTGAAGGCATACTGAACCAGCATGGCTACCACAGCATCTTGTTATTCCATCCGGTTTGTGTTTAGTTGGACCATCATTTATTTTTCAACTGGACAGTGACCCCAAACACACCTCCAGGCTGTGTAAGGGTTATTTGACCAAGAAGGAAAGTGATGGGGGGGCTGCGCCCTGATGACCGAAACTCAGGTTATCATATGAAGCTAAATGTCCTACCAACAACGCCAAATGTTACGGCCACTTATCGTGCAACAAAACAACCAGTATAAAAGAGACAATATTTATTATTACAAAATAAGAGGATGTGTACTTGAAAAAAAACTATAGATAAACAAAATAAATGAAAAACAATAGAAAAAGAAAATCAAACTCTAAAAAGAACAGCAGGGTGCAGCGACAACTGCAAAAAACAAAACAAAAAATTACCAAAACGCCTATTAAATCTTTGCAATAAAAACCATTCAATTCAGTTAAAAAATATACAAAGCCTACCTGCAGCGTCGACCAACCACACGCCCAGATAGTAATCGTCAGATCAAAAATTGAAGTGTGGCCTTATATAAAAACACCACACAAACACTGACTTACTATAATCAAATTAAAAGAGTTTTTTTCTTTACAACAAAAAACAAACACACAAACCTGATCACAAACAGTGGAACGCGTGGGCCAACACACCTGGTCGAACACCTGAGATTGACAAATTGGCCACCAGCCGAACAGCCTCCCTTTAATGGGAGCTCAAAATGTGGAGGAAGCGACCCCTGGTGGTTCCACCTGTTACATTCAGATTAGTGTGGTAGTAGCTGAGAGTTATTCCAATCACTTATTTGGAGCGTGGTCTTACCTGGTTCTGCATAAYGTGTTTTTCAGGGCTGACTTTTAAACCCGTTTTAGGATGATCTTATTCTAAAACAGGGATGAAAGCCAGGCCTTTAATCCAGTGGTCGTGTGGGCGCGTGTTTTACAAACTTTACGGTAGGTGTTTAAAAAAAAAATCAGTCCTGCGTAAAAGGCGCACCTCCAGCTCGGACAGAGGACGCACCTAAACACCAAGGACAGACCGAGCAGAGGGGCTCCTCCGGCCGCAGCAGCGCGTCCGAACCCTCGGTCCTGCAGATCCGGAGGTGTCGGAGCTGAAGCTCCGCAGAGGCGCTGCTGAAGCTCGCGGGAACCATCATTACAAAACGAGCAGGTGAAAAAAAAAGGTTATGAAATTTTATTTATTTATTATTATTATTACGTAGATGCGGTCAAATTGGACCCAGTTCTGCAGTGCTGAGGTCAGATCGCATGATGTTGTCTCGTGATGAGGCAGCATCAGCATCTGCAGTCCATGTTACCATGGAAACCTCAACCCATCAAAAAAAAAAAAAAGCCAAAGCAAAGTGCTCGTTTTCTAAGGATAATCCGCCACATTGCAGCCCTATTTCTATTCATTTTTATTTTTACTTTTTATTCCAGTTTGTACCATGCCCCTCTGAGAGAGCGCAGATTTTTTCTTTAAAAAAAGAGTCACTTCTCCAGGATGTCCAGCTCCCAAAGAGACGGTGGAGCCCCCACGAACCCAGCAGAAGCCAAGAAATCAGACCTGAGACTGAAYGAGAAGAAGTGCTGTAAGTAATCCTCAGTCCTCCTGGCTGAATGAGAGCCTGCAGGTGCAGCTTGTAACGTAAGACCAGGCTTTTGTTGTCGTTGAGTCCAGGTCCAATTCACAAATGTTTTTTTAATCACCTCTTTTGTAGAGAAGCAATCTTCAATCAGGCTGGGATTCAGAGACYTGGTTTGTCTTTCCGTTGTGAGCAAATAAGAGAATTTTAAAAACACTGTCTGATACAAACCYTTCCATTTGTGTCCAACAGAAAGGCCCTTTGATTTTGAACACAACTTAAATCAGTATCAGCACGCCGTTATTTATTTCATYGTCAGTTACTGCAGATGTAAACGTCATTTACTAAAGATTTGTTTGTCATTTCTTTGACTGTGATGCACATCTCTGCTTGTTGCAGCGTGGGCTTCCTACATGACAAACTCTCCAACGGTGATCGTGATGATTGGCCTGCCGGCGAGAGGAAAAACCTACATGTCCAAGAAACTCACCCGCTATCTCAACTGGATAGGAGTCCCGACCAAAGGTAACTTCTGACACTTTGSTTYATAACGTCTCCCAGCTGTTTTAAACACACAGGAGAGTTTTAACGACATAGACTTTATTTGGACGATGTGTTGAGTATTTGGTGCATATAATTATTTTCAGAACATCGCCACATATAAATATATAATAATGCAGATTTTTTTTGTAAAGATGCTTTGAAGAGTTGTAAATTTCTTCTATGCAGATGATGAATTTGAATAAAATCAAAAATTACTAAAATATATAACTTGTGTGTTAAAAATACATATAGATAGTATTTTATAGCATTATATTCTAAAGTCCTGAGATATTTTATTTTAATTTWGGTATGATTATAACCACATTTATACCCTCATTAGGAAGTGTTATCTTCATGTTTAAGTTGATTTTGATCTCCAGTATGAACATTTTTGTCATCCTACATCAGGGCMAACAGCTGAAGAGCCCAACATACAGCAAATAAAGTCATTATGTGAACAAACTAAGTATTACAAATATCTGCTACCTTTGAAACAGTTTATTTAATTTTTGTTTAATCATAAATACAACATACAGAACCCTGTGTAATAAAAGTAAGCAAAGTAAAGTTTTATTTATATAGCGCCTTTCACAGAAATAAATTCACAAGGTGCTGTACATTCAGGGAARGGRGAGGGGCCAGTTAAGAAACACCCATTCAAGAAGACATACAAGACAAACATGGGGGAACAGGTGAAACCGGTCAGTAGTCATAATTAAACAATATCAAAACTAAAAAAAAATAACACATTGTGCCTCCTATTTAAGAAAATTTTGATATCTCTGATTTTTCAAAATTTCACTTTCATAGTTTTATCTTCAACTGCTTGTAGTTTTAACTGTCTTGAACATTCATAGAAATGTTTTTTAACCAGCTTCTAGCCTAGAATCCGATCTTTCTACCAAAAAAAGCCTATGTTTAAATAAAATAACTTATAGTAATTAAAGTAGACGTCCGGGGGTTTTGGGCTTAAGAGATGAATGAACGTATTCAGTCCGAATCCCAAAGTTTATTCTGGCTCATTAGTTATTATTTAGCAGTTAAAAGCAATATTTTACATCTGGCTGCTGATGCTGAGCTTTATTCATCATGCATGAATTATAAATAAGACTATACAGAAACTCTAATGTCTGAAACAGATGACATTTAGTAGGATCATTTTATAAGTAGTGAACAGGAAGAAGTGTTTCTTTTTTCACTTTTAAATGCTTCATAAACAGTCACTGTATGTGTGTGTAACATCATGTATGCCAAGTTTTCACAGATTCATGAATACGTTGAAGCCTTTTGTAAATATTACTTTTAAGAAGTTTAGTATCTAAAAAAAAAGAAAAGGAAAAGCTGGCATCACAGTGAAAGTGCGTGTTTGATCGTATGTCTGTGTTTTACAGTTTTTAACCTGGGCGTGTACCGCAGAGAGGCAGTCAGAGCTTATAAATCCTATGACTTCTTYCGCCACGACAACGAGGAGGCCATGAAAATAAGAAAGTAAGTCCCATTTGTGCATTTGGACCACCTTAAGCTTCGGCCTCTTTAAAAGATCTTCAGCTCCCATGTGATAATTATATCTATATCTTTGCCATCTGAGTGCTGCAGTTCCTTCACTCAGCAGAAATCCCTGTCAGACTCTTCTGCTGCAACAGTGACTAAGCTCTTTTTGTTTGCCTTTTTTTTTGGCCAAGAGTCAGCCACAGTCAGCCAAATGTTTGTGCTACCTTAAACTGACACACACAGGCACATGTCAAATTATTGTGTTTGTCAAATCCGTACCGAGCTCGTCACAAAGATTACCCTGAAGGAACAAGGCCTTCCTCCCTCGTGGTTTTATCTGAGGGGAAGAATAATTGAAACTGAGTTTGTAATAAGCTCTGCTATCATGAAAATGTTCCGGGCTCCTGACAGCGTTCCTCTGCTGAATTGTGACCCAGATATGAAACAAGCTGCTGCTGTCACTCTCAAGGTGAGGCACATCCTGAAGGGCATGGCACGGCTCTATAGCCTGGATCCAACAGGAACAGGAAACGTGTGCGAGATTTTTCTCATTTTGGTGTCGGAAGTATCAGCTGGCTGGTATTAGAGATATATGATTAGAGACTAACCCCATACATACTGTATTTCKTTCAGTTTTTGCCACTTAGGGTAAATTATCTGCATATGTATAAGCCTGAACAGATATTATATCCAAACTCGCTTATTGTCAAACGTTGCATAAAGTTCAGGGCCTCTGGAAAACTTGTTTCAGTGATTGTTCTGCCTCCCCTCCTGCAGGCAGTGTGCTCTGGTCGCTCTGCAGGATGTGAAGGAGTACCTGACAGAGGAGGGCGGTCAAATTGCAGTGAGTCTTCTGTTTGAGCATCTTGTTTATTTTGAACGTTTGTAAAATATCTTGAACARAATCACATTTGGCGTTAAGGCCAGGGGCGGAGCCAGGGGGTGGCCAGGGGTGGCCATGGCCACCACAGACAAATCTTTGGCCACCCCATTGGCCACCCTGCTGTACACACCTCTTCCACAGTGAAACAACTTTTAGGGGTGTAATAACCCTCCTGAACAGTTGGTGGCAGTGTTTAACAGTTTGAAACATCCCCAAGCTCAAAGAAGTGACAAAAAAGTGATTGTTTTCTTTATGTACAGAACATATGCCTATGTAATCTGACTTATGATGACAATTTTTTTTTGTCACCATGACACAGTGTCATTTTATGTTCTGAAGGCTGCATGATGCTCTGTGACTTTTGGTTAGGAGTAGACCTATCACTAAATCAGAAAAAGTGAAATGCCCCTTTAAATCCACTGTCGGTGATTATCAGTATAGCATCTGTTTATTGGGTAAAATTATTAATATTAGTTTTAAACATGCAGTTGGGGGTCATCATTGTTTGGCACAATGACGTGTTAAAATCAAAAATAAACCAATAAACAATATAAAAGTAAAAACCACCCCCAGAGTCATTAGATATGATAAATTGTTTCACATTAATTAATATTATCTCAGCTAAAGCAGTGAGTTTAAAAACATGATAATGAAACTAGTTCAATGAATAATCTGTCTCTGAAATAATTATTAAATCAAGTGTTTATTTATGTATGTAAAAGTATGTTTAWCAACCTGGTAAAAGACACTAGAATGCAGWAAATGACATCTATTTCATCCAAAATTTTCTGGGGGAGGAACCCCAGACCCCCCAACAGCCCCCCCCCCCACCCTTTTTAAATGGTTCTGATGCCCATGTTTAAAAGGTAGTCACTGCCTGTATAAGGACATAAGTGACAAAAACACAAAGATGTGCAGAAACTTTCAGGAAAAAAATGATGTAATTTTCCTGGCCACCCCTGTGTGAGTAGTGGTCCCAGTCTGGCCACCCCTGAGAAAAATGTCTGGCTCCGCCACTGGTTGAGGCGGTCTTTGTTATGAGAAGCACTTCACATTTTGCTCTCTTCTCTCAGGTTTTTGATGCAACAAACACAACAAGAGAGCGACGGGATCTTATTCAGGAGTTTGTGATGGAGAACGCCTTCAAGGTAAAAAAAATAATAATAATAATTACGTCCTCTTCTCTCATTAGTGTTTAAAAATACAGACAGTTACCTTGAACCGTGTGAAGGCTAACCTGTGCTTAAGATTGTTTTACATTAATTTTATGGTGTGTTTTTAAATACTCAAATGTGCTATTTATTGTCCTTTTCTTTTGGCTCACTTATAATACAAACATTAAAATGTGTAGGAGTGTTTCTTGCAAACTGACAAACCGAYGTGACTCTTTATTTTTCCAACAGGTGTTCTTTGTTGAGTCGGTGTGTGACGATCCAGAGGTCATCGCTGCAAATATTCTGGTATGATTTGATTTCTTGTCTGTAAGATTTACCGCTTTATAAACTGCTAAAAGGCCCTGTCACACTATGACGTTTTAGACAACTTATGCCAACTTGTGAAAAGTTTGAAGACATCCACATTCAAGGTGGAATAAAAAAAATCAACTGGAAGCTTGTTTTAGGCATTTATATACTGTAATGCTAACAAAATGATTGAATATCCAGCCGGTTTGGATGTTATCAGTCCATTAAATGGACGTARTTAGYGGTTATCAGTCCCATAGAATGRCTTGAGACTGCCCGACAGTGCTCCCTAGTGGGTTACCAGTTGCCATTTACTGCCGGAGTCCGGTCTACTTTATCGTAGCCCATGTCATTTTTCTCTAAAATTAACCTTAGTGGCTTTATGCCTCATACTAACCAGATTGCATAAAAAACCTCAGTGGTTTTATGCCTCATATTAACCAGATTGCATAAAAAACCTCAGTGGTTTTATGCCTCATATT
>NW_013952461.1:1405730-1419364 GCF_001266775.1 Austrofundulus limnaeus
TAACCAGATTGCATAAAAAACCTTAGTGGTTTTATGCTTCATATTAACCAGATTGCATAAAAAACCTTAGTGGTTTTATGCCTCATACTAACCAGATTGCATAAAACACTTTAGTGGTTTTATGCCTCATACTAACCAGATTGCATAAAAAACCTTAGTGGCTTTATGCCTCATACTAACCAGCTGAGAGTCTGAAGCCATTCAATGGGACTGATAACGGCTAATAACATCCATTTAATGGATGATAACATCTGAAGCGGGTGCAACATCTAACTTTTCTTAGTCATTTTGTGGAAAAAAACTTTCATAAGTTGGCATTAGTTGTCTAAAACGTTATAGTGTGACAGGGCCTTAATCTAATAACACTTACAGTGACAGCTGGTAGGAACTGGGCTGCATTTTCAGTTTTTGAATTTTCACTGCAGGAAGTAAAAGTGTCCAGTCCAGACTACCCTGAGAAGCACAGAGAGAGGGTAATGGAGGACTTCTTGAAACGCATCGAGTGCTACATGGTCACTTATCAGCCGTTGGACCCCGATGACTACGACAAGTAAGCATTTGAGAAATCACAGCAAACACAGTTTTTCCTGGTCCTCCTTCACGTTGGCTTCCTGCCGTGTTACAGAAGTGAAACAGTAGATGGTGACAGTAAACCCGTTTCATTGGGCCCTGCAGGGACCTCTCTTTTATCAAGGTGATCAACGTGGGACAGCGTTTTCTGGTGAACCGGGTGCAGGACTACATTCAGAGCAAGATCGTGTACTACCTCATGAACATCCACGTGCACTCCCACTCCATCTACCTGTGTCGACACGGGGAGAGCAACCACAACGTCCAGGGACGCATCGGAGGAGACTCTGAGCTCTCTCCTCGGGGGAAACAGGTCTACGCCTTTTCTCTTGTCCGTCGTAATCGTCGTCTTAAGAACCGCAAAGCCAGAGTTTTCAGATGGGATGAAACGCGTCTGACTGTGATGTTATACACACCCAAGTCATGACCTTTATTTCATCAAATCCTCCCTTATTTGCAATTTACCAAAGAGGATTATCGTGAAGTAAAAATACCAATCATGATAAACCTTCCTCTGTTTCTCGTCAGTTCGCCCACGCTCTGCGGGATTTTATTGACGAGCACAGGCTGTCGGACCTGAAGGTGTGGACGAGCCAGCTGAGGAGGACCATCCAGACAGCTGAAGAACTCGGGGTGCCGTATGAGCAGTGGAAAATCCTCAATGAGATCGATGCTGTCAGTGAATAGAGCCACTTACCTTACTTGTTTAGTAATTAATGGTTTGATCCAATATATTTAGTAAATATCCTTCAATGACAGTTTTACTTTTGCCCTAACGTGATGGTAAACGTTTTCTCATTTACCAGGGTGTGTGTGAGGAGATGACCTATCAGATGATACAAGAGACTTTCCCAGAGGAGTTTGCTCTGAGAGACCAGGACAAATACCACTACCGTTACCCAGGAGGAGAGGTGACCAGGATCACTTCTTACAACTGCTAATATTCCAGAGTTTGTCTAGTTTTGTAATGGTTTTCATTAGTTCCTTTGGCAAGAAATTGCCTTGTGTTGTCCCATCAGTCCTACCAGGATCTTGTTCAGCGTTTAGAGCCGGTAATCATGGAGCTGGAGAGGCAGGGCAACGTGTTGGTTATCTGCCACCAGGCTGTGATGCGTTGCCTCCTGGCCTACTTCCTGGACAAGGGTGCAGGTCAGATRAACACACACACTAGGGTTGGGTAATATTGGCAAAACAAATCACGATTAATTGTGGTGTTTAGCCAATAACGATTAATATGACGATTAATCCCCTGGAGTCCCTGGACATGCCCCATGACCCATTTAAATCGCTCTACTGGGAAAGATTTGCTCTCTGTAAAAATCTGTTACAAACTGTATCAGAAGTACAGACTTCAGGCTATACATACATTTTTAAATTGTGTTAATAAACCAAGTAAAACCAGGGTTATGATAAATAAATTACAGCACTTTTTAGAAAAAAATTAACCATATTTGAAGCGGAGAGGAGCGGACTGATTTAACAGTCGATTAAAAAAATAAAACATAATCAATTCAAGTTTTTCTGATGATTAACTACACGATACGATTTCGCCCAACCCTGATTCTCACACACATCAGATCTCACAAGAAGCCAATCAAACCCACTGCTCTTCACTCCACAGAAGATCTTCCRTACATGAAATGTCCCCTGCACGCCGTGCTCAAGCTCACTCCTGTGGCGTACGGTAGGTCCTCAACCTGGAAATATGACTGTTACACACAAAAAAAATTAAAATTAATAAAACTGAATAAATTTTAAGTGTTTAATATTTTTAACTTCTAGGTTGTAAAGTGGAAATGTTTTACCTGAATGTGGAGGCCGTGAACACTCATCGAGATCGGCCACTTGTGAGTTGAAACCAAATGAACAAACATGTTGCTGCATTTATTTATTTATTTTCATTATAGTTAGAAATCTCAACACCCCGATTCAAAGTGTAGCAAAGTGTTTGTTAGATCGGCACATTTGCACTGCAGCTGCTTTGGGATCCCCTCTGTTTAAGGCTTTGCTTCCTTGATGCTTTTTTTTAAGCTGCTGTTTTGTCTGGCACCTTTTTATCTTTCACCTTCAAAAAAATCAGCTTGCCTTGAGCTGTGAGTTTGATAAATAAGACTGCATTTTAATGATATTGTACCTCAGTAGAGGCTGTGGCTGATCATATTCACTGATTTTGCAACCCTTTAAAGCCTAACCCTTTAAAAAACTGTCAGAAAATTCACAATTTTTTAGAACTGACATGTTTATTGGGCCTTTAAACAAAATCCAAAATTTTTTTTTGCCACATCACTTTGTTTATGATATATTTTTTTGTATCAAATCTGATACACTGGGCTGTTTTGGTAACATTTTTCTCACAGCAAAGTTAAATTAAGAAACAAAAGACAGTTTTGCCCATAACTTTTAACAAGTTTAGAACGCTCTAGGAAGTTTACTTCTTTGTTTTTCTTTTTTTTTTACAATGAAGTTTTTACAGCCATTTATTTCACTTGGTGGCAGGCACAAATACAGTTTCTGTCCTTGTTCAGGCACAGATGTACCTTACACTTTTTTAAAAATTGCCATCTGTTATCATATTGATGACATTTTCTTACTTTCTTTTTTTCCTCTCTTCTTCCTCACTTTTCTTTGACATCTAACACGTAAATAATTAGTCAGTACAGTGTAGAGATTATAATTTCAAAGGAAACCACTTTGAAAATAGCCTAAATATATTTTCAAATGGCATTTCAGTAATTAATCAATCATCCAAAATAGTGTGTGGTTGTATTGTGGCAAGAATACTGTTGATTAAATTACTAAAATGTCACATGACATTTCAAGACTGGAGCACCTTATATATCTGCAGTATCAAGTTTGATACACAAATTTTTAACGATTTAACTGTACTATTAAAAATATTTTTAAGTAATTATGCATTGTTTCAACACAGAAAGTATTTATTTAAAAATTACAAACAATATTGATGTTATTCTTACCATAACTTCTCCAAAATTAGCAAAAGTTTTCCTGGAAAAAAAGTGTGGATGACCTCATGTCAGCAGACATTATGAAAAGGCAAAAAAAGGAGTTCCACTTCCTGCAGTACATTAATGATCCACCAGAGGGCAGAATACAGGTCTCACATGATTTACAACAGGTTTTTGAGGAAAATATTGATCACATTGATAAAAATATAGGTCACAGAATCCTGCGTAGCAAATATGATACAAGTGGCGATATGGTTACATCTTGATTTTGAAATTTATTATAAATTCCTCGAGCTCTATGAGTTTTATAGAACGAGCCTTGTTGACGCAGAGGTTTTCGTCTGCTCCAGCTTATCTGTTCAGTCCTGTTTGTCCTGTGTGTGAGGGGGACCCCCTGAATGTTAACGTCTCTATTTCCTTTAACACTTGGCGTGTTTCGTCCTCCAACTAGGGGAACATTCCAAGGGGCTCGGCTCTCATACATCGCCGGAATAGTTACACCCCCTTGTCCAGTCACGACCAGGTCAAGCGGCCCAGGCTCTACAGCGCGGGCAACCAGCCGTGGCTACCGCTCGCCCCCACGCCATCGGCTCTGATGCCAGAGGGACTGCAAAGCCAAGTTAGTGACAGAGTTACAGGCTGACCCTCTAAATCTGTCACCTTCAGCTGTAACCAGTCACCTCTGTGTTTAACATTCCCCGGTCTCCGTTGTGGATCTTTTTGATGACTTCTTATACGTCTTGTGAAATTCATCCCCCCCCAAGTCTGCCTTTCTTTCTCAGGGCATGTTGTGCATCGTGAACTCTGTCCTTGTTTGTCTTGCATGGCCCTTGGCTCACGGACTCCCGGYGTCCAGACTGAATATGCAGAACTGCATGCTACCTCTTTGCTCATCCTGAAGTTAAACTTTACGGTTAGCGAACGACACGCTCGTACGACTGCAGTTTCTACACCATCATCAGAGAAAGAAAATGCTGATGTATCGAAAAGTGTGTCCATACGTGCTTGTTTTGTGTAATCAGTGGTCTTGCCTTGCGAGTACAGTGCTTCTGCTCTTCTCCACATTTCTATCTCTGTTTCTTTTCCCCGCTTTCTCCAAACCTGTTACAGACTCGGACAAGTAGCAGTTGTCTGTGAGTATTTTGGAGACTCAGTACTTGTTCCTAACTTTTCATTTTCCATTCTTTACCATCTTTCAACTCGTGGCACTAAAATCCATATCTCTATATGTGTTGTATAAATTCTTAATTTTTATGACTTTTTTTTCCCCTTTTTTATGATTTTCACTTGTCAGGTTTTTCTTCTGTTCCGTCACCTTTCCACAGTTAAATCTACTGTCTGCTTATTTTTGCATCAGCAGCCTTATCTGGAACACACTATCATTTATTGATGGTTTAATACTTTAATAAGAAGGTGTATGATGAAATCATTTCTTTACAGTTGTTTGATGTTATTACTTTTACTTTTTGATACATTTTGAAGTAAAATATTGCCAGAATATATGAATTTTTAAAAAAAAAATGCTATAGATTTTGAAGGTCTAGCTGTCTGTCAGTGCTCTCAAGTGATTTTTTATGTTTAAAAAGCACCCTTTGCCTTTTTTGAACCAGTTGAACCATTTGTCCTGAGTGATCTGAATGTATTAGGATAGGGCTAAACACAGGTGTGATTGTTAGTGAAAGGTCTGAGTGTGGCCACTGAGGAGGACTTAATCAGAATTAGTTATTCACTTATTTGGAACACGATATGGATAATTTGCTTGATGCACAATTGTTTAATTTTCTAAATTGCCTAGGGTTACCAGAGAAGCTATTAGTTGCCACAAATTGAATGAACTGCTGCAAGGAATTAATCTGTCCATGTTGGTCACATTTCCGCTTTTTTTTAAAGGAGTTCCTGTGTGAAGGAATCAACTTTGACAACGCCGAAGAAACTAGTGGTTGTGTCCGCTTCTGAGTGAGAGTCGGGTCCCTTTTTTTACTCCCACAGTTCTTCGTGACGCAGCGTGTGAAGATCCTTGGGTCTTTCACGAGTCACACACTGGGAGCACCTGTCTTAATTCTGTTAAGATTACAGGATTAGGTCACAGAACWGTTCCTGCTCACGATATGTGCAGGAACTGTGCAGCAACATGTTATCTTAAAATGTCTGTTTTTACTCTGGATGTTCAGGCTTTTGCAACCACTGCATGTGCACTTAAAAAAAACATATAGTAGATATGTTTACTCATTCTCACAGTAATTACAACAATGCCTTGCCTAACTTCCAATAAGTCTTRGCTTCTCAAAATGCCACAAAATGTAACAAGATCAACTTGTGCATTTTATCGTGTTTTCACTGCAAACTGAACATAGAGTACAAGATAAATGAATATTTTTATAAAACAAATCTACATATTTATTATAGAAATATTCTAAAAATGGGATCGCTGGTTATTGAGATTGTTTTGCATTTTATCTTGACAGAATCAAATCAAAATGACCTTTGTTTTTCCCAGTGTTTTTGGAGCACTTTTGGTTTATCAGCTGTTATAAAATATGTTGATCGAAGCTTTAAAAACCAGCAGCARGGAATGAAACGTATCAGTAAAAACGGTGGTAATTGTGGACGTAAAGGCAAAATCCAAAACATGCTTCTTTTTGTGAACAGATATGCAAAATGCTGACATGCTTGTGATTTGTGTGCATGTCACCACAGTTCATCAGTGTACTTTTTCTTTCATGAAAAAAGTGTTTTCAATTTAGTTTTTTAAAAAAATGTTTAGTTGTTGAGTTTATGTTTGAGTATTGATAAGTTATTGTCCAGCTCAAAGCAGCCTTTTGTGCCTTTTAAGCAGACAATAAAAGCTCATTTAAAAAAAACTYACATTTTCTTTATTTCTTGAAGCAGGAGATTTCTTTACCAAACATTAATTGTTCTTCATCAAGGTAAGATCGGACATTTAAATGTAAAGTCAAGGTGACATAAAAAAGAACAAAGAATAAAGAGTAAATCTTAGTWGTTAGAAATATGAGCAGTAGAATCATAATTGTGTATAATGAACACTTTGGGAAATCTRCCTTTCACTGTCACACAGATGAACATAACTCGATATTATTGTATAAATTATATTTGTGAAGTTTATTTTGTAACACGGCAGCGACATGAAGGCACGCATTACTAAATTATTTTATTTTCCCCCGTTTATGACACCCATTTACGCTAACAATCAGTAAACAAAACGACTGCMTTTAAAACTAGTATTTGGGAACTTGAACGTGCACGTGAACCATGAACGTCATGACGTCACGCGAACGTGTCCGTGTAAGTCCGCCCATCTCGTTGTTGTATGTTTATTGTTTGAGGGTTAGCAGGGCTACTGAAGACAGGTAAGAAAACAAGGGTTATTTATCTGTGTCTTGAATCTTAATGTGTTTTAAAACAGGTGAGTTGGCAACATACTTTTCTTAGAGACTCGACGGAAGCGGAGATCAGGGATTTAAACCGTCCAACTAAGGTTAAGGCGGCTACGTAAGAGGCTAACTTGCCTAGCTATGTATGCTAACGTTAGCATGCATAGTTATATTACTCAACTAAATAAACACGTGTGCCATTTTCATACATTAAGGTGATGTTTTGGTCTCACTCATWGATTAAACTCTGATAATCATCGCATTGAGTTTAGAATAAAACTAAAGTTGTTTATTGTTTGACGATGAGGTTTTTAGCTTAGCCTGTGGGCTGGCGGTGAATGAAGGTTCAATGTTAGCTGGAACAAAGAAACCAAAACAAAGCAGTTCAGCTGTCGGACTTTTGTTCTTCTGTTTGTCAGCGGTTCTGTTGTTATGCCATGGCCGAATSGTTTTTATCAAATAAACAGTTTGTACACTACTGAGCCCGTGCACAACTTCTAGCAATTAGGCAAAACATACCTGCTGCATTGTTTAGGTTTATCATCAACCAGAGTGTTGTATAAGWACCACAGTGATACTTGAGTAAAAGTACAAGTATCTTACCATAAAATTACKTTGGTAAAAGTTCAAGTCTCCTCTATGAGTATTACTTGAGTAAAAGTCTTAAAGTATCTAATATATTTTGTACTTAAGAATCAAAGTAAATTTCTGACATAAACATGTACTTAAGTATTAAAAGTATTGAGTAAAAATGTCATATAAAAATGTAAATGTTAAAAAATTCAGGATGCACTAGTCTACCTTTTCTGATTGCTTATCTATCTATCTATCTATCTATCTATCTATCTATCCCCATCCATCCATCTATCCCCATCCATCTATCCATCCATCTATCCATCTATCTATCTATCTATCCATCCATCTATCCATCCCCATCCATCTATCTATCCCCATCCATCTATCTATCTATCTATCTATCTATCTATCTATCTATCTATCTATCTATCTATCTATCCCCATCCATCCATCTATCCATCCATCTATCTATCTATCGATCCCCATCCATCCATCTATCCATCCATCTATCTATCGATCCCCATCCATCTATCTATCCATCTATCCCCATCCATCCATCTATCAATCTATCCATCCATCCATCCATCCACCCACCCACCCACACACCTCTCATCCAACCACAATTAAATTCACTTTATCCAGGTGGCACAATTTATCAGGATAATGTATTTTTAACAAGAAGCCATAATGAAATAGGAGGACTTTCTACTTGTAACCTTTTTTTAATGTAATGAGTAGGAAGTACAGATAATTGTGTAAAAACGTAAGGAGTAGAAGTCAAAAGTAGGCTGAAAAGTAATTACTCAAGTGAAGTACAGATAGCCAAAATTTCTACTTAAGTACAGTAGCAAAGTATTTTTATTTAGTTACTTTACAACTCTGCTAATCACAATAAGATACTCKGAAAAGAAAATGCTAGTAAATAAAATCATTGTTGAGCCAAGTTATTTAGAGAAATCCAGTCGGTTCCRGTTGTTCAGAAATCTGCTCACTTGGTTTGTCAGAATAAGTAAAATCATCCCAATGACTTAAGCTTGGTTCATAAATGTAACAGTGGTCACACTGGTGTTTTAAAGCATGTACTGTATAAGGTTTTGTGTTAAGATATCAATTGTTTGTAAATTTGATAATTATACTTTTTTAGGGTTTCCAGTCATACATTAAAAAAGTAGTGTTCTATTGTATTTATGAATACTGACATCGACTTGTTCCGTCTCTCGTCAACAAGTGTCATTGCAAAGTTCTCTCAAAACATTTAGTGAGTTCRAAATTGAACTTTAATTTGTTTTTGCAGGCAGGATGTTGCGGCTTCGCTGTAAGACCAAAAATGGGAGCCACGTAATGCAGGGCCTGACTCACCAGTCCTGTGTGCGGGAGCTGAAGAGCAAAGTGGAGGAGCTGACTGGGATCCCTTGTGATGTGCAGAAAATAATGATCGGTTACCCTCCATCCAGCCTTGAYCTTCGAAACGGAGAGGCTCACCTAAAAGACTACCCTATCAAATCAGGTGTGTTTTATTCCGATGTGTTAATAACAAAAGCCAAATACGCAACTTATTGTTTTGACCATTTTCTTATAATGAAATCAAATGTATCTGGGATGAACTTGGCAATTATTTGTTTTAAAATGGGSATCAAGTAGACACTTGACAAATAAGAGTAACAAAATAAACTASACATGGGTTTTTACGATGTAAAAACAAGTGTGCATTGCCACGTAGCATGTCATTGCAGCATGGCTTTGCCTGCAGCAYTGGACTTGCAGAATGAACTTTGACCAAGTTCAAATGTGTTTTCTATATCAACTTGTGCCTGTCACATCAGCATGTGTTCAGAATTAARGTAATTGTGCGACAATATGAAGTTTGAAGAGATTTYTTCTTAAAGTTGCATTAGCCGGGTTTTGAACCGTGATCTCCCACATGAAAGTCCATGACATAGACCATTAGACCAATGGAGCTGTGGCAGAATGTGGTGGCAGGGGTTGGTATGTATGTGTGCAGAAAGAGGCCACATTGCCAATACAATTATTGGCACTAAACTACATACTATTACAACAATAGAGCAGTATTAAGACAATATTATAGTAAAATATCAAAATGCAATCATATTAATATTGTAATCACTGAACTACTGATTTTAAATATTATGWAACTATGGTGCAGTACCATATTGTGTAGATGCAGCAGGGGGCAGTATTGGACCAATACAAGGCTCCATTGACTGCCATTATAATTTATTAAACAATATTTCAAAAACTATAAGTTTTACTGGCACCAAAAGGCATAGCCATCATTARGCACAGGAGCTTTACAGATATAAATTACAATGGCAGCTCTAGGACAAAGTTTGCAGGAGGAGAAGCATGGCAAAGTTGAGATGACTTGGATGGGAAACGAATCACAAGTGTGCATTGCATTGGCAATGCACACTGAATATTGTTTTAATCTGTTATTTGTTTAATATGCAATTTGCTGTATGAGCAAACGTTGCGTAGAATGAACAGTGTTGTGTTCCTGCTCTGTCATCCTATACAGGAGACACACTCATCGTGGAGGAGGAACAAAGCAAGCCAAAACCTCAGGACCATCCCGTTGTGAAAGCACCTCGCCTGGAAGCCTCGCCTGTGCTGGYGCGCCGTGTGGTCCCGGCCGACAACTCCTGCCTCTTTACCAGTATTTATTATGTGGTGGAAGGAGGCCTGTATGACCCCGCCTGTGCCTCTGARATGCGTGGCCTGATTGCCCAGATAGTCTCAAGTGACCCTGCAGCTTACTCCGAGGTAGTGCTGGGAAAAACCAATGAGGAGTACTGCTCCTGGATAAGACGTGAYGACACCTGGGGAGGAGCCATCGAGGTGTCCATACTGTCCAAGTTTTACCAGTGTGAGATCTGTGTGGTGGACACTCAGACAGTTCGAGTAGATCGATTTGGGGAGGACGCCGGTTACCACAAACGCGTGTTGCTCATCTAYGACGGCATCCACTACGACCCGCTGCAGAAAGAGACGCCCGGTTCCGACGCCCCRCCTCTGACTATCTTTTCCACCACCGACGACGTCATCTTGGCGCAGGCCCTCGAGTTGGCGGACGAGGCTCGCCGCAAGCGGCAGTTCACAGACGTTAACCGCTTCGCGCTGCGCTGCATGGTGTGCCAGACAGGCCTGGTGGGACAGAAGGAAGCCCGTGAGCATGCCAAGGTGACGGGCCACACCAATTTTGGCGAAGTGTGAAAGTTGAATCAATTTCCCCCTTTCATAAATGCAACCACCTCCGGCCCCCGTGCTTCATATCTGGCAGTTCTGTTGGTCGATTTGCTTACGTGATACTCTACCTCACATTACCCTGCGACATATTTGGAGAATCTGCAGACACTGTGTTCAGTCTCTAATCTGTTAAGTATTATTATTTTTAAACTGCTGAAAGCTCTTAAATTCAGAAACACTGTACACTACTCTGATGTTACTGATCCATCACCTTATTTTAGGGATGGTTTCAGATCTTTTCAGTGGGGTGAAGTTAAATATGCAAACAGTTCTTAGGATTTGTTTTGATCCATATAATAAATGTACCAAATGTGGCCTGTATGTAGGATTAAAAAAACACCAAATTGCCACTACCTAAACCATGACTAGCCAAACTTTAGTGCGCTAAATACCCACTATAAGGCTTCACAGAGAGTTTAAAACAACCACTAAGAATTATTTGCAATGAGATGGGATCCCATTCACTCTTGTCTTAATCACAGCAAGTACGACTGTTATACATGATGGTGTATTAGGGCCATTCAGGAGGGGAAAATGAGATAGGTTTTTTTTTTTTTTTGAATAGTTTGTTTTTGAGAATGTGTTGACATGAAAAATTCACAGTATTGGGGAGGAAAGGGAGTTGTGTTTTAAGACCCAGAGGAAATAAAATGTCCTGTATTTATTTACGCATTAATAGCCTATTATCATTTAAAGGTTGTGGGTACATTTTACTGGGTTGGCTACAATATAACATGCACTGTYTTAGTTCAAACTGTCCAAGGTGTGGCGTTACTTATTAGTTATTGCTCTGGCAGTGGAACTCTCAGAACCTGATTTAATCTTTTACAAATAAGAGATGACACATTGAACCAGTTCAGCTATTCATGCTGTTATGTAGTAAACCTATAACCACCACTCTAATAACACAGTTTAATTCCTCTGGATAGTGTTGAAACACAACTATTTTTTTCTCCAATATTGCAATTTTTCAGTTAATATTTACTAAACACTTTTTTTTTCCTTCCGAGTATGTCTAATAGACTGTTGTAGTTACTAGTGTTGGTTTTATTGCATGATCCCCCCTCCCATCTTTTTTTTTTTTTTTTGGAGAGGTTACAATTTCTTTTGCAAATTTATTTGGTTAGCTTCAATTCTGTAAACGTTGAGCACAAGTAGCCCAAGTTATCACTAAACCGGCGTTATCTAAATACAAATATGTAACGAGTGGTTATTAAGAGTTAATGTATTCTGAAGTACATTATCATACAGCAAAGTTTTTCCAAAAATTAGCCTGGTTGTTTTTTCTTTTCTATTTGATGTGGCGACATTTATTAGTGAGCTTGTTGTTGTGTTAGAATGTTTAAAAGGAACAACGGTGCTGTAAACACTTTTTTTCACATTTCTTGGACGGTACAACAAATTTCCAGGAGTGTCGTTTTGATTACAACATACAACTTTTAAATATTACCATACTGTAAGAACTTTTCTTTCGGTATTTTTAAATTGCTGCAACATTTTGGTAAAAAAAAAAAAATAAAGCATCAAGTGTAATAAAATGATCAAGTGCAAAAAATATATAATCAATTTGAAAATTGTAGTTGAAACCTGAAACAAATGTAAGGCACATTGTGAAAGGTCAGTTATCTTTTTATACATTTACTTTTCAGGTACAGTTTTTGTGCTCCTTAAAATCAGCATCAAATCGCATTTAGTTTTCTTTTTTAATCTTTTATAAATAATGGCACTGTTTTAACCCTTTAAGACTTGATGCACCATCTGACTTCACCTGTACCCAGGTTCGAAGGGCACTTAAGTTTCTTAATTAATTTGGTGCATGTACTGAAAAATGCCTCTGTTCTACTGTATGTTTGCACATTTGGAGCATGTTCTCACATTCTCAGCTAAAGTCAGGTGTTACCTCTTTGCACGCACCCAATGTGAAACATTGGGTCAGAAAAGGAACCAATCTTSAACATTGAGGTGCTTGTCGTTGCCAGTGTTGTATAAAAAAAAATTTAATTTGATGTGGACTTTGACAATATTGGTTTTGTGTTGTTGCCAAAGACAATGCGTTTAACAGCGAAACACCTATTTGAGACAATTATATTGATTGATAATGGTTAGTGTATGGTCAAATATGCTTTGTTTTGAATTGTTTCTCACTCACACTTTGAAGTATATTTAGCAGTGATTATGAATTGACCTGTTTGCATAGGGTATTTCTGAATTGACCATGTTGTCATGACTAACAGTAACAGTGAATGTTGCACACGGAGCACTATGGAATAACTGGATTTACTTGATTCTTTTCAGTGTTGTCACGATTAAAACTTATAGCCAACAGTGCTGTCTGAGTGTTGTTGTCCTCAATATTTCTTGTTACATCTACACAATATTACTAGATTATTCCATATATATATAATATTAGATTATTGTTTAAATATTTTTTATTTTTTTGCTGTGATAGTCACTATTTTGGTGTAAAATGTAWACATCCAGCTTCATTCAACATGAACAGAACTCAAAGATTTATATAATTTGTAAGCTAAATTGTATTTTTTGTACACATATCTATTTTTATTCAATTTAAAAGACAACTTGAAGTCAAACACTGCCACACCATTGTGGGATTATTCTAGATGTTATTTTAGTCCACTCTTTCCTAATAGGATTTAGGCTTTGTTCAGTCAGGCGGGCCTTGCATTTGGCCAACTGCAGTGGTAGCCACTGCTAGTATTAGTTTTTTGACCTAAGGGTGGGGTTTTGTGTTTTATGGCACAATTACTTGATAATAATTCAGTAATTTTCAGTGTTGTATAAAGTACTACAAAGTGATACTTGAGTAAAAGTACAAGTATCTTACCAAAAAATTACTTTGGTAAAA
>NW_013952461.1:1419450-1428889 GCF_001266775.1 Austrofundulus limnaeus
CACACACACACACACACACACACACACACACACTTCTCATTTAACCACAATTATCTAGGAGGCACAATTTATATGGATAGTATTAATTTTTTCCAATAAGCTGGAATGAAAACAAGCAAAAATGAAATAAAAGTAATGACTTTCTACTTGCCTTTTTTTAATGTAAGGAGTAGAAAAGTAGAAAGTACAGATAATTGTGTGAAAATGTAAGAAGTAGAAGTAAAAAGTAGGCTGAAAAGTAATTACTCAAATAAAGTACAGATACCCAAAAATTCTACTTAAGTACAGTAAAGAAGCATTTGTACTTAGGTACTTTACATCTCTGGTCATTTTAACCTCATGAGGTTAATATTGTGGCCATACCTCCCTAAACATGCCAGCAGGGTCAGGCTTGGTTGGATGGGAGACTTGGGAATACCAGGTGCTATAACTCCAATGTAGGATTTATACCTACATTTGAGAAATAAAACACTAGCAATGGAAAACCTGCTGAAGGTTGACAAAAAAAGGTCAACACATCAGATTTGTTTCCTTTTGCTGGTTTTTCTTTTTTATTTATACAGCATCTGCATTTTAAAGACATGTAGATGCTACTGTTTTCCTTAAAACACCTCCATCACCTTCAGAAAGTAAAAGTAAGCAAGGAAAATAATGCTCGCTAAGGTAGAACACTCGTGAAGGCAGCATGCTGCTCCTGAGACAATAAAAGAAAACCCTGATCACCCCTGTTTGCAGAAGGAAGAGTCGTTCGCGTGTCTCCAAGGAGAAAGCCGCGGCCTGATTGGCTGAAAGCTTAGCGCACAAAGTCCACGCAGGTGTCACGGAGCCTCGCTCCCACCTGGCTTTCAGTCACACACGGACATGAGGATGAGTGAAGACCATGGAGATTTACACAGGTATGTGAGGCTTTTAGTTTTCACTGGTTAACTTCAACTTTGTTTAATATAAAAACAACTTTACATGAAATTTACTATTTTTACTTGTTTATATCATTTTAGACCATTTTTTCTTTATAAAATAATAGCCAAATTAGTAGTTATCAGGGTTTAAACTTGCTAACTTTAGTGTAATTACAGTGGTAGTAAATCATCTTTTTGTAGACTATAGACAAAGATAAACAGTTAAATATTGTATTTCAACTAAAATCACCATMCTTTTTTAAAAAAGGACAAAAACTACGTCTTTGAATAATTTGAAGGCAGATGATTAAAGCATTGTTTACAATTATTTTGATAAAAGGTATATTATATGGTAGTTCATACATTATTCCTGTCAAACAATACGCACTGATAAGAAAAGCTTGGATAGTTCCTGTTTTACAGCTACAATTAATAATAATAAAGCCATTATGTTAGTTTCCCATAGCAGTTAAGTTTATTGCTTAAAAATATGCAGTCTTGTAGCAATAAACTCATGTTTTTGCAGCTTTGGCTACTGTGTTGATAAAAGTATATGAAGATAAAGTTTTGAATTTTATTTTACCACATGATAGTAGTTAAATCTAGGTAATGTGGTTTGTAAAAACTGTATGATTRAGGAGGTGTTTCCAGCTATGTGGGTTAGTTGAGTCATAAAAAGATTTATATCAAGTTCTCAGTGTAATAAAATTAAACTTTGACCTTTTTGGAGCAGGACAGATGGGGATGATTACACAGTGGTGTGGTGATATAGCGCTCTAAAGTTTTACAGCAGTGGGGTTTCGTGGGAAAACGATGTCCAGTGAACAAGCGTGCTTTTGTGCTTCGGCTGAACCAGTACTCCTCACGTCTCAGGTGTTGAAATTTATCCCAAGGTGAATTTCTTTTCACCAGGATGAGACAGTGGGTCTTTTACACACAGACACACACAAAAAAAAATCCAGCTCAAAAAACAATATTAGTGAAACATATCTTTTAGTCTAGAAAATATAAAGATGCTCACACCACTGCTTTAGGGTATTTTTACCTGATCAAGTAACTGAAGGATAAAGGAGGTAAGGGTTTGGGTAAGCTGGGTGTTGTGCAGCTTTCAGGAGACTATTGCTGCTTACCTGCACTTCCTCTGAATCTGATCCTTTAAAGGAAGATTAGGGGAACCATGTGTGCTGTAATCCACGTCACATGACGAGGGGACGACACGAGTAGCTGTCAAACACACCAAGCTATGAAAGCCTGACTGTCTTAGCCAGTGAGGGGTTATAATTGTTGAAAACTCATCATTTTATAGGCATTACTTTAAACTTCCTGCACATGTGACACCACAATGCCACAAAAAAACCAATCCTTGTTGAAAGTATATAATTAGAATAAATCTGYGACATATTTGTAATTCTTGATCAATGTAGTTGCAACCATAACAGCTACAATATGAAACTTTTTTTATTACAAGGTTAAAAATGTTAAATAACATTGAGCTAACTTCACATCATGTCATAATTTTACTTTATTATGTTYGAGCTGTTTTTATTTGTATTTTTCTGTGACGTTAACAGGACAGTTCATGGCGAACACATGGTTTTCAGTTCTGACAGTCAGCAGAATGTGACTAAGATTGCTGTGCTGCTCATATAAAATAACATGAATGTGCACTTCACTGAAAACTCCTCTGTGAACAGATTTAATATAGTGCAATAACCTTTTCTTATTATAGCATTTTAAACTATTTCTTATGCAATTCTTGACAGTTATAATTAAACAAATTGCAGCAAAATGATGCCACAAGCTAAAATAAAAGCTAATGTTGGCCAACAATGGAAGCACTTTTTTCATAACTGTGTAGGTCAGTATACGGAGAGTAAATCAAAGACTTTTCACAGATCTGTTTCCCTTTGCAATGGGTGAACAAGGTCAGTTAATGTAATCTAACGCTGCGTTTATTCTTCTTTCATAGAGTGAAACAACAGCCTGTGCCYCTAACTCTGGATAAGTAGGGCACTAAGATGCCCAGAAATGGTACCTGGCCAAACGAGACTAGAGACGATGGCCGGCATGTACAGCGCTGRCAGCTGTGACAGTGTTGTTAGTGCCACTTCAGGCTTTGTAAGTAACTGAATTTACCTGTTTAAATCTAACAGTCTGCAGTGTTAGTAATCTTGTAACTTTAAATATCAAGACAAAACAGAGACCTGGAAGGTCAAAGCTGAGGGGATGCTTTGGGTTGATTGGTGCCCATTGGTCTAAAAGGTTTTAATTTAAAATAAATGTTTGTATTTCAGAGTGATGACAGTCTAAAGCACCTTTCTGCTGAAGAAAARGCCTGTCTTCTGTTCTTGGAGGAAACTATTGAGTCCTTGGATACTGAGGAGGACAGTGGAGTTTCCACTGATGAACCGGACCAACTGCCCAACCCTGGCAACYTTGCGACTAAACTTGCAGACCTGTCAGCCTCCATGAGCAAAAACGACCTCAATGGTACGTTTATTGTCCGAGAACAGATGTAGAATTGGTAAAACAATATTTATTGAAAACACCGGACAAAAAAAAGAACACTATTTTGTCTTTCAGGTTCAGAGAAATCCGCTCCCAAGGAACACATCAGGAAAAATGCTGACATCACACACATACAGAGCTACCTTGTTCCTACGCCATTTGTTGTGGCAAATCATTCCGTGTGTTCAGTTCCCAGCGGTAAACCATTCGGTCTTACAGAGAAAACTGTTCAGTTTAAGTCTAAGTTCACGCCGAAAGTGACCAAACCTGCTCAAGAAMCCAACCAGAAACCTAGTGCTCCTCCGGTACCTTTAGAGGTCAACGTTGTCCTTCCTCCTTCCACAAAACCTAGAGACCACATAGTCAAGACGGCTGAAAGCTCTTTACCTCTGAGAGGACCTCTGTCTTACGATGCACTGGTTCATTTGCGGAGGAATGCCTCCAAAAAGAAGACCCCTTTATGCCCCACAATCGATCACACTATAGACTTGAACAAACATTGCTCTGCCCCAGTGGAGGGCCCAAACATTGGAAATCTCTCAAAGTCTGTCAGATTCCACTTAGAGGACCGCAAGTCTAAGACAGGACCCCCAGCTGTGGCTCCAAAACCTAAAAAGATTCCTGTTGACATAGCCATGAAACTCCAGAATGATGGAGGCGTACCGCAAGACGTTTCAGACAGTGTCAATCACGCAACAAATCCACAGGTGGTGAGACAGGAAGCCTTGCAGAAACTTGGCCTCCTGAAAGACCAGGAGCCCCAGAGTGGGAAAAAAGCGCCGCCATCTCCTCCTAAACCGTACTCTTCTTTGCATCAAAAGGATGACAGATTCGCGAGCGGTTCATCCACCTGTAATCCAACGAGGAACTTTTCGTTGACTTCCTCTCAAGCACTCGCAGAACACAAGAACAGGAATCTGCAAAGTGTTGATCCGCATCACTCCTGCAGAAATAACCAGGAGTCTGTATCACATCATCCACCTGAGTCCAGTAGGTTGAAGGGTTCAGGTCTGGATCACTCTGCTAGCCAAGACTATCACACCAACAGTGAACCGGCAGCCAAACCAAGAAAAACCACCACAGCTCAACCTTCCTCTGACAAACCCTCAGATCTGGTGGGGTACACTGTGATGGTGGTGCCTGGGATGGGATCTGATCGAAAGGAAGCTCTCAGGAAGCTTGGCCTGCTCAAGAACTAAACCTGGTGATCAGCAGTAGTCTGGCCTAAATGCAAAGACCTGAAAAATCACCTTAAGCCTAAAAAAGTTGGAATAGTAAATTGTAATTTGATATTTTGGTAAATCTCCAGAGAAAACTATGAAAAATATGAATATTTTTAGAGCAAATATACAATATACTCACAAATTTAAGGAAAATCTTATTTAAATTGAAGGCGCTCACTGAAAATGTGCCTTGCACATTTTAAATTCCACAGAAATACACTGTTTATGAGTTTGTCTGTGTAATGGCTCATATAACTACTCTTTAACTRCGATTGTAATAAATCTCAGTTAAATATAATATCTGAAAAGGCACAAAACTGAGCTAAACTAAGCGTATCATTCCTCCTGTTTTCACAGACGTGCCTGAAAAAAGAGCTGCTGAGTAAAACTTTGAAACAAAGCTTTCGTTGTTACTGTGTTTTATAAACCGATAAAGTTATCACAAATACGACTACCTTTTCTAGTCACCGTGAATGTATTTTACTGCGTACTTGAGTGATCTGGTCTTTAAATGTGAATATAGTTTGTTGGTTGTAGGTGCTGGAGCTGTGATTATTGGCTAAAAAACAAAGATGATTATTAAACCCTTTTTACCACCTTCATCATTTTCATTATAAATAAAAATTCTGGACAAAATGATTTGTTTAATGAAATCTTTAACTTTACATGTTTTGTGTTTCTGTTATTGTGGGATATTACTGCGACCATTAGTCTTCTTTCTGAGTCTTTGTCATGTTTAATGTCTGATGTGTGAGCTTTTTTATTTAAAGCAGCCACCTGCAGATCGTTTGTCCCTGGTCATTTTGAAACGGGAGTGCTTCGTCGGACTCTACCGTTACAGAATAAATATGAACCGTACTCCTCATCTTACAGCACTCAGCTGATGACAGCTGCTCTGCTGTTGTCTGATTATTGAGCACCACCTCCTTGTGGCGTCCAGGATGTTCAGTCCGTCTCTGGGTAGCTCTGAACACAACAAGGTGTCACATTTAGAAACGGACACTACTCATATAATATGAAACAATGGACGAGGAGACATATTTGCTAAAATGGGAAATATAATCAACATGCAGAGGTGTGAATTACAGAACATTTCCARGTTATCTATTTAAGAAAAGAGTGGATTTTTTTTGAGCGGTTGCAGTTTGTGTATAAAAAAATAAATAAATGTACCTCTTATACAGAACTGACAACATATTAAAATAACTGATACAAAAAAAAACAATATATTAAACCCAGATCAAGTTTAATGATTARTTTGGCTCCAGGGTCACCTCAGAGCCCACAGCGCTCTGCATGACTTCCTGTGTAACATAAGACCTGTCAGTTCTGCTGCCGGGAAAACCCGACCCGTTTGTTACAGCAGAGTCACACATTTACTAAAACATTACAAAGCGGCCTAACATGCTGGATGAGATCTTTTTACCACCTCTGTTTTTACTACTTTCTAATAAAGCTGTAATGCCTCTGTATGAAGTACATTTAATTAGCCATAGCAACAAAGATAATAATTAAAACTGTAAAAAAAAGAGGCATTATTATATTTTACACTCATTCTGCACGTCACCGTTTGATTACACTGTAAGAATTTCAGAACAGCATTGCTGTAGGCAAAATGTACCTGAATATTAATATTTATAAGATRCAAACTGATAACGATGTCTACAAAAAGTTAACATGAATTAATATTTGTTCAAATTTAAAGGGGCAATATCATATAAAATCAACTTTTTTTGAGCTTTATATCATGTTATGATGTTATCCTCTCATCAAAAAGCAACAACTAGCAAACCTCCTGGTGAAAACCATGTCTGCTGAGCTCCCCTGAGCTTCCGCATCACCYGTACGGTTTCTTTAGAAAACGTACTTTCCGGTCCGACAGTAAGGTTCACAYGKATCCCGAGATGCAATTTTCCAAAACCGATCTCGYATAATGTTGCTGCTTTTTTAATTATCATTACAACAAAGCATGCTACGACGCTCCAGGTTGTAAACAGCAGAGAAGCGGCTGTGATGACGTGCTGAAACGGGCGTGACGGGATCAGAAGGAGCTTCTTAAAGAGACAGAGGCCAATTTCAAGGTGTTTAGAAACAGATGTGATGAGGAGTCAAGTTTATTTTTGATTTAAACATAAAAAAAGCATTTTAATAACAACTAAAGGTGRCATAGTTCCTTTATTATGGTATTGAATTTCAATATATGGATGGGAAACACATATTTTTTTTGCCCCTTTAACAATAGTAGCTTTCATTTAAAAGAAAATATAGTCAGAAACATGAAGAGATGGGTTTGGAGCATGTCGTGTGCAAGTCTGTTAAAAGTCTCTTCACTGTGGAATATGAGACTTGCTTTTTTTGCGCTTTRCCTTCCCATTGGACACCGGGACGTCCAGGGACTCCAAGCGAAAAGGGCGAGGGAGGACGAGGTCTGATCTGATGGGGGGGCTCATGTTGGACCCGCTCACAGTGAGGTGGGCTGCCATGTGGGCCGATGGAGAAGAATCCAAGAGACAAACAAYGAAAGAGACGAAGAGTCAAACCAGATGCAGCTAATATTTTACTTTCGAGGGGACTAAGACTTTAATTGGGTAAAAGCGTTTTCTGTCTAAAGATAATAACTATGTTTGTGTTTTTTGTTCTAACGGTGTAAACCGGCGTCTCACCGTGTCCCTTGGTGACATCGACACCCAGCAGCTGAGTGGCTCTCTTTGACTTGAAGTAGCTGCTGGCGATGTTCTCGCTGTCGCTTCGATCCAGCATCTCTTTGTACCGGTCCTCTTCCACCTGTTACAAGACACAACGATTAGCCTCTGCCTGACTTTAAAGGCATACAAGTTCAAACGAAATGGTCTATAAAACAATTATACACACCATAAACTGCTCTGCAACATCAAAACCTGAATCTTTGCGAGTTAAAGACTTTGGAGGTACAGCTACAAAAAATAAAAAACATTTTTTATTTAATTAAAAGCTCATTCTATACTATATTTTTTCTGCGTTCCTCCTTCAAAATGTCTCACCTGAAGGCAGAGTTGTTTTTTGCATCGTCACATCAGGCAGCTTCCAGGTGATGCTGTCCTCATCCCAGACAGCTTCTTTTTTCAGGCGGTCCAGGTTGCTGTAGTTGCAGTCGCGGCGCACCAACGGCACCATACGCTGAAGCAGACCGTTCAGCAGCTGGCCCTCCCTCYCAAGACGGCGAATGGTTGCCAAATAGTCGTTCCTCTCCACCTCGAACTCTGCCTGCAGGTCCCGGATCTCCAGTCTGGCTGCTTTCAGCTGTTGGACCGTAATGTGATCTTAGATGAAAACTGATTTAAAAGCCACAGTTTTCATTTTAGTTTATTATGTTTAAAAGTCCTCCTAATTTGTTATTTATTGAACCTGGAGTTTAGTTACATTTTAAATGCAATAGCGTTGATCGTTATAATTTGTCTTAAAGTGCCTGTGACATGCATGTCCATGAAATACAAAAAGTCAAAGAAAATATATTTATGTTTAAGAAACCTGGCATAATAYACCTGCTTTTACTTGTTATGTCACATAACTGGCACATGTTCTTTAGGATTTGGCTCAGCTACAGTGAAACAGGAAGTGACATCAAAGGGGAACTCTTTGAGAAAGAAAACTTCCTGGTTTTTGTTTAATTAAACAATATAATTTGAACCATATGACTCTCTCATCTTTATGATAATGATTAAAATAATCTAAAGAAGCATCCGATTTTTCTCTACTGTCTGTGTTGTCGGCCATTTTAGCAACAGTCTYTTCACATTCAGACATTCCCCTTTGACATCACTTCCTGTTACTTCACATGCAAATATCTCAACAACTGTTCATCTCAGCGGCACAAAATCTTTTTTTACATTATGTTACCAGTGTTATCGTTCCAAAAATACATTCATATTTATTACAAAAATTTAATGTCACAGGYACTTTAAAGATTTGGGCCACTCTAGGCTAATTTCAGATACAAATTCAAACACTTATTAACCCTTCAGTTTTTGTTTTACATTTACCCTGAATATATTAGCCACGCACCTTACCCTGGACTTTGACCAGCATCTGGTTTTTGACATGAACCTGGTCCTGAATTGAATTGTAGACATCCAGCATCACATTCTCACTCTCCTCTGTGTCTTCTGACAGAGCGTTTATGAGCTGAGCTTTTCTTTGATCTGCTAAGTTTTTCCTCTGCTGTTGTCTCTGCTGTAACTCTGAGTTCCTGGCCTGTTCTCCTCCTATGACCTCCTGCTCCAGCTGCTGCAATCTGGAGAGAGATGAGGTGTAATAAGGATCAACTTCTCTGTTTATATTAGTTATCATTAAGAAATAACAGTGTTCACAGTATATCAAGGTATTATAGGGACTGGTATTCCTTACGTTGTGGGACAATTTTTTGGCATACRCACCTACTTGTGGGGACCTAATGTTACTTATGGGGACCTGACTGGTACTTATGGGGACATGAGTCTAGTTCCCATGAGGGGAATTGCTGTYGGTGGGTCGGGAGTTAAGTTTAGGACTAAGGTGTGAATGGTAGGTACCTGTGAGATTATAGGGTTAGGGTTGGTGGTCAGGGTTAGGCTGTAGAAAATAATGGAAGTCAATGCCAGGTCCCCTTAACAATAGCTGTACCAGATTGTGTGTATTTTCATTTTAAGCCACATGTATGATTCCACATACACAGGTGTGTGTGTGCCCTTGTTTTTGCTACTTGGTGTGGACATTTTTTTTTAGGAAAATGCAGCCTTGTGGGGAACAAATGCTCCTTGTGGGGACCAAAGCCCGGTCCCCACGACTTTGGAG
>NW_013952461.1:1439022-1441175 GCF_001266775.1 Austrofundulus limnaeus
CGGTTCGGTTTAGGACCAAGGTGTGAAATGAGTTTAGGTTAGTTTTAGAGTCAGGTAAGGTACCTGTGAGGTTAATTTTAGGGTGAATGTTCAGGGTTAGGATATAAAATTTCCAAAAAAAAGAAAAAAAAAAAGAATTGAAGTCAATGGAAAGTCCCCACAAGGATAGAGAAACATGGTAGGTGTCTGTGTGGGTGTGTGTATCTGTTTTTGTTATCGTTTCAGGACCGTTTCTGGTATCCTCACCTACCTTGTTAGGACCAGTGGCCCTAATGGGGACCAAAGACCGCTCCTAATAAAGTGGAACACCATTTGTGGGTCAGGGGTTCATTTAGGACTAAGGTGTGAAATGAGTTTAGGTTAGTTTCAGGGTCAGGTAGGTACATGTGAGGTTAGGCTGCAGAAATTACTGAAAATGAATGAAAGTCAATGAACGGTACTAATAAGGATAGAAATACACACTGCTATGTGTGTGTGTTGATCGTGGATGCACACAAACCTTTCCAGAACATGTTTCTGGTCCAGAGCCCCAGCTGTGTTGATACCAGCTGACTGTGTGAGCCCCTCCCCATCTGGATGGTTTTGGACAGCAGCAGAAGACACAGCAGGCTGGCTCAGCTGCATGACAATATATTATTTAAGAAGACGCATTCACAGCTGTGCTTTCACTCCTTTTTACACCCACAGGCTGCTTTAAATCACGATGCAGAGGTGTATTTGACTGCACCTTTGTTGGGGGTGTGGCTCCAGTGGTACAGAGTGGGGGACCCTCCTTAGCAGCCTGACTTAAACAGCTGGAACTCACTGATGTTGGGAAGAAACACAAAGTAACTCAGAAATAAAGAAATTGTATTTTCTGTGAAGATGCAGGGTGATGCTGTGCTGATTGGCTTTTCTAGAAAAGCTGAAACTCTTGTTAAAACAAAAAGAAGCAGAAAAGGAGTTTCCAGCTGAAAGAAGCTAATTTGTTACTGTTCTCAGGGACGCAGCGCCCTCTGTTGGCTTGGGTCTTCTCCAGATCAGACAGCATGGATTCATAGGAACTCCTCAGGGCAGCAATATCCTCCTGCAGCTTCGCTCTGGACTCCTGCTCTGCGTTGTACTCAGCCTGCAGCTTTGCCAGTTTCTCTTCATACTCCTGTAGAGAGAATGGACTAGAAATCACCTGGTTCTCACATGATGCTCACATAGATGTGAAGTGATTTATGGGTGTGAAAGCAGTTTCAGTTTGCCTCTTTAATCTGTTCTTTCTTCGTTTCCATAGAGCTGGGTTTTATCCAAAGATCATCTGAGGACTGACCAGCCAGCAGAGCTGCACGATATTCGAAACAGAGAAAACACTCAGCAAAAGCAAATTAAATTTCTTTAAGTATCTGCGCCTGGACCAGGTTGCGTTATCGAATTCATCGTTTACATGAGAGGTCAATGGTGCCCAGCTGCCCAGAGACGAGTGCCCTCAGCTTCTTGATCTCTTCCCGATACTCTCGGAGCAGAGCATCCTTGGGGTCCTCGTTGATTCGGGGCCTGTTCTGGATGCTCTTGGCCCGGTTCGCGTACCGCAGCGTGCTGAGGCTTTCCTCGTAGTTGTTATCTGCCGGTGAGAGGCAGGCGATCATCAAGGTGCGGGTGTTTCCTCCCAGAGAGTCCTGCAGCAGCCGGGTCAGCTTCGAGTCCCGGTAGGGGATGTATTTGGAGCGGCCGTCCACCAGGGCGGAGATGACGTTGCCCAGAGCCGAGAGGGAGAGATTGATCTTCGTGGCCTCGCGGAGTCGCTCCCCGGTAGCGCCGGTTTTGGACTGACGCTCACTTCCCGCAAGGTCCACGAGGTTTAGTTTTCCTGCTCGCAGATGGTCCTGGCCAGCTGGATCTGTACGTTTGTTAACAAATGAAACAAAGAGAAAAGAAATATTTCAAGCCCATTCTGAAATACAACACATTTTACTTAAAGGGATCCATGATTAATTGTAACATTGGACTTTATTTGATAAACCTTACCTTCTCCTCTCTGTCAGCGCTCTCTGGTTTCATTTAAAAGAGTCGATCATCAGATATTGTCCAAGATTAACCTTCAGGGTGGAAACAGCTCGCTCCCACCGATGACCTATCCATGTCATCATTTACCCAGAATGCTTTGAGTGTGAATAAAATGTCTC
>NW_013952461.1:1441949-1443533 GCF_001266775.1 Austrofundulus limnaeus
CGTCGCAAGCTCGCGTGTGCACGTCTACGTGTACGAGCGCGAAATTTCACATGCACTATTTTCGCCAGTCGCTTAGCTGGAGGAGGGTAAACGATTGTCGCCTCACCGCACAGGCTCCATAAGAAATGAATGGAGAGGGAGCGACGTCGCCTCCCGTGGGTCGAGCCCTTAAAAGTTGTTTCACTGTGTACAACAGGGTGGCCAATGGGGTGGCCAAAGATTTGTCTGTGGTGGTCATGGCCACCCCTGGCCACCCCCTGGCTCCACCCCTGCTGTTTAAAGGTCAGCACGCTTGTGGTTGACAGCGCCATGGTTAGTAAATAATGAGACCTCTGTGACCCCAGAGTGTCGGGTGACTTCATAAAAAAACACAGCTCACCTCAACCAAAGCGTAGGCGATCTCGTTGTACAGCTGTTCCGTGGTTTGATCGATATAATAGGCTCCATCGAAGGTGAACTGCTTCGGCGGCTCGTCCACCRCTCCGGGTTTTTCAATGAAGCACTGGCAGCGGTCCTGTTCCATGGTCAGCACCGTCTTGGAGTTCAGAGACTTCTCCCGGTCATTCAGGGGCCTGCACCTGACCACCACCTTCACAGACTCTGACCCCATCTCTCTTACAGTCACTGCCAAAGCAGCAGCTCGTGCAGTAAAGACAGTGAAGTGATTATTCTCAGTTGTTTTAGGTCACAGAGACACTCGACCCAACACAAACTGAACACTTTAAAAGATTAAAAGGTTTTATATTAATAAAGTAGAATAGAAATCAGAACAGAAATATTTCAGATGCACCGACTGACCTCTTTGGCTTATCGTTTCGGGTCTCCCGTCTCCTCTTTCCCCTTCATCTCCTTTGTTTTATTTATTTATTTTTCTGCAGCGTTGTRACGTTGCCTGGCAACATCAAACAACCAGGCCGAAGTGGCAGCCAATTTGGAAGAGCACAAATAGCAGGTGAACCAAGTGTTTCCTCTGTTCAAGTAGGTCTACACACATGCTTTAATTATTGCAGCATATTTTGTGTGTTTCAACAGAGCTCCAATATTATCATTTCCTGAACAATTCAAGGCCAAATTTGGAAAGGTTTTCTTTTCAGATTATAGTAGGGCTTTCAAAAATTAGCCTACTGTTTTTATATTTTTCCTTAATTAAAAAATTATTAAGGTTATAGGTCAACCAAAATGAGATTTCTATGGCCAATATCAACTTTTAGAAATCAGTGCAGCTGATGGCCAGAATACACAAATTTATTTTGAGGCAGTGTGCTTTCATTGCCTAAAAATAAATGAATATTTAAAAAGGGCAATGTCATGTAAAATCAACGTTTTTGAGTTTTATATCATGTTATAATGTTATCCTCTCATCAAAAACATGCCCAAAGCCTTGCTTTGACTCATTCATGCATGTTTGAGAAATCCTGTAATGTCCTGAGGCAACATAGCCTGGTTAAAACCAGACCCTGTCCTTCACTTTGCTTCGTACAAGAGTCTGGACTTGAAGCATATCACACCCAAAACAGGAGTGTTAAAATTTCAGTGTTAAACTTTTGGGTGTTGATTTAACACTCCCTAGTGTTATTTTAACAC
>NW_013952461.1:1443676-1454023 GCF_001266775.1 Austrofundulus limnaeus
ATAATATGCTGGTGATACCTTTAAAACTTTTATTTTAACACTGTTGAAATGTTAATACGACACCCTGTATTGTTGAATGTTTAACACTGGACAGTGTTACTGTTAACACTATATTTTAACACTAACACTATTTTTTGTTTATGTGTAGGGAAGTGATTCTTGCAGGTGGCGTGGCCTCTGCTGAAGCATGTGTGTCTTGTCGCTGTGACGGAGGCTAAGCTAAGAAGCTAACCGGAAATCGCGCGTGCTGTAAACAACCCTACTGAGAGGAAATTTACCTAGCCGAACAAGACTGTAAATGAGAGCTGCTGCTTTGTCAGACAAATTTAATTTAATTTGGAAGCCTTATCAACACAGACTGGCTTCATTCAGTTCCTCCACTGCTGTATGCTAAACTAACTAGCAGACACCGCGCCGAATGTCGACGTTGTTCAAAACAACTTCTGTTCTGCAGAAAATTGACGTTCTCTTCTCTGATTGGTCCGGCTAAAAATCTGCCAGCGAAATCCTTGTCTATGGGAGAAGTCCCAGACGGAGCAGTGAAGGGAAACTAGAATTGAGCGGAGCTGCGTAGGAAGGCAAAGGCCAGGCAAGTCAACAACTAATCCATCTCTTMTTGGAGTCTTGATTTAGGCTGTGTCCAAATTCAARGGCTGTGTCCTCGGAAGGACCCGGCCTACCCAGTCCCGGCTGGGTCCTTGGTAGACCGCAAAGACCGGAAGAAAGTGGCTGTGAATTTGGACGGTCTAGCCTCCCGTCCTGCATAGGCCTAAGTTGTTTAGCAACTGTGACGATGCTAAACAGAAGCAAAATTAAATCGAAATGAGAAAAATATCAACATATTAGCGTTATTATTAATTTTAAGCAAAATAAACATGCACCTATGCGGGTCCATTCTTCAAATATTTCAAATACTGCCTTAAGTTAATTTTGTTCTTTGGTGATATTATAACACTAATATTTTTCTAATTTCGATCTAATTTTGCTGAGCATTAATAATTTGGGTTTAGTTCCAGTATCTGCATTTTAGCCTACATCACATTGCAACAAGTTTCTTCAGGGACAAGCCATAAKGGCTGCACGGCAGGAAAACTGTGCCGATTTCTGGCCCTTCYGAAGTCCAGATTGTCGTGATGACTCTAAAGATAAATCGTAGCAAATATTCCTGCCGTGGGTGGTGAGTGATCTAGTCGGTTCGGAAGGACATCGGGACCGCTCCGACCTCAAATCGGGGATATTCAACATGTTTGATTTTTTGGCCCGATATGTGAATTCGTGGGTTGCAGCGGACATCGGCTGTGGTCTACGTCGGCTGCAACCCACAGCCTGTACTGTATGTGGCGTTCACCTGAGAACAAACGAGCTCGCAGCTTGTTGAATGAGACACATAGCCAATCAGAAAGCGAGGTGACATAAACATGGAGGGGATTTCAAAAATACAGAAGACAAAAAAAAACTGTCATAACTCACCAGAAAGTCCGCTGGATGTTAAAAGTCCTATGGAATTGTTTTTCCTCTGGTAAAGATAGTCCACAAACARTCAACATTGTTTCTTCCTCGACGCAAATGTTCATTTACTCTGAACTCACGTCTCTTCAGGTCACGAGATTTTTTTCCTTGACATCTGAATTCTCGCGAGATTTTAAGAAGTCTCACGTGATCTTACGTCTGAATGTTCATGAATCATAAAATATCTTTTYGTATGTGGTGTGTTGTCTGTTGCGGTGTAGCTGTAATGAATGTGGGGGATTAATTAAAAAAATGGCAAAAAGTTTTCATAAATGATAGGATTCCATCGTTTTAGTAGCATGTTGACTGAGAAGAGAAAGCCTGTCATTTATTGTCAGCGCAGGTAAGAAATAAAACTGCACTCAATGGACATGRAAAAAACTTTCAGAAACAGGCTACTGGAAAAACAATGTTTCTGGTAAAATACATGTAACACACTATATACATAACCATGTCTTTGATTCAATAAAAAATTAGACACTGCGGTGCTGTTGTTTTCTGAAAAACACAGTGGTACAAGATTAAAAGTGTGATTAAAAAAATACTGTCGTAACTATAAAGATTAAAAAGAAAAGTTAGGCCTTTCCCAGAACAACACCATGTGTTCGAGTTACTGCAGTAGTTCCACATCTAAGAACATTTGTAAACTCTTGACAATTTACAAGCACATAAAAATATTTTAAAAAGTCACATTTAAATACAAAAGCAGCTACCGGTACTACAAAATTGTATGTCTTACACAAATAAGACAAATTATATATTTACTAAAAGAACCATACCGTATTTACATACAAGTGCCAACACTGATAAGTGTAGAGTTTCAGTTTGTGAATCGACCCCATAACACCATGTGATTTTAAAATAAAATACAATAAATGTGCAAAAGGAATAACAGTGTCACCCATTTTGAAACCTCTGAGGCTGGTGGTTGCCGTGTTCACACACATACTTTTTAGTGGGTACTTTTAATTTTGGCTTTRTGTGAGTTCTTGTGTGGCTTCAAAGACTGCTGCGTGTTGGCGTTTTCCTCCCACTCGTAGCAGTGGTTGACCCGGGCACAGCTCAGCAGACACGGCAGCTCATCCAGGGTCTGAGAGTAGTATTCGATCATCTCAGCAATGGAATCGAACTCTGTTTTGCATTTCTACAACAGAAAACACACAGAAAATTAATTACTGCAAAATTACATGCTAGAATACCAAAATGGTGTTTGTGGTCTTGATGAAGGTTTTATACTCAAGTTTTACACTTCTTATTTCTGTATTAAACCAAATACCACTGAGCAATATACCAGGTATATTGTGTAACCAACAATCTACACTCACAGGCCACTTTATTAGGTACACCTTGCTAGTACCGGGTTGGACCCCCTTTTACCTTCAGAACTGCCTTAATCCTTCTTGGATTAGATTTAACAAGGTACKGGAAACATTCCTCAGAGAGTGTGGTCCATATTGACATAGCATCACACAGTTGCTGCAGATTTGTCGGCTAAACATCCATAATGTGAATCTCCCATTTCACCATATCCCAAAGGTGCTCTATTGGACTGAGATCAGGTGACTGTGGAGCCATTAGAGTACAGTGAACTCATTGTCRTGTTCAAGAAACCAGTCTGAGATGATTCACGCTTTATGACAGGGAGCGTTATCCGTTATCCTGCTGTAAGTAGCCATCAGAAGATGGGTACACTGTGGTCATTAAGGGTTGGACATGGTCAGAAGATGGTACACTATGGTCATTAATGGTTGGACATGGTCAGAAGATGGTACACTATGGTCATTAATGGTTGGACATGGTCAGAAGATGGGTACACTGTGGTTATTAAGGGACGGACATGGTCAGCAACAATACTCAGACTGTGGTGTTCACACAATGCTTAATTGGTACTAATGGGCCTAAAGTGTGCCAGGAAAATATCCCCCACACCATTGCACCACCACCAGCAGCCTGAACCGTTGATACAAGGCAGGATGGATCCATGCTTTCATGTTGTTGACRCCAAATTCTGACCCTACCATCCAAATGTTGCAGCAGAAATCGAGACTCATCAGACTAGGCAACATTTTCCAATCTTCTATTGTCCAGTTTTGGTGAGCCTGAGTTTGGTGAGCCTCAGTTTCCTGTTCTTAGCTGACAGAAGTGGCACCCGGCCCATCCGCCTCAAGATTCGACGTGTTATGCGTTCAGAGATGCTCTTCTGCATACCTCGGATGTAACGAGTGGTTATTTGAGTTACTGTTGCCGTTCTATCAGCTAGCACCACTCTGGACGTTCTCCTCTGACCTCTGGGATCAACAAGGCATTTGCGCCCGCTGAACCACCGCTCACTGAATACTTTCTCTTTTTCGGACCATTCTCTGTAATCCCTAGAGAWGGTTGTGCGTGAAAATCCCAGTAGATCAGCAGTTTCTGAAATACTCAGACCAGCCCWTCTGGCACCAACAACCATGCCATGTTCAAAGTCACTTAAATCACCTTTCTTCTCCATTCTGATACTCGGTTTGAATTACAGCAGATCGTCTTGGCCATGTCTACATCCCTAAATGTATTGAGTTGCTGCCATGTGATTGGCTGATTCGACATTTGCGTTAATGAGCAGTTGGACAGGTGTACCTAATAAAGTGGCTGGTGAGTGTTTGTTTCTATGGTTTGATCTTCAGAAGACTTACAAACAAATCCATCTACGGTTTATGTCAACATTCTATAATTTGTTTTCTTTAAAAAAAAAAAAACCTAAACAAATATTTACTGGGGTTTACCATGCCATGACTTTTACCTCCAGTAAAAACTTCCCTTTCCGAGTGTTCACAATGAGGTGCGTGACCAAACCAGAGGGGAAGCGGATGATGAGAGAACCACATTTGGGCTTTTTAGGATGTGGGCACAGAAGATACGATCCCAGAACGTCGTCCGCAAGGAGGGAGTAGCAGCTGTCACTGCAACACCAGAGGGAAAGCCACTTGTGAACAACAGAATGAAAACAGTGGGGAATCAAAAGGTTGGACGAGCAAAGCACTGACGTTGCGACACCAGCCCAACACCACACAGCTTGAGCCAGCGCTTCCTCCGTCTCCGCTAAACTCGGAATCCTGGATCTCTTCACTGCTGCTTTGCCTTGATTTTTTCCTGTTTTGTACAAAGTAAGGTTTTATTATTTATAATCRCAAAAGGAAAGAAAAAAGAAGATATTCCACCTGCAATATAATAATGTGCTAGAAGACAACTAGTGTAACCTCAGTTCAGTGAAAATCAGTGTTTCAGTGAGAGGATACTAAAGAGTGAGAAGCTTATAGAATACCCCATGTGAGTCGACACCTACATCGCACCGCACCAACCAGTGATGACTCTGAACACGACACTAAGGGGGTTTGCTTTACCTGATCAATCCTTTAAATCTCGACAGCGCTCTGTAAACACTCAGCCCACCTTGTGACTCGCTCAGCCGCTCCTGGAGACTATGCTGTTTGAGCGGCGTGAAAGTGAAGGAGCGGTAAGCACCGGAACGCAGCCCTTTGGTGCGGATGACTTTCTTGCGCATCAAAGAGGGAGAGGAGGTCGAAAAGACGTCGTCTTGGCAGGTTTGCAGGTCGTTGGAGGAGTGCTTACTTTTCTATAAAGTACAATATCAATTAAAGCAATTATCTCAAACTAATTTTTTAATAGAAGAAAGGATGCCACTTCAAACCTTTGTGCCATGCAACAATCCTCGAAAAGGAGCTCGTCTAAAGGAAACCAGGGCGCTGACACTGAGAGGGAAGCCATGGTTGAGCAGCGAGGGGCTTCGCTGAGGCAAAGAGCCAACGTGCTCCTCTTCTTGTGCTTCTTCCGGGTGTTTCTCCAAGTAGGATAACTGGAAACAGCGACACAGCAGCAGGTTCAGGAACTGAGCCTGGAGGCGAGGAGGAGGAGAGAAAACTTAGATAAAATTCTGCATCATCAATGATGGCACAATACTGGGTACAAATATTGATTCATCAATTCAATTTTACCCAATTCAGTATTGAATATCTGAATTGATTCAATCCCCTGGACAGTTTGTCACGTTTTATGTTTGGACTCCATATTTAGAACAGGTATTATTTTTGTACTGCTTTATTTCCAGATATTTTATTTCTCCAAAATATTTGTATTAGCAAGAAAATAAATATCTAAAAATTATCCACAGGGACTCTTATGAATTGTTTGTGTACTTCTTATTATGAAATTAATATCAAAGTTTTTAAAACWATATCAAGATCTAATTGAATTGTGACCCAAAAGATTTAATTGTGAGGTCGTTCACAATACGTATACCATAAACCTCACTATTTTTAAAACAATGTCTTATTTCTTTAGTTACACTTGTAGGAAAGTTGAGTTTGGCTTTCATAACTTAATGCTAAAAAAATCAGTCACTTGTTAYTTCTTTGGGTAAATTCATTTGAAGGGTACATATTGAAAATCAACTTTTTTAGCTGTTAAAATGCATTTTGTTGTGAGTCTCTAGGCGTGCAGAAAGGTTGAATTTAGTCTCTAAAATAAAACATTACTGCGCTGCTAGATCGACATTSCCCCGTCCATCAAGCTGGAATGAAGCAGGGAAGCTGGAGGGGGCGGGGCTTGAAGTGCCTTGTTTGGATTTARAGTWGAGATGGGATAAATGGCTCTTTGAAGGGATCCGGATCTTGGGGAGCAGTTTGTTTCATAGAGYCGTTCGATTTTGAGCGTATTACGTCATCACGTAGGAAAATACGTCATCACGTAGCCGTACGTAATGATGTCATCCCGTCACGTGGGAGGAACCATGTGTTTTTCAAGCGGAAACCCCTCTTCCCCTCTCACCGTGAGCTTCTGTACTCCACAACTCCACCTGTTTTCCGTGAAAAAGCAAAGTGGTAGCGATTTAAGTATGAAAAAAATATAATTATGAGGAATAAAAGAAATAAAACTACAAATGGCTCGTTACTGCCCGCGATCCGGCTCCTATTCTTCGTTGTAAAGAGCCGTTCAAAAGATTCRGATCGTTCGTGAACGTCACATCTCTAATTTAAAAGGCACAGCCTCAAAATGAGTTGTTCTGAGACACAACTCAGAGAAGGGGTGAAAGAGGGGCTTGTGGAGTTRCAATAAAAGGAGGAATYCAGACCAAAACAYTGCAGTTCCACTTTATAAAGACCTCAACTGAATGATTTAAGGATTTAAAAGCATGATGTGTGTCCTTTAATAAAAACAGAAAAAGCAACATACTGTTTTATCTTTTAGCTCTGATCAAAACAAAGTAGTTAAAGGGCAAATTTTGAGCAAACAAATAAAAAAAATTGCTTACCGCTCTGGCGTGTCTTGCTTTAAATACGTGGCAGTAAAGTTGGGCATCGGTGCTGCCTGGGTTATGAGAAACGAAGGCGAACTGGTCGTCGACGGGGCGGGCGGTGGACAGGGAGACTCTCCTCAAAGCGTGAGCCATCAGCAGAGTCTGTGAGACGTCAAAAAACATTCAAACTGGGCTTGAATGTTTTCACCAGAACCAAACGAATCGCACTTACCATTTCATCTTCGTCGTACATTTTCACACCTTTGAGGGAGAACTTTAACGACACCGGCCTCCGTCTTTTGCACGCCTGACAGACAACAATCACCGCCTTAGGGTCACCTGCCCACAAACACTCATGACGCAAGAGATGTCAGGCGCTGACTCACTTTGAGGGACTTCAGGCGTGCGTGCAGCTGGTTGATCTGCTCGTCCAAGCAGCAGTCGTCCACAGGAAACGAACCCACGTACTTCGCCGGCGAAGACGCACAGATTTCGGATCAAACACGGSAATTGTAAACAAAATAAAATCCATGCCTGGAGGCGTGTGGACCTACCTCTGCTGATCGAGTCACAGCACCATCCTCAATGACAGGAGCCTCACCCATCATGCTTGTTTATCCAGCAACAATTAAAARCCCACCTCTTTTAAAAGACAAACAAACAGTTTAAGCTGTGATTTAGAGTTGGAAATAAAAGTTTGGGTTGATTGTATTTCACCTTTCACTGGAGTTAATGTTTACTCAGAGTCAAGCTGTGAGGCTTTTCAGTGAGTTTTTTTTCTTTGCTGCCAATTCACAAATAAAAATTAACTAAAAAGAGGAAATGCTCTTAAAAGAAGTCCCCAAAGCACGAGGGATCAAACCCTAACCCCTAACCAGGAAACAATTACTCCAAATGGACTGCGACACAGTTTCCACCCACAAAAACACACCGACGCGTCTCCTGAAATCAGTTGTAACAAAAGTTTTACCTCCTCCTTCTCCTCCGCTCCCCGGACAGCTCCTCCTTGTCTCAGGGCCAGCAGCTCACCTTCATCTGCGGCTGTTGTCCCCTCCGCGTTTCTCAGGTGTGCAGTCAGCGCGAGGCGGGGCTCCAAGCACGAGGAGGMGGAGCCACAGGAGAGGTGGTGTGAGATGAAAACTTCTCCCAAAGATATAAAAGTGAGCGAGTGAGGAGTCACATCTCCCTCCCCCACCTCCCCCCTCCAGGCTGATTCCTCCCAGACATTCCTGCCCTGCAGACAGACCGTCCTCCTCTCCTTGTTGCGCAATCGAGACTCGAGAAAAATGCTCCTTAAATCAACATTACAAAAGGCTTTAAAATAGGTCAGTAACACTTCTCCAGGGGGGGGGAAAGATACTTTGATAGTCCCACCTAAACATTTAAAAACAACACATTTTTCTGGTAACATTTCCTTATGTTCTGAGGGATGGGAAACTGACAGCCCACGGGCCATATGTGGCCCACAGAAGACCTGCAGAGGTCTATAGTAACTAAGTACATTTACTTACAGTACCAACGTAATTTTTTTTGAGGATTTGTAATTTTAACAAGTTTTTTTTAATTGTGACTTTTACTTAGTTACTTTTAAAACCTAAAAAAGATAGGCAGCCTACTTTTACTTCTTTACTTTAACACCTTATAAATTAAATTTGTCTGAACTCATGAAAGAAGTTGTTTTTGTGCTCTAAAAATTAAGTGTTGAATTTACTCAACTAAATCATACTATTTCCACTAAACCTAGTAGAGTAAATTTAAGGAGATAGACATATTTTATTTTTTTAAATGGCCAATTTAATCAACTTGGTTTTGTGGAGCTAGTTTGGTTCTGTACATTTAACAGTTAATTTTTTAAGAGAGCATGGAAAAGTACTTTTACTTTCCCAATTTTTGTGAAGTTTTATGACTTTTACTTAAAGGCACAGTGTGTAGGATTTTGTCAATTTTTTTTAGCTGAAATTGAGATAATCACTAATGACAATAATAAAAAACATGTCTAATCATTGCAGACAAAGACCTTGTTTTATTATTTTTACCTTATAAAAAGCTGTTTATATCTCCATGGTCGCGGGTTGCCAGTACAGGCAGCCGCCATCTTGTCTACGAAGGCTCATGAAGGACAAACTGCGGTGGCGGCGTCAAAAACATTTTTAGTTGTAATACTATAAATGTAATATTTGTTGTCTGTCATTGCAGCTGGGATAATTTTACTTATTAAAGCTCATAATCTTACCACTTGAAACATCACTAGCCCTGAACCTGCCAACACAAACTTTTTCAAAATGGCATTTTCAGAGGTTTATAAAGTAGAATTGAATACAATAGAATAGAAATAGTACTTAAAGAAAAAAAAACAAGTACAAGTAAAATTAAACGAACAGAAAATGACTGGTAAAAATAAATTTCACGGATGAGAAAACTACTCAAGTGAAAGTCATAAAACTGTTCACAAAAATTGGGAAAGTAAAAGTACTTTTACAAACTCTCAAATAAACGGTTGAATTTACTGAACCAAACTGGTTCCACTAAGCCAGACTGAGTAAGTTGAGCAATATATGTATATTATTTGCTCAACTAGGCTTAGTGGAGCCAGTTGACATGACTTTTTTTTTGAGTAAATTCAACACTTCGTTTTTTTAGAGTGCATAAAACTTTCAGGATGAGTTCAAATATATTTAATTTTGTAACAAGTAACTAGGTGTAAACTTTTAAAGTAAAGAAGTAAAAGTAGCTATTTTAAAAATTAGTAAAATTACAAATCTTAAAAAAAAAAAACTACTTAACTACTGTAACAAAGTAAATGTAATTAGTTACTATAAACCTCTGGGCATGATTACATTTTTTTTGCAAATGATGTGCTATGCAGCCCTCTGTGTCCACCAAAAACTGTGGCTCCTATCTGCCCATCCCTGTTCTTACTAATCAGTCATTGCAAAATAAGTTGGAATTACTCAATAAGTCAACAGACATATTGAATTAAACTTAAGAGCTGCAAGCAACCAGCAGCAAAACTCCAAAGTACAAAAAGGCCACCACAAACATTACTTTAACTTAGTCAAATTAAGAGCTGCTGCCATGAGCTTTTACCGTGAGCTACGGTAATTGTTTATCATCACATTGAGTCAAAATAAATGATGGCACAAAAGTAATTTTAAGATTTCCTGGGAAATCCTTTCTGAAACTAATACACGTCAAACATCCAATCTATGGAGGCAAATAYGTAATAAAATAGAAAWAATAATAATAAAACCAAGAGGCTACAAAGATAGTCATTTTATTAATGACTTGGAAAAAAGGCTAAACACATGGAATACATGCATGCAGGGTATGTATGAGCCGAGAGAAGCTCCTGGATCCTATTCACAAAACACATTTTTTTATAATCTGAATAACAGCCGTGAAGTTATAAAAAAAATCAATTTATGTATATGCTTTTACACACACACACTCACACAACGAGACTTTAAGATTTTTTTTTTCTTGAATGTGATTTGAATACAAACAGTGTTTTATCCTCAGTTAAATCAGCATGAGCTCCAGCAGGT
>NW_013952461.1:1454677-1456363 GCF_001266775.1 Austrofundulus limnaeus
TTGGAAATTTCAGTTTGTGCATGACCAAATCATTGTATATTCTTATTGAGACAGAATAACGGGCTAAAATTATGCTGTAGGAAAATAATAATAATAATAACAATAACATTTTGAACTTATTAAATTTTGAACACTTGGCCCACTCCAGAACCGTTCCTTTGAAATCAGGAATGTGTGCTGCCAGTAGCTACTGAGTGGATGAAGAACATGTACAAACAGAAGTCACAACACGGCTCTAGTTACAGTATGAACGATGAATCTTGCCATCCTTTCTGACGCTGGCAGCTTTAACGGCAACACTGAGCTTTTCTACACATCAGGGTAAAAAGAAGGAAAAAAAAAGACAACCGAACTTCAAAGTACAGCTAACATAACTGTTAGAACAACACTGTTATTCAGTAATAGGAAAAAAAAAAAACCTTTGAACTACTAAAACTACTGCCCTCTTAAAAAAAAGGGGGACAAAAAAGCAATGGTAAAAATAGAAAAAATATTTAAACGTTTAGCACAGCCCAGTTATTGGAAGGCGCTCACGGTCTCAGTTCTTGCCTCTCTTAGACTTTCGAGGGGACTTTTTGTTGCTCTTCTCTTTTTTGACATCAGCTTTCTCCGGGCTCGACTCTGGCTCGTGACGTTTGGACCCGCCTTTGGTTGCCTGTTTTTTAACTGGGGGCTCCTCTGGGGTAGTCTCCTCGGGTTTGGACCTTTTGGACCCGCCTCTTGCCGTCGCCTTTTCGGCCTTGGGCGCTTTGGGGGACGACTCTGGTTTGGACCGCTTGGATCCGCCTCGTTTCGTCTCCTTTTCCACCTCAGGCTCATCTGGTGAGGACTCGCGTCTGGCCCGTTTAGACCCGCCCCTCGTTGGCTCCTCTTCAACTTCGGACTCCTCAGACTCCTCGGGTTCGGGGCTCGACTCCTTGTACACGGGTTTCTTGGTGGCCCGTTGGCTCAGTCTTTTAACTGCTGGTTTTTTAGGCTTTCTTGAAGGCGCACCTCTCTTGACAGGGGTTGCTGTGGATTCCTTCTTAACGGCCGACTGTTTCCTTCCTCCCTTCTTGGCCGAGGAAGCTGCTGCTTTGACGGGAGACTTTTTAGCAGGCGTGCGGCCCCGGCTTTTAGCTTTCGATGGACTGGCACGCTGGGCTCGTTTGGATGGTGGAGGGCGTCGATTTGTACGCGAAAGGGCCTTTGATCTCCTAAAATCACATTAAAAAAGTTAAATAAGTTGCATGTGAATGAAACCACAAAAAATTTGAAACTTTAATATGCACCTCTTTCGAGGAGCTTCATCTTCTGACTCCGACTCTTCCTCCTCCTCATCTTCTTCCTCCTCCTCCTCTTCATCTGAAGAGTCAGCTGTGTGCCTGCGTCGAGTTGGTTTCTTTGGAAGCTCTTTAAAGTTGTCTGGGTACAGGATTTTAGGACTAAAAACAAAAGATAAGACTTTAAAACATGGATACACAAAGTATGAAAACATCTTTAAATTTCAAAAAGCTCAATATAAAATGACTTTTTCCTTTGAAAGTTAAATAGTTGTACTGAAATGGGAAAATCTAACACACACTACAGATTAGTACAGTGGTTCCCAAACTTTTTGTCTTCTGACCCACAAAATATCCATGGCAAAAACTTGTGATCCCAAATATTACTGGTTTGAGTACATGAACTTCGTTAATAACCCTAAAA
>NW_013952461.1:1457701-1494122 GCF_001266775.1 Austrofundulus limnaeus
GCTTCATCCAGCCGAGGACTTTACACTTGGTCAGTGTTCTCTTCAGGTTGGCCACTAAAAAAAATAAAAAATAAAAAAAAGTATGTTTACAACTTCTTGTCAAAAATAAAAGGCACATTATAAAAACACACTATAAATAACGTGAGGTAGGAATTTTGGCACTTTAAAGGGGCAAAATTATGTTTTTCTCAGGCATATATTTAAATACTATACCATAATAAAGTATCTATGTCACCTTTAGCTGTCATTAAAATGCTGTTTTTATGTTTAAATAGAAAATAAACTTATCTTCTCATCACTTTCTCTTCTAAACACCTTGAAATTGGCCTCTGTCTCTTTAAGAACCACCTTCTGCTTCTGTCCCGCCCATCTCAGTGCGGGGGGATGCTAWGATGCAGTTTACTTGGCTTCTGAAAATATATTTCCTCAAACTAGGTCTTTTTAATCTGAAAAGAGCTTCACTGAGTGAAAAAGAAGGAGCTCAGTGGCCAGTTTAAGTTTCACCCGAGGGCCTGCAGGAGTCATGGGCGGGGTGTGTGGGGAGGGGAGAGGGGGCGATCTGCCATGAGGAAGTTTGACTTAAAGACACGTCCCAGGGGTGTTTCTGGTCCCAAAAAGCGTTTCTGGTCCCCACCGGTTGTTTTGCTCCTCAGCATGGCTTCCTAAAAACGTTGCAGGATTTCTCAAACATGCATGAATGAGTCAAAGCAAGGCTTTGGGCATGTTTTTTATGAGAGTATAACATTATAAAATGAAATAAAAGTAAAAAAAAAAAGTTGATTTTACACGATATTGCCCCTTTAAAAATGATGTTATGTCTTGTATTTTCATTGGTTAAAATTGTTTTAAATGTTGTCTCAAGCAGGGGTCTGCAACCTGCAGCTCCGGGGCCACATGTGACTCTTTGAGCTTTGACCAAAACCAACATGAGATTGATGTTTTTCTTGTTTTTATATCCATAACAGAAAAGGATAGCTTTGACAGCTCTTCCTGGACATTTATTCGCAAATATTCGAAACTACTAACAGAAACATGTTCATTTGGTCATGCTAGTAGCCTCTTGACCACTTCAGTGATCCAACTTCCAGCCTCACGGTATCTTTTCCCTCAAATCTATCAGGAATGTTTTGGAATATCTGTAAGACAAGTTGCTGAGAAGAAATATGGTGAAATTGTTAAAATAACAATTGAACACATATCTAAAAACGTTTTTGTTAAATTTGGTATTTATTTATAATTTTATTTGGAATATCTGTAAGACAAGTTGCTGAGAAGAAATATGGTGAAATTGTTAAAATAACAATTGAACACACATCTAAAAACGTTTTTGTTAAATTTGGTATTTATTTATAATTTTATTTTTTTATAAAAAAAATTTTTTTTTTTATAAAATCTGTATTTATATTATAATTTTATTTTTTTATATGAATATGGTCATTTTTAACAATATTCAAATTCACTATAATATCACCCCCACTGGCTGGAAACCAAACATTCAACCAGCTGATGATCACAGTTGAAGTATGTTTTGCAGCTCTGGACATATTTTATTAGTGAGCTGATGGGAAAATGGCTCTTTTGATTATAGAGGTTGCAGAACCCTGGTCTAAAGCAGACGTTCTCAAACTGGGGGTCCGCAAGAGGTATCTTGGTGGTCCTCAAAAACTTTCACTAAATTGTTAATTTGTTTTTTATTTTTAAAAATGTATGGAGAACAATGAACTAATAAAAACAAACTATAAAAATATATTCCCATGGCATTTAGAGGTTGAACTATGTTTTAAAACAGCATGGGGTTTATAAGGGGGTCCCTGGAATGTTTTCGGCCTTGTAAGGGGTCCCCAGACCCAAAAGGTTTGAGAACCCCTGGTCTAAAGAGTAGAAAAGGAGGGCCGATCAGCAAACTGGAAATGCAGAACTCAAAGGCAGGAGGTTGTGCAACTTGTATGCGTGCTGGAGCTTGACAAAAAATGTATAAAAAGGTTAGAGAAGCTGAGGTCTTCGTTACACAAACTGAGCCAGCTGCTGTCTGTCTCGTCAGCGTCTGATTCAACTTGTAGAAGAGGAGCAGCCCATGGTGGACTGCTGCCATTACAACCCTGCTTAAAGAGCTTTCCAGACTGTATACCCTGCATGTGGTTTGGTCACATGTCACATTATTGTCAAAGCTTCACAGCATTCACACTACTGAGATCATTTTTTCTTCCGTACGTTTTTTGGCATCTAACTCGTTCCACAATTTTTGTGCTATTTCAACAATTCATATATTAAAACATTCAGCTCATTCGTGTGAGGGGTACTATGACTTTTGGTATTTCAGCTTATTATACTTCTTCAGCTATTTCACTTTATTTAGCCACTTTCGCCATTGAAAATGAATGGGACTATTTTCAACATCCTTAAAATCCTTTAAAATGTTTCTAAATCTTTACAGCATCTTACACATTTTGTTCTAGTTCTGCTATTTTTCATGTTTTTGGACCAATTTTAGCTACTTTTTTTCTTGCAAATTTTAGCTTTATTCTGTTATTTCAACTAGCTATTACAACTTTTTTCAGCTAAGGTTAGCAAGCTTGTGCTCCTTGTGCTACTTCAAAAATTTACAGCTACTTTTTAGCTGTTTTATTGTAAATTTCAGCTGTTTTAGTTATTTTACTACAAATAATCACTTTTATGTAATTTTATAAATTTTTTCCTGCATTTTTCCCCAGTTTTAGCTATTTTTTAAACTATTTCAATTGGGTGCTAATTTCAAATTGTGGCTACTACCTTTAGCTTATTTTATGCTAATTTTAGCTATATTATGCTACTTTATATATGGATTTCCTTTTTTCTGTCATTCTGCTATTTGTTTCTTACAGATGTTTTCAGCTATATTCAGCTATTTTCTGTTTTGAACTACATTTGAGCCCCTTTTTACTATTTATCAGCAAAGTTAGGCTTTTTCGCTTCTTTTAGCTTTTCAAAGTGAGCTCATATTAACACTTTTTCTWTTAAATATTTTCCGCTCAGTTTCAGCAGCTTTCAGCTCAAGTTTTCAGCATGAAGCATTCACATTAGCATTTTCGTGGGAAATGCAATTTCTCTAGTTTATTTTAATATTAGTGATGATTAAATCCTTCAGCTTTACCTTAAATTGCATTTTATTGAGTTTAGTTTTTCTTTTTTAATCAGAACGTGTTTTAACCCCTAGAAGTAATAACTCAGTGGTCATCAGAAACATGTCTCAACAGAAAGAAACAACAACTTACCAACCAGGTGCTCCTTTACGTCCTTGTTGGAGTCGATGAGATACTTGCGAAGAGACGTTGCGCTGCAAGTTTTGGGCTCGTTCATGGCTACGATGGCGACGGTGATGGCGTCTTCCAAGGTGCTGCCCTTCAGCTGGGCATCTTTCCCAGAGTGCTTCAGCTGAGGAGGTTGAACAGAACCGTTTTAAAGGACGGTGCGTTCTCGTGCGCTAACCAGAGCGTTTCACTTCAGACGCCGTCAGCTCGACCAAACGACGTTATTCCGAGCTTTACCTGGAAAGTTCCTTGTGCTCCTTTCCCGGTAACTTGCTCCAAATGTCCTTTTTCTACGGCCTTCCCCAGAGCCGTCTTCAGGACATCCGGCCTGAGATCAAACCACAGAGTTTTTCCAATTTAATAGTTGCGCAAGAACAGAGGGAGAGGCATAAAAACCTTTTACAAAAGACTTTCAAACATTTAACTTTTGGGAAAAAAAAAACCTTGTGATACCTGTTTTCAATGTTGAAGTTTGGGAAATGCTGCTTTAAGTATTTCTTGATCAGGGTGTAGGAAGCCTCTTTGGGCTCACAGAGTCGAGTGAAGATGAGAGGAAGGGCATCTCCTAAAGACTCCTGCTTCTGGCGACCTTTCTAAAACATCCGTAAGCAAATAGAAAATTAYAACCAAAACACTTCACAGCTGTATTAAGCTTTCACACGGGAAGGAAACTGGTATCAGTAAGTCTCTGATACGAGTATTGAGACTATCTGGGACGTATACTTCAGCACAAGGTCGTCTTCAGGGACGTACCTTTGACGGCGGCGGCTTCTTTCCGATGGCAAACCTTCCTGAAAGGCCTTTACCCTTCAGCTAAAAGACACAAGGAAAACAGGAAAATGCAGACTTGAGTTACTGGGCTTCCTTAAGGTCAGACCGAGCCAGATTTACGACTCTACGTTTCATTTAATATAAAGTGCGTATATCTGCAGATCAAATTCCCAGAGAAAAAGACTTACTTACTAACTTAAAAATGTGCAAACAAACACCGGATGATATTTTTAGGTCGTGAATTTAACATTTTCTAACAGAATGTATTGAAAACCTCCAAAGTCTGTCTCTGCTCGRGTTTACTGAAAAAAMAACAACAAAGTTTCATGAAACAAAACAAGCACGGCTCTTATAACGGTTACCTGTTTGACCGTGCCTTTCTCCACGTGTTTCTTCATGGCTTTCTTGATGAGAAACTTCTTCTTCTTGTCGAGCTCCATGTTCGGGTATTTTTTCAGAATATATTTCATGAGCGACTGGAAGGAAATTCCCGCCTTGTCCTTAGAGGACTTAAAATAAATAAAATAAAATAAAAGAGACATCTTTAGAAAGGAAGTTAATGTTAGGAGAGAGAGAAAAAAAAGATGAGCTCAGAGTTTGTACACACCATTATAGCTTCGATAAGGACGCTATCCACTCTGCACTGTGTGCCTGCATAGTTGGTAACGGGAATGTTTTTGCTTGCGGTGACGCTAGCCCATGCAGGAATTGTCCGTTTCACCTTCTTGGTTTTGGATTTCTCATATTTGTAGCCATCCTTCAACCTGCCGCCAGAAGGAGCAACACAGGTTGAGTGAAGTGAGTCGGGTGTTTTACAAGCGATATTTCACTGTGATCACCTCTATCGTTATCACATCCTCACCTTAGTAGGAGAACAAAGCAGTGTGTTGTGCACTGTCCAGCCTCGCAGTCCGGGCATTTCACACTTTTGTCCGTTTGTCACCGATGGAGAAAACAAAATGAAGTTTTAGAACATCGGTCTTATTTACCATCATTGTAATTCGACTCTGGGTTCAAATGGCTACGGCTAAAAGGATAGATTGAGGCCAAAAGGGAAGAGGAGGAGGATTTACACTAAATMACCTTCAGCGAAAAAGGAGGCTTTTACCTCCCTGATACTACCCGGGGTCACACGGGTTTCTGTCTTTTGTTTTCCCAAACATTCAAATAAAAAATAAAAATGAAAGAACAGCCTTTAACCAGCTGAACAAGTTTTATCACTTGCAGATAAATTAAAGAGCAACATCTTATCACTAAATAAATTTGCGAAAACAAGTATTTCCTGTTCAGGAGCACATTTTTTTCATTTACAGCTCTGGCTACTTTGTTATTCTAATTTAAAATAGCAGAAACTCAATTTAAATAAAAAAGTTGGTTTTAAAGGAATAGCTAAAAACAAACAAAAACAAAAAAGCTTGTCTGAATTTTTTCATTAACATTTGTGATAAATGATTAAAACTAAGAAATAATAATAAAAAAAGCCCAGTTATTGAGTAAATCACCCGGACAGTGTGTCACTGGTGAGTGTAGGAAGTACGTTATAGTTCCCAGTAATGTGCATTTTTATTTTCTGCCACAAGAGGAAAAACAAAAACTGCACTAAAAGAAATAAACAAAAGGCTTATTTTAGGATTAAACTGTTAAATGAGCAGTTTGCCCTGTGACTACAGGCCCATCGGCCTGTTAACTGTCCTGATTTACAGGGAACCACTGTGGCTGTGACAGGACATCCCATCTATTGGAAACGCAACGCTGTAACCACAAGAGGAGCCATCTGCAGTTATCCGGCAGAGGTAAGGAGAATAGGAACTGATAAAAGGGCCATCAAAGTGAAATATCGCAGCGTTTTCACTCGTACCGTACGGGTGACCATTGTCACACTCACTCTTTCTCATCCTTCTTCTCGTCCTCCGCTCCCTCCTCTTCGGCGTCGTCTTCGTTCTTGTCGGGATGAGTGTCGCCCGAATTCTCGCCTTCCCCGTCCTCGGCTCCCGCAGCCGAAGACGCCGCCTGCTCCTCGTCGGGGGAGGGCGACTCCTCGTCGGAGGCTTCTGGCTCTGGAAGACAACAGCGAAGCAGAAACCATGCATGTTAGCAATGAGCGACACGGCATCAGCTATGAGACATCAGGGGAAGAAAAATAATCCTGGGGGGGTCCCCAGACCCAAATGGCGTGTGAACCCCTGCTCTAYGCTACACTCTTTTTGAAGTCAACACTACTTTGAATTTGTAATAAAATACAAAGGACTACTACGACTTGCTGGTGTCACCATCTTCAAATGTTAAATTGTAAAATTTCTGCCCMAAGTCATGTTCGTCAGCAGAGTTGTAAAATAACTACAGTAGGTGCAAAAACTTTACTGTACTTAAGTAGAATTTTTGGGTATCTGTACGTTACTTGAGTAATTATTTTCAGCCTACTTTTTACTTCTACTTCTTACATTTTCACACARTTATCTGTACTTTGTACTCCTTATATATTTTTTAAAAAAGTCAAGAAGTAGAAAGTTTTTACTTTTATTTCATTTTTGCTTGTTTTCATCCCAGCTTGTAAAAAATAAATACTCTCCATATAATCTGTGCCTCCGAGATAGAATTTAATTGTGGTTGAATGAGAAGTATAAATATAAAATTCTGATACCGTATTAGTTTGTACACAAACAAATCATGTCACACTCCAACAGGACATAATCACTAAAATAAAAGGTCTGTACTTATGTATTTGTATTTCACGAATTATATTATTACATTTGGCCACAGCCCTCAGATAGATTTTCATTTCAGGGAAAAGGTTTGTGCAGCCTTGATTTATGTTTATAAACTGAAACAGCTAGTGCATCCTGAATTTAATATAAATTATTTTAATACGATATAGTCATTTCAGCATTTTTGGGGGGAAGGTCACCTCCTAATAAATGTCCTTACAGAAAAACTAACTGCTCATTTTAAATTAATACTTTTACTTTTAATACTTACGTACAAAAAAAATCAGATACTTTAAGACTTTAACTTTTACCATAGTAATTTTTGGTAAGATACTTGTACTTTTACTCAAGTATCACTTTGTGGTACTTTATACAACACTGATTGTCTGAACCTAACCTCACGCCCAACTATAAATAACGACTGTTTAAGTAAATACATAAAAATGCTGAATTTGTTGTTCAAACATGATTGATTGGATTAATTTTTAATTACTAGGAAAAAAGCTGCACTGCCTAAAATAAATGTGCATACATATAAAAGTGAAAGCATAGATTTAAATATTTTTTTCTGAAAATTAACAACTAATTTGGGTATGAAGTTTGTTGAGGTAAAAACACAAAACAAAAAGGTCCCAACAGATCCTGAGCTCAGTGAATGTGTCAGTGATGCGTTCAAGTGTCCGGAGGATCATGGACGACCCCCCGACCTCACCTCTCTCTTCAGCCGCGGAGGGAGCCTTCTCCTGGGCCGGAGGAGTCGCTGCTGCTCGGCGGATCGGCATGACGCGAACTTGACCTGAACAAGAGGGAGGTTTCATTAGCACGGCACTGGTTTGTGAGCCTTTTGTGTTTGCACTGCGCGGTGAGCGCGAACACGCTCCCTGCCAAACCCACTTCATTCAATCATAAATGAAGTCCGGGATAAAGAATGCAGACGCGGTTCATTTTTCACAACATGCCCACCGCCTTTAAGTCGACGTGCCGCATACCTGCGTAACCCCCCAGCTTTCAAATACATTACAATAACACGAAACAATGAGCTGCATGAAATTTTTTTTCCGCTAATTCGCCATTTTGTCCGCTGATTTAGGAACGCGGTAATGGCGTCGCACAGCCCGAAATTCATTTTCAACTGTACGCTTAAAAAACAAAAAATAAAATCACCCACGGCTCTTGAAAGGGATGCAAACCGTGCAAACGATCGTTAATCAAACAATCGATCTCCACGCATAACAAACTTACCTTGAAATTATCGCGAAGGAAAGTGATATTTTAAAAGAAATTTCTGCACGATCCTTTATTTCGATTTCGCTGTTCACGAGCCCCGCCCCGCTTGGATCGTTGGTGACGTCAGACGTCCCGCCGCACGTAGGAAACGTGCACACAAAAACAAATTCAAAAACCCGGAAAGGGGCGGGAAAACAAAGGCACGAGGTACGAAACGAGACTGCTGCTTTCAAAAACAAACAAGGCCATACCAGGAAATAAATCTTCCACGAAAAAATTAAATATTAGTAAACACATAAAATGTATACCCTATCTATACTTCTACTGTAAAAGTTTTACAGTAGACTTGTCCTGTTTTCTTGAATAGATCCACTAAATTATCCATTTAGTTATCCCAAAATATTTTTAAACATTATAGGATTACTTGCAATGTGGACCAATTAAGATGTGGATTGAAGTAAACATTTATCATCWAATCCTGCTAAATTATGAAAACTCTTAAATCTAAATCAATCCAAACTGGTCAAAACACTTGAAAATCTAATTTTGAACCATGTTTTTACAGAAAGTCTAACTGGTAATGTCACATTGTAGCTGTAGTTTTAGAGAACAAATAAGAAACTCAGGATAGAATGGAGACGTTCTAAATGTACCCAGGAATAAAGCTGAGTGCTAATGTAAAGGATTGTGACGTTATTAATACTAAATTCAAACAGAGAAAAAAACAGCATGCTGCAACTTCGTGCTTCAAATGACGACCTGGAGGACTAAAGAAGTGGAAAAAGTGCAGCGACGAGCCAACGGTCGGGGCTAAATTCACTGAGATAACTGAAGCTCGAGGTTCAAGCAGATCGATCCAGAACCGTCCAGTCGCAGCAGCTTTTCTTCATCCAGAGCGGGAACACCCAAACACCAGACACACCACCTCCAACACTTAAAATAAGGAGTCACAAGAATCAGCACATTTTTAGTTTTTTTKTTTGTTTGTTTGTTTTTAATGTATTTACAAGCTTTAATCTGTTTTGTAGGTCTTGAGTATTACAAGCATCTCATGTTCAGCATCCCTGGCCTTTTTGCTTTTTGAAGTTAAACTTCAGGTTTGTTTTTGTTTTGTTTTTTTTCGGTTTGTTCGTCTGCGTAACTCGACAGTTCTGATTTGCATTGCTTCTCGGATGCACGTTTTTAACAGCTCATGGTGTGTGTGTTCATATCAGCACAGAGCAAGTCAATGCTAGTGGGAAAACCTTCTGCTTATTATAAGATGACCTCTGACCTTTAACAGCATTAATAGTTCTTGTTTTTTCACTCCTTTGTTGCGTCCTAAAATAGTTTTTGCTTTTACCCTGTTTTCAGCCACAGTGTGAAAGCCAGGGAAAATRTTTGTCTCACAATTATTTTGTTATTATAATTATATTGTTATTTCTGTTGCCGTGTTCTCATTGTGAGCATCTGCAAATGTTAAATAACTTTCATATTTGCAGTCCTTAAAAAAATAATAAATTAAGGAGTCCAGAACCTATGTGTCTTTTAAGTCTCTTCTTAAAAAGTAACAAAAAAGTAAGTTAAAATTTAAAACAAAAATATTTTCTATTTATGATACAGATATTTAGTGCTTCCACTGTTGGAATCCAAACTCAAGATGGCGGCATGTTTCAGAACCGTACCGCAGAGGGGAGGGGGAGGAAAAAAGAAAAAAAAAAAAAGAAAAAGAAAAAAATAATAATCCAGCCGTAAACACGTCGTCCCGTCTGCGCAGCCATTTAAAGTTTGTTCTGGTGTTAGAGATGCAGTTCTACGCCGTGTCCCGGGCGTCTCCCTCGTCAATTATCCTCAGACTCCTCCTCCGCCTCTCGCAGCCAAGTGAAGAAGGCCGTGACGGACTTGAGGGCGACGCCTTTACCCTCCTGCTCAGCAGGGTCTTTGCTCGTCTCCCACTTGTAGAACGCGTCCTCCGAGATGACGTCCTCGTCGTACAGACAGTCAAAGAACATCCGGAGAAGGTCTGTGAAAGAACAAAAAAGTGTCGCTGTCACATCGTGAAATATATCAAAACACTGGGGACGGGAATTAAAGGTAAACATGGTGATATTATACAGTAGTTGACCCCCAGTTAGCACTACACACGTTTCTGCTCTGTTCAGCTGTGTTGTGTACAGGGATGGGTACTGAATTCAATACTTTTATAAGTATCGACCAAATTCTGTCGGTACTACCGAGTACCTATTCACGTAACGTCAAACGATACCATGTTTCGGTACCTAAACGCATCATTACGACCGTATTGGCGTAAGAGTGGTGAGTTTTCCATGCTTGTCCTGAACGCAGCATTGCGACCGTATTGGCGTAAGAGTGGTGAGTTTTCCATGCTTGTCCTGAACGCAGCATCGCGCAAGAGCGTAATGACGTCAGCGTTGGTTCAGTAAACAGAGCTCAGTCTGAACGTAGCTTGAAAGCCTCGCAGCTCCTGGAGTAAAACTCACCAAACAGACCAGCTCTGAATTATCTGGTGGATTAATTATCTTGTGAACACGACGTTCGCTTGCTCAAAGTAAATAAAGTACCACCACTTTCTTTATTTCATCCATCATTAAACAGAGACCGGCAGAGGAAACCAACAGAGGTGTTTCCCGACAGTCCGAACACGTCTGACCTAAAGGAGCACAAGCAGCCAACTTCAAGTGTTGGACGTGTTTTGGTTCTGAACGTAGCTGTAATACCTTTTATTTATTTAACTCCATCCTCTTTTTTGCTTATTTGATTTAAATTTATTTACCTTCCATGGCCCCACATTACACATTTTTTCTAACGGGTAAATGACATCAATAGAAATATGTGGAGCTGGATTTTAATTTGTGCAATAAGACAAAACAGTCTTGTGGTTTTCAAGAGTTTTCACCTTAAAGAAACAAGTTACACAACTGATGTTACAATACAAAGAGTTGGATGTTGTCTTGATATTGGTTAAATTTTATATATCGAGAAAGAAATATGTTAAATTAAAAAAAAGTTCATTCTTAAAGGGGCAATATCATGTAAAATCAACTTTTTTGAGATTTATATCATGTTATAATGTTATACTCTCATAAAAAACATGCCCAAAGCCTTGCTTTGACTCATTCATGCACGTTTGAGAAATCCTGCAGTGTTTTTATGAAGCCATGCTGAGGAGCAAAACGACAGGTGGGGACCAGAAACACCTTTGGGGACCAGAAACGCCCCTGGGACATGTCTTTAAGCCGAACTTCCTCATCACACAACACACCTCCACACCCCGCCCATGACTCCTGCTTCTCACTCAGTGAAGCTCTTTTCAGATTAAAAATACCTTTGAAGAAATGTATTTTCAGATGCCAAGTAAACTGCATCATGGCAGCCTCCCCACCCGCACCGAAGTGGGCGAGACAGAAGCGGAAGGCGGTTCTTAAAGAGACAGACGCTAATTTCAAAGCGTTTAGAAGAGGAAGTGATGAGAAGAAAAGTTTATTTTCTATTTAAACATAAAAACAGCATTTTAATAACAGATAAAGGTGACAGAGATACTTTATTATGGTATAGTATTTAAATATATGCCTGAGAAACACATAATATTGCCCCTTTAAAAAAAACCAACACAGGCAAAGTACCAAAAATTGGTACCGTTAAGTACCGGTACCAATTCCCAGGTACCTKATATTGGTACCGAATCGATTCAAATGTCAAAGGTACCCATCTCTAGTTGTGCAGTTTGCTGCCATTCGTTTCCACCCCAGTTTATACAGCGTCCACTTTGGTGTGAAGAACAGAGGAGCTCAGAGGGGCACAGGCAGGAAATGCAAGATTGCGCAATAAATCCAGTGATAAATGTGGAAGTCTGAGCAAAATAAATAATTCTGTGAAAAACAGACAAACACAGTTGAAACTGCATCACTGTTGTCTTTTTGACACTTCTGATTTCAGAATAAAATCCACGTGTTACAGTGGCATATGCTGCATGTTGCATCTGCTTCTCAAACAGAATGATACATTTTGATACAGCTAGGATTTCAACAAAATGAGTTTGCCTTTGGTGAGTTATTTTGAAAATACAGATATTGYGCTTGTTCCTGTTCCTGTTGGTGTGACGTAGATTGACTCTGGACCAGCTCCGGCATCCCAAAAAATAGGATTGAATTTAATTTTGTCGAATCACGGTGCGGAGCCGGTGTAAATGCTCTCATCGATTATAACAGTTGCCTATTTACTGTGGAGGTCGGCCCAGAGTGGAACCGCATCCAGTGTAAATTGGGGGTTAACGTCTTAAAAACATGTAACCGCTTGTAAAGCAGTTCTGATGTAGCACTTACTTGGAGGCTGATCGAGGGAAACGATCAGCGCTTGAAGTGCATAAAGTGCTTGCAGCTGTCGCTCAGTGTCTGAGTTAAGGTACTTGAGTAAAACAGGCAACCTTTTCTGGATGATGGCCGTGTCCACGCGACAGCTGGTGTTCTCATCTGTGGAGCGGAGCAGGAGGCAGGCTTAGTGCATGAATATTACAAACCAACAGTGAGATGGGATAACACGAGGGTCTCCTCCAGGTGTGTGAGTGCTTACCTTTCACTGCTGCCTTACACACAGCTGTCATCAAAGCCCTCAGGAAGGGAGAAGAGCTCGTCTGAGACTCATCGAGGTTTGCCTGAGAAAAACGGATCACAATTAGCTCAGCGGGCAGGGTTTAGTTTTCAAACAATGGGGCTTTAATAGTAAATAAAAGACTCATTTGATCACTTCGCTTCTTTTACAGGATTCCTACAGTTAAATTTAAGACTTTTTAATGCCAACTGAAATTAAATTTAAGACCAATTTCATAATAAACACAAATGACAAAAAAATAAAATAAAACTTTAGCAGAAACTCATGAATCAAAGTATTTTTGGTTAAAGTATTCAAATATTGCTAATAGACCAATTGTTTTTATCCATATCCAACTGCTTTTTCGTCAAATATAACAAAAATATTCTTAGCAGTCAGTTTAACGACCCAAAACTTGGAGTTTTAGGACCCACAGTGGGGTCTTAACCCCAATTTGCTGTAGATGAAACCTTAAAGTGCACGTGAKATCAAAATTTGTAAGAAAAGTGAATGCATTTTTGAAAAGACAACATTATTAACATATTACAAAATGAATTTCACATCGCTCAGATGGACAGTTGTTGAGATTTTTGCATCTAAGTAACAGGAAGTGATGTCAAAGGGGAATGTCTGCATGTAAAYATTTAAATAAATACATGTTTCCAATTATTTTAATATTTGAGATGAATTAAACCCCTCCTATTTACAATGTGTTAATATTTTTAAGACTTATGAAAGATTGATTTAAGACATTTTAAGGCTAATTAAGGCCTTATTTTTGGATTGATGAATTCGAGGCCTTTTACGACTTTTTAAGGATCTGCAGGGACCCTGTTTTAAGTCACCAGATCTGTGATGTTTGTCATCGTACCTCTACCCAGTCAAAGATCTGCTCATCGCTGGCCATGTCCTCCAGGAGTTTCTCTAGCTGCCGGCTCAGCTCCTCAGGAGACAAGATCCTTTTGGTTTGAACCTCAAGGAACTGGAGTTTCTGTGTGTGCAAACAAGTCCAAAGAGGTACAATGAAGCATCCTCGCAGCTGATGGATCAGAACCGAGACCGCCTCCATTACCAACCTGCTGGGAGGTGAACGCCTGAACGTCCTCTCCCTCTGGCAGAACGTCGGCCCAGTTGAGGCCGGTTTCCTTCCATAAAGAACTCACAGCCCTTTCGCTCTGTGGAAACAAAAAGGGACGACGTCACGCCTCTCTTCATAAGAACTCAGTGAATTTACTTAATCATCAGAATGAATGTGAGGATGGGAGGCATCAGTTCCTGCTTGAAGGTGTTGACACGTACTTGGATTTTTCACCAAAATGTGAGAACTTTTAAAGTTAAAAAGAGGTACGACTTTGCACAAACAGCTGACTGAAGTGCTCCTGATTAAAATCAGCTTAAATCATGAAAACATTCATTCTCTATAATGAGGACAGGGTAGACATCCTGAATCAAACACTGTGCAGTGAAGGGCACTTCTGCCTGCACAAACTGGAGAACAGAGTTAAAAATATCCAACTAAAATTACAATATTTTTATGGCAGAATAAATACTTACTATTAAACTTGTGCACACCATATTTCAGGAGAAACAGGTTCAGTTTATTGATGCATACTTTGGATCAAAAATGCTCTTTATTTTATTTTATTTTATTTTATTTTATATCTGAAATCTAAACTAAAAGGTTTAATTTACTGTATGTAGTGTATCAATGGAAATAAAATACCTTAAATATTACTAATGGCTTTATAATAAGTAAAGGTATTGTGAACAAAAAGTAATGCTTACCATTTGTTTGCATAGAGAGTGCAATATTTCAGAGATTAAGATCCCGGCTCTTCCCACAGGAAGCAAAGGTTTGCTTAATTCACTGTGAACAGATGAAACAAATGAACCAGCTGCACACAACCATGATGCTACACAACAGAAGCAAGGCTGTGCAGTCTGACGCTACAGCATTTTTAGCATTTATTCCGATTATACCCATTTGCATATGCATTTTAGCTTTTAAAAGAATCATTGTTTAATTATTTTGTCATGTAGGGTGTTATAAGTGCACAATTTATGAATGCTTTTTTTAAGGACCCCAGGAAGAGTAGCCATTGTTAAGGCAATGGCTAATGGGGATCCAAACAAATAAAAATAAATAAATATACCTGCATGCGTAGAAGACAATGTGACGTCACACGCAGCAAGTGAATATTATTATTTGGGTGACTTTTGCCTAACGTAGCCTTAGACTTCAGAGTTTTACAACACAGTCACAGAGCAGTATATTTTCTGACTCAGGACCCTTGATGTTGCTGTGTTTTCAGTATYTGGGCTCAGCAGCACCGCTCTCTGTACCTAAAGAGCTCTCTCATAGAGAAGCCCCCCTCCTTCAGCACAGGGCTCAGCAGCTCGGCCAGGTACAGCCAGATGTGGGGAATGTCGATGGCCATGTCGTCCGCCAACTCCAACGTGTCCGCAAACCTGAGAAAACACGACGCTGATTAAAAACCGAACAGYTGAAGTYATTATTATTGAAGCTCTGAACTTTTAGGATGTGATTTGAATACAGACGCGTTGTTCCAGAAGCAGAACTCACCCTTTGTAGAAGTGGGCTTTAGGCAGGATTCCCTGCTGCAGCAGCTGGAAGAGGAGCTGGCCCATGTGGTCCCGTGTGGTCTGATTGCGCTCCAGGGTCGACTCCACCCCGACGCGCACAAAGATGTGCAGCTGAGAAGCCAAGTCCAGCTCTTCCACACACTGAACAGCTTCCTGCAGGAGAAAAAAAAACAACAAAACGGGCTGATCAGGAAATCAGTCAGAAGTTTGTCATAACTAAAAGTCTTTTTAAAAAACAAATAAGACAGCACAGACTGTCTGACAAATACTTTTACTTTTATTTTTTTATTTAAAAAATTTATTCGTTTCATTTAAAAACAAAACAAATGCTATACACACAACAAATAATACAACACACAAATAAAATGAAAGGTAGCAGAAAGAAGAAAATAAATTCTTATTAATATCTGCCCCTTTTTTCAATAAAAAAATTAAAACAAGAATAATCTTCAAAAAAAAACATAAAAACTTCAACTCCTTCTCAAACAACGTCATAACTAAAGGATAAATTTTAAATAGGATGGGAAGTCACTGCGTTGCTTTAAAATGTGTTATTTAGAAACTGAAGATGAATGTTGGTGATGATGTTCATCCAATCATCTGAAAACAGAAGCAACCAACAAAARGACTGAACTCAGCTCTACCTTATAATCTTTTATGTGCAAAAACTCATCAATGATGGACTTGCACTTCCTCTCAATCTCCTCCTCAGTCAGGGCGGGTCTGTCTGGGTTTTGAACGACTGGCTCAGGTTTTACTGTAAAAACAAGATCCAGACTCATTTAATTAGATATTGTTGATTAAATAAAACATATTTTTGTTCATCTAATCAAATTTGGACACTTGTTTCGGGGTTGCGCTGCACAGTTTCCTCACCAGGTTCTTTGACTCTGCTGCGCTCCAGCTCAGCTTTGTCTTCCGTCACGCTCGATCTCCGAGGTTCTGCTCCTTCTTGCTCCCGGTCTCTCCGCGGCTCCTCTGGACTTTGGTTCTCCAGCACCTCTTTCGAACTGCCTCTCCTCACGAACGGGCCGGGCCGTGACGACGGCGGCGTCGAGATCAGAGGCTTCTCGGTCCGCTCTCTGACCGTGTTGCTGCGACTGAGAGCGGACAGAAACAGACCCGTCAGCCGGGAGGACGAGGCAGGTGCCAGTCTCTCAGAAACCAAGAAGTGTGAACAGAGAAGTCGCGACATCGAGGACGGTCTAAGGAGGACCGGGTTTAGTGACGTACCTTCCCAGAGTTCTCCTGGAGTCATAGTCTGGGTTCTGTGGGGGGGTGGTGGAGGGCTGAGGTAAAGGTGTGGACTGTAGTGCAGAGAACCGGTTTAGGCCAGCTGTCCGAGACAGTTCTGWTAAGGAGAAGAGAAGATTCTTACATAAACAGAAAAATAAATAAAGTTCTGGCTTCAACACGTGGCTCTCTAACACAAAATGAAAACCAACTCTTTGAGTCATTTCATGCAGTTTTGCTCATTTTGTTTAAAATTACGCTTCATGTTTCTGATGTTTATCTGACCTGAGTCGCTGGCTTTGGCTCCCCCACTGCTYCCCTTCACCCACGTGACCTGAGCCCGGGGGCCCAGCTGGATCTTCTCATCCATCTGAGGCTGCACAACCAGARAATAACCAGTCTTCATTGTTTAAAAAAGGTTGGATTGTTGAAAAAATATGAAACAGTATAATGTGTAACCATATAACCATTTGTTGTTCTTGTTTTGTTAACTAAAGATTACTTGTTTGAAACGAGGAAAAAAGGGGCAGATATAAGATTTTTATTTCTTCTCTCTGTTTCCTTTTATTTCATTTCATTGTATTTGTTTTTCTTATTTTTATTGTACATAAAGTTTTGTTTTTTTATGAAATGAATAAAGTTAAACAATAACAATTAAAAAAAGAAAGGTAAACCTGAAGTGGAAATGTCCCTGACTCAGATCTGTTGATTAGTAAATAAAAGCAACTGCAGCTCAAGCAGGTTTCGGCTCGTTAAAACAGGTCGAATTCTCTCAGTTTAATGTTCAGCAAATAAAAACCTGCTGCTCTTCAGACACTAAAACAATACCCGCCAATCTACTGCGTCAATTATTTAATTTTAATTTACATTTTCGTTTTTCTGACAGTCAAAACAAGAACAGCTGAGAAATTGAGCTCTCTTCATTTTTTCATGTTAAACAAAAATACCTAAAATATCCAGCAGGAGGACAATAATACTGCTGACAAACCACTCTAATGTAGGCCGGATATGAACAGTGTGGGTTTAAAACCCAGTCATCCCGCTGGTGTGTAAACAGTATAAATATATATTTTTTGTGTACACTAACCAGATAAACAAGCAGATCTGATGGAAAACAGCTCAATAAAGTGAAACAAACTTGTTGGGACACTAAAAACCTCTCCCCTAGTCATTCAATTAAAGTAAGCACAATGTTTAACTCAGACAATGGGGAGAATCAGTAAATAAAGAATTTGTTCAAAACGTTTTTATAATTATATTATGATTTTTATATAAATATATTTTTAAAATGCTGCAGATATACTGTATTTCAGAGCTGCAACATATACATCGTCCAGGCTTCATGAACTAATCCAATGTGTTAGGTTGGATTTGTTAGGATAATCAGCAGTTGGGTGCAGCGGAAGCAGTCTTTTCCTGACCCCACCTGCAGCTGAAGGCTGRAACTCATCCACGCTCACGGCCCACCGCGGCAGCTCCACTCACCTTGGAGATCTTTGGGATCTTGTTGGGGTCGATGGTCCGGCTGTTCTTCGTCATGGGCACGGTGTTCCAGGTTTCCTCTCTCTGCATGCGCTGATCCCTCTGCTCTCGTGGATCTGCGGCAAACAAATTAAAAGCATCGTTTAAAAAGCGTTTTTCAAAAGAAAAAAAAAAATTGGGCCATTTGACATCAGTTCAGTGAAAATTCAGAGGTATTTCAGTCTTTTAACTGACAGGGAGACATTTCTCCACAGTTATACGTRACAAAATATTATAGGTCAGCTGACAGATGGGGGGGAAGTAGGGGGCTTCCTGTCTGCTGCTGAGCACAACAGCATCTCTGCGTGCTGCATGGACAGGACGTCTGCATGTAGGCTTGCAGGGTTCCTGAWTTGCTGTAGCTGCACCGGTGTGATGCTAAGCTTTAAAGAGGATTTAAACTGCGGGACTGACCTGGCCGTCTCTTGCTGTCCTTGGAGAGCAGCTGCTGGTGCACCTTTCTCTGCTCCTCCTGCTCCTCAATCTTAGCCTCCTTATGGATCTGCTCAATGGTTTTAGGGCCCTGGTCAGCTCTCCTGGACACCCAGTTGTGCTGAGGAAAACAAAACGGTAACACTTACTTTATAAAACGGATCAGGCAACTATTTAAATTAAATAACCCCAAGAACAAAGTCTGAGCTCAGAGCCAAACTAGTTTTTCTTTTGTTAGATTATTATTTAAGTTAGAGTATAAGTCACACAGGATGTGATGYTTAAACAATATCAAATTCAGCTGAATCTTAAACTCACTACTCTTGTGAGAGGCAAAAAAGCATTTTAAGGAAGTGTAAGGTTCACAGAATAAGGCCCTTTGATAAATATWATGGATTTAAACATATTTTAAATTGTCTTTGCTCTGGATCACATTTATCTAACAGTGTTTTATGGATGTGTTGAATAATACAGTGATATGTTGCAGAATTGCATTTGTTTATAATAAAACATTTTAAATTAGAATTTTTCTCACTGATATGTTGTTCTGTTTCAGCTCATTATTAAAAGCTAAATACTAGGGGGAAAAAAACAGCGCTGCCTCATAAACAAATGAACGGAACAGACAGATTTGTTTGCTTCATAAAGAAGCATTTTTGTGTACAAGCGGTGGTGTCTACCTTTTAAATTAAGAGTGTATTCACRCCAGGAAAGTCTTTCGGTCCACTTGTTTGATCTGGACCAAATAGCAGACTTTGTTTTCCTTTAGTGTGGTTTGCATTCACATTGTGTTTTTTGCAAGTGGACTATAATTTATAAACAAAGACACGCAGGTGACGGTCATTACTCCCATTGGACAGAAATGATGGGGGCAGAACAGACCTGGAAATAAAGATGGAGTTAATACAACTGACTATAAATACCAAGAGCAGCTCAGTCAGTGGTGATTTCACGATGATATACTTAAAGTTTTGGGACAGCCTTGTCAAATGTGTGCCACAGCCTAACCCCTAATGTACACTAAATGTGGTTCTGCTCCATTCCGACCTCCACAGTAAATACACAACCATTATAGTCAATGAGAGAATTTACACTGGCGATTTACAGACGGTGATCCGCCAAAATTAGATTCGATCCAGTTTTTGCCAGCYACYGGAGCTGCACTGGAGTCAATCTACAAAGAWTATGTTGCACCAACAGGAAAAGGAACAATCACAACATCCATATTTTCAAAGTAATTCACCAAAGCCAGACTAACAGCGTTGAAATCCCAGCTATCATATTAAATATATGGATTTATACACAAATACTGTCAAAATTTATTGTTCTGTTTGGGAAGCAGATGGCAAYATGTAGCGTGCAGAAGATGTGGACACACATATAAACATGACATTGGGTGCCACAAACGATTATTTTTATAGTCGACTAATCAATTATTACTTTTTGATTAGTCGACTAATCGGATCATACGTCAATTGAATATAAAACATACAGCTTATCGCGCCAGAATGCAACTGCTAACCATTGTTAGATTTTAGCTATATGCTAACTAAAAATAACTGCCATGGAAGGCAAGTTCTGCCTTGCATATATTGCACTGAACAGGTTTCTCTTTCATTTTCTTAAAATGATCCCACACTTTTGAGCTCCTTTGGTGGGTAGCCATGACTGTATGTCTGTATAATGTCTTGTGACGTCCACGGCCTACCCCAGTTACCACTACTGTGCATGTGTGTCAAGGACAGAAAGACCGATGCGGCAGTGGAAGGTGTCAAAGCAGTTTGGAGAGAAAAACAAAGTAAAAAACAAAAACGACTAATCGTCTATTAAATTAGTCGTTGACTATTTTAATAGTCGATTAGTCGTCGACTAATCATGGCAGCCCTACACACACACACGATACTTGTGGATTTTATTTTGAAATCAGAAGTTTCAAAAAGACGATAGCATTGCAAGTTTCAGTTGTGTTTGGAGTCYGTCTACCACAGAATATATTCTTTTGTTCTGACTTCCACATTATCACTGGATTTATCGAGCGATCACGCATTTCCTGCCCACACTGCTCAGACCTCCTCTGGGTTTCGCAGCGGAGCGGACGCTGTATAAATTGGGGCGCAAATGAATGGCAGTGAACTGTAAACCGCAGAAGAGCAGAACCTCATCTAGTGTATATTAGGGGTAAAGGAGAAAAGATGACCCACAACAGCTCATTGTTTGTAGCTCAGTGTTAGTGTTAGCAGCACTGAAGGGCTAATGTTGCTTAGCTATGGTGGCTCGTGAAGTCCAAAGAAGCGCATGTTTCCTGTAGTTGGTTCAGTACGAGGCCAGTCTGTATTCACACCAGACGTGAACCACATCAGAGTTCGTTAGGAAGTGGACCGAGACCACCTCAAAGATGGGTCTTGGTCCGGTTGTTTGACCAGGGTTCGAATGAGTGTATTCACATCTGCATAAATGTCCGGACCAACGGGGGAAATGAACGCTGGTCCATAAGTGAACCAAATATGTCAGTTGTGAATACACCCTGAATTAGGGAAAAACAGTCTGAGTGTGAATCTCAAATACAGTAACATTTTTGATTAACTGATTAAAATTTGTACAGAAGCGTTCAAAAAGAAAAAAAATCAGTAGGTCCTCTGGATGGGTTCTTCTTTAGTGAAACGTTTCGTCTCTCCTCCAARAGACTGATGAGTTTCAGGTGAACTCAGTCTTATAAGCTCTGCCTCCACATGGTGGACAAACAGGTAAGTCACATGCAAAAGAGGGCCATCGCCTAACAATAGGCTTGATTAGCTCTATTGTTCATAGAGGGTCATGTGCCCCATCACCTGACTTATTGGTTTAAATGTTTCGGCTGTGATTATTTGGTGTTTTTTTATGTGCATGTAGTGAGTGCAAGCGGGGTTCGATGTCCCCTTGTTTTTGTCTCTTTCCCTCTTTGTGTTGGTTATCGTTGGGGCCCTGATTCACACCTTTTGCTCACAGGGGGCAGAGTCATACTTGCAATAACAGCATTGTAGGAGGAGGACAACTGGACACGAAGGCCTCCACCTCTGTTTAATGGTGGGCGGTTTTTCTTCACAAAGATGGCTTCCTTTACTCCTCTCTCAAACCAACGTTCCTCTCTATCAAGGATGAGAACATCTTCATCCCTGAAAGAGTGACCGCTGGCCTGTAGATGAGTGTTAACTGCAGAGTCCTGGCCTGTAGATGAGTGTAAAGTGCAGAGTCCTGACCCGACGACGTAGCTCGTCTGTGCTGGCTCATTCTTTTGAACAGAAGCGTTATTTGGCCAAAATGTTTAGGTGAAACAATCAAGTTGTATTTTTCCTTTAATTTCTAAAACCCCTCCTCAAAAAAACTTTTACATGACAAAATTATCTGTAATCATTTGTCTTTTGAAGTTTATCTTTTCCATTTAACTTCTGGGTGACAAATATTTAGAGCAGGGATGCTTCAACAAAATCACATTTTAAACRGTAAGAGAGGATCAACTAATCTTTCAAACAATATATAAGTTCAACACCTGGGGTCGCAGTAGATTTCAGATTAACAGACTATAAACCACTTAATATCATGTTCCAGAAAAAAAAGAATAAGTAAAACATTGAAACAAGCCTCTGTGGGAAAACTAAACTTGCGTRAACGAACTTTGGATTCTACGTCTGTGAAAATAAAAACGGTATTAAAACGCTCACTCACCAATCTCAAGTCTATAACRTCTTGTAGCATAAACCGTATCCTGGATGACGTCTTCCTCTCTTTGACGATTTTTTCCATTTGATTGAAATATTGATCCATGCGAGGCTGATGAACAAAAAAATAACAACGTTACTCAACATCAGATAGTTCAGTTTTTTAATTAGAAAAAGTGCTGTTCTAAAGTTCAAAATAAAACAGAATAAAACAATCTAACAGAGAAGAATGAAYTCAAATTTACTACAATGAGTTCCTGCTGCCCAAAATCTTTTTTCCCCACTTTTTCTTGGTTAATGATAAAAATCAACCAAACACAATGCAGTGGACCGTCCAAACATCAGAGGCTGAGTACAGTTAAGAGTCACTGATGTCTGCAGGACGGTGCAGCTGTAAATCTGAACAAACTGAAGTGGACACAAACAGATGCAAAGAGCCACAAATCATATTTGTTCTGTTGACTGGAGAAATATTTATGATTTTCTGCACAGACCACTCACAAATAACTGCTTAAAACTTCCAATTATGTTAAGCACAAACACTACTTGCTCATGTTTTCATGTCTCACTGACATCCTTCTAGGGATGGAATGATTTATGGGGAAAAAAAAAAAGTCCCAACTGTTGGGTTCACCTGTTGTGGTTTGTCCCAGGGTTCGTACATGCAAGTTAAATTTAAGACTTTTTAAGACTTTTTAATGCCAAGTGAAGTGCAATTTAAGACCAATTTCCCAATAAACACAAATGACAAAAATAAATAAATAAAACTGTGGCAGAAACTCATGAATGAAAGTATTTTTGGTTGAATTTTTCAAATATTGCTAATTGACAAATTGTTTTTATCCATCTGTAACTGCTATTTTGTCAAATATAGCAAAAAAACATTCTTAGCAGTTGGTTTTAAACTTAATTTAATTTCTGGAAATCCTCTAACGACCCAAAATTTGGAGTTTTATGACACACAGTGGGTTTTCAACCCCAGCTTGCTGTAGATGAAACCTACGTGACATCAAATTTTTCTAAGAAATATGAATGTATTTTTGGAAAGACAACATTATCAACATATTACAAAATGAATTTCACATTGCTCAGATGGACAGTTGTTGAGATATTTGCATGTGAAATAACAGGAAGTGATGTCAAAAGGGAACGTATGAATGGGAATATTTCTAAAATAAACAAATGTAACCAATTATTTTAATATTTGATATGAATTACAGTCAACCTATTTACAATGTTAAGACATTTTTAAGACCTGAAGATTGATTTAAGACCTTTTAAGGCTAATTAAGGCCTTATTTTTGGATTGATGAATTCAAGGCCTTTTAAGGCTTTTTAAGGATCCGCAGGTACCCTGTGTCCGGATATCAGATGGCAACATGAGGAACAWTTTTTTGTGAACCACTCCACCCATACTTCCGTCTGCGTCTCACCTTGGCCTTCTCAAAGTCCAGGTCTTTCCCGATGGTGGTGAGCAGTCTGCACAGGCACTCCAAGGACTCTTCGTCGTGGTTCTTCAGCAGCTTCACCACACAGTCRTGCATGATGGCCTCAGTCAACATCCTCAGCTTAAAAAGCTCGCCGATGAACTTTATGTTGCCGATGGAACGCCGCCTGGCTTTGTCCTTGGCCTCCTCYAGCTCTCCCTGCAGACGCTCACGCTCTGTCGCCTGAAGTCACAGAGGAAATATCGAACATAGATTTTGCCCCGRAAGTTACACGTTTCTTTTCTTTCTGCCATAAAAAAGGCAGCAACACAAGAGCAGACTCAAACACGAGAACCGACAGGGAGACTACAAACCGATGCAGCAGAGTCCAGCTCCTTCTGCTTCCTCTCAAACACCACGTCGTCCACCTTGTCTTTCTCAAACTCCTTCTGGCAGCGATTTAGCAGCAGCTTCCGGAAATTAACCGTGGAGTTGGGTTTGTCCGTCATCTGCACTTTGAGCTGGAATCAAACAGCAGATATAAGAAGAAAAAAGTTAATTAAATGAAGTTTTTCCTCTTTCTTTACTTCATTCCGTGGATGACTATGAATGTCTGACACAACAAGGACTACAAAAAAAAAACATTTAAACCACCAAAAGTATAGCTATGTCTTGACCACTAAGCTTTGACAACGGCTGATTTTACCGTGGCAAGGCAGCGACACATGTTTCCATAAGCCACAGAGAAGCCGGGCTCATCGATGGCCTTTTCAAACACCAGGTCGATGACCCCTTTGAGCCTCTCCTCTGTGTCGATGGTGAGATCCGTCACCCGCTTCATCAGCTGGTTGAACTTCTGAGGCGTCAACTTATTCAGTATGCTTCGTACCTGTCTAAAGAGCTCCTGTAGCGGAGTACCAAGAGTACTGAGTTAAATGCTGTTTTCATCAGTCCCATGCTTTGTGAAAGGTTATTCTGAATCTACGGTCATCTGTAAAAGTCTAATTATAATATTTAGCTAATTATCTGTGTTTCCTTTGTCCTTGCCTGTGTTTTCTGCACCTCCGTTTCCTCTGACTGGCCCTCCCTCTTCATGCCGGGTTTCCAGGCATTCTCTGCTTTGTTCAGCTGAATGTCATCGTTAACGGACATGTTAATGATGATCTTCTTGGGTGGAGGTCGCCATGGTACAATGTTCATGGGCTGTTAAGTTAAGAAAAAAAAAAGAAAAAAAGACTATTTTGTCAAACAAGTACAAAGTGATACTGAGACGACACGTCAAAACAAAGCAGGAAGACAAATTTAGCTTGTAGTTTTATAGTATGATTTACTATTAGTATCTTATTTACAGTGGACAAGCATACACCATGTTTCTGGACTGTTTACATTATGAATGGCTTTTTATTAGAGTGCATGACTCACTGCAGTGCATCGTCCTCCGGTCCTTCCAAAATCTGCAAAAGCAGGTGTGAAATCGGGTCCAGTGGAAATCACCCTCGAGTCTACCATTCGAGACGGCAACTTGTTTTGGTTCATCTGTACGACACACACACATACACACACAAAAAAAAAAAAACCTCCTCATCATTCAGACAAAACCGAACAGCAGGGGGAGCAGTGATCCTCTTACACTAAGGCCAAACAAAGTCAGCATGAAGAGTGAGAGGATGTGTGAATTTCAAACCCAGTGGTGCTCTAAAGGTGACCTGCTGGAAATGACAGGAACACTACATTATCATCTTTTGGTTTACGAGTGCTTACTGAACTGATGTTAAATCACACTCGGGTTGTTTGGAAGGCCCTTCAGAGAGGAGATAGTGGAGGGGAAGAACAGAGGAAAGGAAACGCAGGAGAGTGTGAGATAGTTGTGGGGGAGGAGGGGAGAACAAATCCAGCTCTTTGTTGTTCGGCTGTCCGAGACTTCCTCTCATTTTCTTTATCTGAAGAAGTTTCACTTTCTCCCACGGAGAAAACGAAACTCTGAGACCCGACGGGACTGCTGCTCACCAGTCTGGCTATTCTTTTTGAAGGGGTGGAGGAGGGGCGTGCACTTTGAACGCTGCCAACGATGACATAATAGCAAAGTGATTTTAATCAAAACAGCGTTTCAGCAGGCCTGATGTGGATCCGAAGAACAAACCAAAAACTGCTGCAACTATGCTCCAGTCGACCCAACAAGGGTTTTAACACACTGTTTTGGCCCAAGCGGTGACCTTAAATCTAATTCAAAGACTCACATTTCATCTACTAAAACAACAATACACTGCTTTATATGGATTTAAACATTTACTCATCTGAATTTATAGAAGCACAGTGGCTGGTGCTCTGATCCAAACAGGAATTTATCCGTGGCAGACGCTTTCAAACACTACTGCAGCCAAAATGACCAACTGTGCAGCTAAAATGACTGCAACAAATCTGATGATTATTAAAATATTTCAGGGATTATGAGTGTTTGTGTAAATAGCAAAAAATATTTAGTAGTTCTCACTCAAATACACAAACTGATTGGAAAGGACTTTATAAAGAAAGATCTCATCAAGTCAGAGAAGAGTCTAAATTAGTCAGAAGTAGTTGAAGCCCTGGCAGGGTTCCTACAGTTTAAAGCAAGTTAAATTTAAGACTTTTTAATGCCAAGTTAAATTAAATTTAAGATCAATTTCATAATAAACGCAAATGACAAAAAAAAGGAAAAACTGGCAAAAACTCATGAATCAAAGTATTTTTGATTGAATTAATCAAATATTGCTAATATACCAATTGTTTTATTCATACCTAATTATAGCAGAAACGTTCTTAGCGGTCAGTTTTAAACTTAATCAAATTTAAGACCAATTTCACAATAAACACAAATTTAAAAATTTTAGACTGTGGCAAAAACTCATGAATCAAAGTATTTTTGATTGAATTATTCAAATATTGCTAATATACCAATTGTTTTATTCATACCTAACTATAGAAGAAACATTCTTAGCAGTCAGTTTTAAACTTAATTTAATTTCAGGAAATCCTCTAACGACCCACAATTTGGAGTTTTAAGACCCACAGTGGGGTCTTAACCCCAATTTGCTGTAGATGAAACCTTAAAGYGACTGTGACATCAATTTTTTGTAAGAAAAGTGAATATATTTTTGGAAAGACAACATTAACATATTACAAAACAAATTTCACATTGCTCAGATAAACAATTGAGATACTTGCATGGTAAATAACATGAAGTGGTGTCAAAGGGTAATGTCTGCATGTGAATATTTAAAAATATATATATTTTTACCAATTATTTTAATATTTGAGATGAATTACAATCATCTTATTTACAATGTTGAGACATTTTTAAGACTTCTGAAAGATTAATTTGAGACATTTTAAGGCTAATTAAGGCCTTATTTTTGGCTTGATGAATTCAGTGCCTTTTAAGACTTTTTAATGATCTGCAGGAACCCTGCCTGTGTAACATAAAAAAATGTATTTGCAATTTCCATTTCAATATATCAATCAAAGGAGTCAGTTATCTGCTAAGARACCTGATTGCAAATATATCGTTCAGCAGAGTTTACCTTTGGATGAACTGGCTGTCAGAGCTGTTAAGGTGAATATAATCTTTCAGTCTAAATCAATACAGCAGGACGTACCTTGTCCAGCACCACGTCGCTGATCGGTGGGAGGCCTTCAGGTTTTTGAACGCATGCAGGCATGAACTGGAAGCCTAACAGGAATTCTCTGCCATACTGTCGCTTCCCACTGGGATCAGCCAGGTCTGGATCAATGTACAGCGCAGGAGATTTAAAAAAAAAAAACAATAAATGTTAAAGGCAGAAGTGTTGAAGTGTTAAAAAAACAGTCAACCATCCCCTCAGAAAATAAAACCAATCTCTGGTACTTCTAACCTTCCATGTCCTGCGACGCTCCCATCGAGTTCTCCTTGTCTCCAGGAGTGGCTCCACTGTCGCTGCTCTCCGTYTCCGAGATGTGTCCCGCTCCGTTCCTCATGGGCTCCAGCTCGGCGTCGCCGTTTTCCTCGGGCGCGGCGGGCTTTCCGTCGGCCTGCGGGCTGCTTGCGGGAGCGGGGCTGGGAGCGGCGGCCGAGGGGAAGGCCGACGGTAGGGGTGCGGGGCTGCAGCTTAGAGGAGCTGACTGAAGAGCTGGGTCTCCAACAGGCTGATCTACAACCCTGGGCTCATCCTGTGTGGAGGATTGATTYATCAGAAAAACACTGACAGGATAATACTGCTGCTCCCTCTGACCGCACTGTAAAKGTATAAAAAGGGGGAATAAAATGGGGTGTGTGGGGTTTAAATCAAGAAAAGTTTCTATAAAACTGYACAATAAGCTTGTAGAAGCAAAGTGCATAAATGCTGAGTCAACATTTACACTCAGCCACTCAGACATTACACTTTACTGTGTACAAGTACAATGTCTGCAGCAGTGAATGCAAATGCAGGACTGGATTTTTCAGCCACCAGAGAGCAAGACAGACCGTAATCCCATGATCACCAAAGATGAGTCAGGATTTCAGCAGAAAATATGAATGACTGAGATTTTCTTTTTACTGGACCGTGTGTTCACGCCATGTTTATAGAACACACACACACACCTTCTGATCTGGTCTGCAGTCAAGCTAATGTGGAAAGATGTTTCCTGCTCAGCCACTGTGAGCGGCTCCGGAACATCTTGTTCTGACCGAAGCTCAAAAAGGTGTTTAAAGATTGTTTCTCACAGAAAAAGCTCCTGAAGGTGTCAGAATGTTTTATAAGAGTTCTTTATAAAACTTCAAACCATCTAAAATTTAAAACTCTCCCTAAAGAATTGGTCAGCAGTTTTATTTTCTTTAAGTGCTGTGAAATGACACTTTCTGTAAAAACAAAACTGGAAAGTACGCCTCAAATTCTTTTCCTCTAGTTTCTCTTGTTTCCATTTCTATCAGTAATTTAAGTCAATAAGATAAGTCAAAATAATATAAGTCTATAAGTCAATACTCTGAGAATAAATGTGTATATTTTAGATTCAACTTTCCAATCTTTACAAAGCAAGCTCAAAAAGAGAATTAAGCTGTTTGAAGTCATTTGTTTGCTCGCCTGTGTTAAGTGATGTGAAAACCCGGCTACAACAACAAGCCTTCAGCAACAGATAAAGAAGCGAAAACAAAAGCGCGTACAGGCTATTTTACATACAGGGAGACCATCGAAGATGATGGATAACCTCTTGCTGCTTTTCTCAAACGATAACAGCGACCAAGAGTCATTCATGTTTGCCTTCCTCTCCACACATATGGAAGCACTTTCCACTTGAAATGTTTCCCACATTGTTCTTTTTCCCCCCATTCTACCCCGTTCACTGTCCCTGTTCTGACACTGTGCTTTGCTACAAAACAAAACACAAACCATTTGTTTACACATCAAGAGCCTACAAGCTTTTACACTAACAGGCAAATAAACACAATTTGAAGGGATCTTTATCTTTACCACTTAAATTTAAACCAAAACTTCAGCGTGAATCATAAAACAAAACCTTTTTTTTCCTGACCTCGTCCTCCTTTAGAGGTGCCTCTCCAGCAAAGATCACTTCATTTGGTTTTCTCCAGGTCTTTGGTACAGTGGAAGAAGTTTGATTAACTACAAGGAAACAGAAATAGCAGGGAGGTACAATTAGCCAGTCGGCTAACAATCAAACCATCATAGATTATAAATAACRAGGAATTATCTGCAAAGTGACCCATGTGAAGATGTGCACAAACCACCCTAATATACAGGTATTGAGGCATTGCCTTTCATTATTATGGTGTAACTTCATAAAAAATAATACATGTATTCATTAGGGGTGCAACAATACAGAAAATTCACGATTTGGTTCGGTTCGATACTTTAGTCTCACGGTTCGATATTTTTTCGATACAAAAAAAGAGAAATTTCCATGCCCTTTTWAACTTTTAATTTATTTAAATTAATTCTGAACATTTGTTTAACCTCAAAAGCACAGTTTTTAAATTAAATGTTGCTGAAACAGCAAGTTTCTCAGTGAATCTGAGCTCGACAATGCAGCCTGGGTGGAGTAGTCGAACACAGATCCACTGATCCTTCAACACAGAGCATCTTCAGAAGACAAGTTGATAAAATAAATGTGAAAAATCTTTATTGTTCGATACACAAGTGTGTATTGAATGGTTCGATACGGGTACATGTATTGTTGCACCTCTAGTATTTAGGAGTTCCTTTGGACAAGAAGTCAAGAGCATCAGACRCATTACCTGTAGTGGGACTCTTCCTGGTAAGTGCCTGTTGCTGGGAGTCRCTCTTGCTCTCACTGGTGCCACTTTGGGCCTCTGCCCCACCTCTGGTGAGAAGGTCTTTAGTGTCTAAGGTTTTACTCATCTCATCGACCTCTGCTGTGGCCTGCACTAGAGGCGGAAGGCCAGGGGGGAGCGTAACTGGCAAAACTGGAATGGGGCTAGAGGTGAGGGTGAATGGCACCACAGCTACAGGCGACAGAGGAGACAGCGCAGCAGCAATCGGTACTTCTGGCCTCATGTCGGAAGGCAAAGTTTCAGATRGGGAGGCGTCTCTGTAAGCGGGAGCGGACACCTGAGGATGGAGCGCAGCCGGAGGCGGGAGAGAGGGCTCGTGAGCAACGGCGTCGAGCTCAGTTCCAGAGTCTGCGAGGCCATTCAAAGCCTTGAGAGCAGGYGACGGAGAAGCAGCTAACGATCGTGGTGAATCTGTGAGAGGCCTGTCTGTGCTGGGCATCTGAGGTGTTACCAGAGACGGTTTGATCTCCCCGACGGAGGGGGAGGAGGAGGAGAAGGAGGAGGCAGCGGACTCCTTGGCTGAGGAGCGTTCACTGACGTTGGCCACTGTGTGTGGTGGAGTGACGGCGGCGGTCAGAGGAGTGAGGAAGGGAAGCTCTGGCTCAGCAGTGGCAGGCGGCTCAGATACAGGAACACTGGCCTCCAGTCTCTCCAAAGGAGCTTCAGGCTGCACGAGCCCAGGAGAGGAAGACTTAGGAACAACTTGCTCCAATTTTGGCATATCAACTGGAGASAGGAAGATGGAAACAGATGGTTTCAAAATTCAGAAAGTCCAACTAAGACTTGCATCATACAGAACAAGCTTTAAAAGGACAGCTWAAAAACAGTGACACTAAAAAACATTTCCAGACTAAACTCTTGATTTTATGTGAAATGGAAATCAATGTTTGGTTCATGTCAGGTAAGAAATGAAACCTGTAATTTTGAGTATTTACTGTGTGRATAAAAATAATCTGTGAAACCAGCCTAATTTTAATTTCTTGAAGCTGTACATTAAATATAGGTTATATGCTTTTAATTTTTGATCAGCTATTCTCAAGTCCAACAACCAACAATTGGTGATGTACTCTTGCAGCTGTCTTTTTTTATTTAAAGGGGCAATATCATGTAAAATCCACTTTTTGAGCTTTATATCATGTTTTAATGTTATCCCCTTATCAAAAACATGAACAAAGTCTTGCTTTGACTCATTCATGCATGTTTGTGAAATCCTGTAGTGTCCTGAGGCAGACAGAYAGGGGAGCAAAAACAACCGGTTGGCCCTAGAACCGCCTTTTAGGYGCAGCTCCTCCTCTGGGCTGTGTCTCCAAACTGAGCTTCCTCATCACAGAGCACACCTCCCCCTCTACTCCTACAGGCTATCGGTAGCAACAATTTGCAACCAAATACCTGCTGAGCTCGTAATACTAACTATTTCTCAGTCCAGGTCCAAGGTGTGAATTGAGTTTAGGTTAGTTTTAGGGTCAGGAACTGTGAGGTTAATTTAAGGGCAATTGGTCATGGTTAGGATATAAAAGTTCAAAAAAATGAATGGAAGTCAAAGGCAAGTCCCCACAAGGATAGAGRGTCATGTGTGTGTCTCWGTAATTGTTCCCGTCCCACTGTAAGGTTCAGTTTTATCCCGAGTTGCAATTTACCAAAACTGATTTTGTATAATGTTGATATTTTTTCATTATTATTACAACAAAATAAGCTATGTCACTCCAGGTTGTAAACGGAATGAAACTGTTGTGATGTTATGAAATAAGCCTGACAGGATTGGTAGGAGGTTCTTAAAGAGACAGAGGCCAATTTCAAGGTGTTTGTAAACAGCTTTGATGTGAAGTCAAGTTTATTTTTGATTAATACATACAGTATAAACCTCATTTTAATAACAACTGAACTCATAGTTACTTGRTTTTGGTATAAAATTGAAYTATTTGCCTGAGAAACMCATTATATTGGCCCTTTAAATTTTATTGAGTAGGGGCAGACTGGGCAATCCCCGTTTTCCATACAACCGTAGAAGTACGCTGCTTGTGGCCAAAATAAATAAATTTGGATTCAGGATGTCTCCAAAGTGCATTCCTACTTATAAGAACTTGAAAATCATAACTAAGAAAAGAAAGTGGTTTTTATGGCAGACCTGGCCCTGGTTTGGTGTCTGAAGCCCCAGTTGTTAGCAGCTGCAGGGGCTGCGGTGTCTGTGGTGGCTCCAACAGGAGGCCGCCAGGATGAGTTTGCTGCTGCGAAGGAGCTGGAGCCTGTGATGGCTGCTGCTGCTGCTGCTGCTGCTGCTGCTCCGGACTCTGGCTGCTGCTCAGCTGCTGACATTTGAGGTAGAAAATGTGAGGATAATGAGGGTGTGGCCATAAAAACTAGCAACACACAAAACAAGAAAGAGAGGTGAAAGGATGTAGGCAAGCAAGCGCACAAACAAGCCAAGTGCAGGATCAAGCAAAAAAAAAAAAGTCCAACGAGGTATGGTTACATTAACAAGACAATAGTGTTCAATAATACAAGAAAAGCAGGAAAAGACGATGTGGATTGGAGCAGGAGGAGGATGAAAGCTCGGGACAATTTAAAGGACAGAGAAAGGTGGGTGAACAAAGAAAGATAAAAATAAAGGGGATCAAAAGAACAGATAAAAAACAAGAAAAAGACAGTTAACACCCACAGAAGGACACAGAGAGGGGAAAAAAAGTCACAGATGCTTTTCTTCAGAATCTAAAACAAATTATCCAATTGTTAAGTGGTTTGTCTCATTTGTTTGAGGGCCAGGATGGTTCATTTCCAAAGTTAGTCCAAGGACTATGCCAAACCAATTAATTTTTTTTTTTGCAAGAACAGACTGAACTGCTTCAGGAAAATCGGGAAACCAACTTGGATTCTGCAGAAAGATTAGAAGTTTACAGACAGAACGTAAGAAATCTTTTGTAGAGGAGACAATGTAAAAACAATGACAGAAGGTGTAAAATTAAAATATAAACAAGATAACAAAGAATGAACAAGACTTAAATTGTAAAGTATTTTAAACGAACTTTTGCACCACCTCAAACACGATGATGGTAAGATTATAGTCATCCATGTTACACTTTATTACCTTTAACTCAATAAAATGTATTTTGTTGTACTTATAGGATAAAAAAAATCTAACAATTCAATTTTTTAAAAGCACATCTTGAATAATTAGCTTTATTCTTTACCCAGAGGTGTTTGCTTTGAAAGCAATCAGACATTCCTTTTGACTTCAAAAATCCAAATAAATTAAAATTGCAAGGTCATGCTTCGCTGCCCTGCTGACCTCACACACGGTGGCAGAGAAAACACCCGAGCAGAGAGCTCACACTGAGATTAGGCAACATGAGACGGCTATTTCCACACCGCTGTGCTGTTGGGGGAGAATTCGGCTAGCAGGCTGGGGAGCTGTACCTGTGGTGGGGTAGGAGTGGAGGAGGGGGGGCCGACGGGAGGCGTCGAATTCCTGCTTCCTGAGACTCCCGCCAAGATCTCATCAGTTATATCCTTGCCACCCTGATTGGGGTCACAAATACGGATCTGGGGGGGAAAAATTGCATTAAAAAAGCAAATAAAACCCACTACAGTCATAAAGTGACCTGGATCAGGATTTTTGTCTAATGCGACGAGTCTTAAACATCATAAAAAACAAGATTAATAATATTTTAGAGGTGCAGAAATATACTGATGTGAGTAGATCCATCGCAGAAATACTTATCTGGTGTGTCCTCATTGTGACACATTGAATTTGCTCTGAAATTAATAAATATATCATTTTCTCAAAGGGATTTTCTAAGCTGGAACTAATTGCTGATAAAGATTATGGCATGTAAATTAAACAAAAGCTCTTAAAATTCTACTGAACTGAAAAAAAGTCAACAACATCTTTTTTTTTAAATAAAGACATTATTAGATGCTGCCAGCATTAATGTGTCAAATATACTCACTGTTTTCTTCTCACGCTTGATTGAATGTTGTGTAGGCACTATGATAGGGGTTGAGGGGGGGTACAGTGTCTGTCCTGGGAAGAAGGGTGGACCAGCTGTGGGAACGGGAGCAGGAACAGTGGGTGAGACAGAAGGGTGGTACCTAAGGGGATCTGAATGAATTTAGAAAAAAAAAGAACAAAAAAAGAAGAGACATTTTAGTAAAAAGAGCACAGATGACTCATGAGATAATCAGATAGTGTGTATTTCTACTTCTGTGTGGTGGAAACTAAACGGAWTCTAGGGGGTGGGAAAAGAGAAAGGACTCACGATACGGGGCGGGGTACTCCCCTGGTCCCGGACCAGGATAGAAGGTGCCAGAGCCCGGTGGCTGTACAGAATACTGCTGCGGGGGTCCTACGAAGGGTGTACTGGGGCGATACTGTAAATATGGAAAGGTGTCACAAAAAGGGTACAAACATACAGAGGGAACACATCAGCATATTTTACATTTTGTTTGAGAAATGATTATTTTTGTATAACAGGAAAAAAAACCTCCACTATATCAACAAAATTGTTTTTTAGTGCCTTTCCAATAAAAAATAAAATAAAATAAGACTTTTGGTTGAGGCTGCAGTGGTTAAGATCACTTTTTCCCACTTTATTAACATAAATTTATTGGTCAGTGTGTCACTAATAAAAACTGAGAATAACTTGTGTCAAATACAGGACAAAGGATAGATTAGTACCTTTCATTTGGAGTCCTGCTAAGTGAACTTGTTGCAAAAAAACGGAAGTCAATCCCCAGCTACATTATTAAAAAAAGCCTTGCTTTTTTAAAAAATAGAGCCTGTAGTACACAGTGCAGTGCTATTGTTTCATACAGTATGTCTGTAACCAACAGGCTTATCTCCTGAGAGGGCTTATTAGTTACTTGACATAAATCCAATTTTGTGAGTTTCTTGTAGCCCACAAGGCACTGACAGCAAATCTTCTGCTACTCACACTGGGAAAAGACTCAGGCAATTTCTCTTAACAAGGTATATTTTACAAAACTTCATGTGCGCGCAAAATTTATAATATTCTTGCTAAATCTGGCAATCCAAAAAACCTGACGAATAATGGAACACACTTTTACAGAAAGTTCTTGACATAATAAATAAATAAATAAATAAATAAATAAATAAATAAATAAATAAATAAATAAATAAATAAAAGCAGACTCAAGACATCAACATCTAAAGTTTATACGGAGCTTTGAAAAATAATTTTAGAAACCAACTCTAATTTTACATTTAATTGGCACGAGTGATCTGCGAATCATTGAAATAATAATTAAGATGTGGACTTAGATATTCACACCTGATAGTCTGGTAGGCTCGGTTCGATTGGGGGCCAAAATTGCAATATTTGTTTACATTTACAGTTAGAAGTTACAGAAGGAAAATTCACCAAAGTGAAACGTAAATCTGTGGATCTGTGTTTGATTACTCTGGCTGGCTTTCTCAAGGACCAGGATGTGACACAAAAATCTGAATTATGGAACTGAAAGTAGTCAAACTAAATTTTTAATAAATCAAAATACAATTTCAAAGCAAATTAATTCAGATACAAAACTTTAAATTCAGTTTCAAATCATTAAATTCAGTTTTAATTTAGTGAAATGTATTTTCAAGGCAATGCATCAGTTTCAAATTAATCACATACAGATTCAATCTGAGCAAATTAATTCCTGCTGGCACAAGATTTATCCCATAAAGAAGGTGTTACTTTTAAAAGACCTAAAGAAGAACAGCCGTTTTGAAGAAAACACTTGGAACTGGGTTTGTCGTACCTGTGGGATGTAGTACTGCGTAGCCTGCGGGGAAGGAAAAGGCATCGGTGCCATGGTCATCATAATTGGTTGATTCGTGGGGTAGACAGCAGCTGTGGGAGTCTGGGAGCCTGCTCGTATGGAGGGAGTGTTTGTTGGGATGGTGGGCCTTGCAGTCTGCATCTGAGGCCTCTGAAAAAACTGAGGCCAACGTGTCGAAAAGAAAGAGACAGAAACAAGAAGACACGTCAGATACTTCCCAGAGGCTGCAGCGTCTCAGTTCAGATGTACATAAATACTCTCCACAGTGAGCTTTAGGTTTTCATCAGCCGCCTTCAAAAGAGTCTCAGAGCACCACGACTATTTATGGTCGTTCTTTCCACGTTCAGTTTATTAAATTAAACCTACTCTTAGGAATGAAATGCAGAATGATTTTTATGAACGTGGACACATTTACACTATTACCTCCATAAACAATCTCTGATCTCCAGCAGGATTTACTTGATTAAACATCTCTTTGAAGTTAGACCATTTATTTTAGAAGGAAAGCAAGGTTATGAATCAGCTCAGCTGTGTCCAAGTAGGGTCTGCATTTAACGTTTTCTAGACACTTCTTTAGGGGTCCCAAAACATTTGTCATTCTATAATCATCCAACAAGAGTCCTGACACATCAGGATGATACCATAAACAAACAGGTTGTGACTGTAAGCTTCCTGCTAATGAGTCAAACTGTTGCTTATATTACAGACATTTCATAGGAACATTTTCCAAACACAAAAGGCAAAATGTTAACAATTTCTTGACATGATTAAAACCAATGCATGTATTTACAGTGGGGAAAATAAGTATTTAGTCAGTCAACAATTGTGCAAGTTCTCCCACTTAAAAAGATGA
>NW_013952461.1:1494464-1495810 GCF_001266775.1 Austrofundulus limnaeus
GATCTACCTATGATGTCAATTACAGGCCTCTCTCATCTTTTTAAGTGGGAGAACTTGCACAATTGGTGACTGACTAAATACTTATTTTCCCCACTGTATATTCATTTAATATTTACAAAATAAAGTTTGGTTTCCAGAATTAAGTGTCAGCAGAAAGCAGAATAAAGTAGAAGCTATGGTCCACAGGTGCAGTGACCGTTTACATTGAACAGATGGAGAAATATAAAGATCCCAGGCTGTCTCCGTACCTGAAGCGTGTTTCATTAGAGCGTTTTCAGCTGCAGGACTTTGGGTGAGTAAACTTTAATCCAACGTAGGCCCCGGCCGTGTAGACACTCATATTTTAAGCAAAACCATTAAGCAGACAACGGTTCTAAATCATAAAGCAGCTGCTGAGATTAGTGCTTGTTCAGACTGCTTTCTCTGCTTTTAAACAGTTTGTTGAGCTGGCAGTTATTCTGTATTAATTAGCCCAAATCATTAAATACAAATTCAGACTGTTTCTGCTTAAAATGCTCACTGTTAATAGAAACACTTAAAACTCGTCACAACTTTTTGTTTCATCATTTTTGTATTTTCTCTTTTTGAGTAAAGACAAACAAACTATCCACCATAACCAATAAAAACTTCTGCTTTACCTTTTTTTTTTGTGCTTGAGCTACTTGACAAACTTACAGCTTTATTTGAATGTGGCACGTCTCTGTTCACCGTGCAGCATTTTTTAAATACAATACAAAGTTGGAAAAACAGAAAGCACAGCAGAAACAGCAAGACCGACTTCTGTGAAGCTTATTTCATACTTCCAAGGTTTAAAATCTAGTGGTTTGTGTGGAAAGTAAATAAAATGTTGCACTGTGTACCATGCTAAAAAAAAAAGAAAAAAAAAACATTACCAACAGCTGTGACAGCTAGCTCAGACTGGGAATATCCAAACCCAATCACAGTTTCCCCCCTCAAGTGAAAGAGAGGAGGAAAAACAATGTTGTAAAACCGTCTAAAAATACCCAGGAGAGCAATTACCTTTAACTTATTAAAACAGACCCAGTGACTTTATTGTAAATAGCTTGGTGAAAATCTGGGAAATGACCAGGAAACTGTTGATTACCAGCCACGGTAAAACTGATGGCTAAGCAAGAGACAAGTATACACACAAAACAACTTTATAAACACCAACAAAAAGGAGATTTCTAACTTGGGCTGAAAAGAATCCCTGAAAAAATAAGCTTTTAAAATATTCAATAAAACATTACATTTTCAAATGTCATATGAACACAAGCAAAAAACACATCTAAAGTTTATACATCGCTTGTATAAGGCATGCAAACATTTTAAGTCTCATTAAAGAT
>NW_013952461.1:1496500-1501918 GCF_001266775.1 Austrofundulus limnaeus
GGGGTGCACAGGGTTGTAAGTTACAAAGAACAGGATCATTTCAGGACGATCCTTGTCATGCCATGCATCTCTGCAGAGACTTTACACTGAGGTAAGTTAATTTTACCTGGATGGGCCTGAATCCTCCCTGGGGTATTGAAAGCAGTAAAGAGAGAAAAGCCAGTGGGAGGACAAACTGGTGAGATTTAAAACATCCACACACACACGTATACAGGAAACAAAAAGCTTCCTTCCAAATAACACAGGAGACGGCATCAGAGCCGCTTTGATTTGCTTTCAACAGAAGATGATCCCACAATGACGATTACTGAGGTGGTGACTTCAGTTTGGTCGTGTCAACTTTAACTTTAAATAAAGTTACACTCACTGAATGTCAGAACAGTTTTTTGCACATTGCTACTAACTGCAAATCGTCAGGCAGGAACATTTATGGAAATGATATGGCTGAAAAACAAACTTGGTTTTGACATTCTGCTCTTTTAGGTTGGCTGTTAAGTTAATTCAGCTCAAACCTGCTCCGTTCAGCAGAGGAGCGTGAATAAACTGCAAACAAGGACAATCGAAACACTTGAAAAATGAATCACCTTTCCAGTATTTTCCTATCAACTGGTGCGTAGTTCTGAGCTCTCAGGGTAGCTGCTGTGTAGCCTTTCATAAAGGTAATAACATTTAAAAGTTATTGAGGGTGATTTGTTTTAAAGGGTGTTAGAGGGGAACCTTCACTGACATGAGTAATATTAAACCTCCGATAAACAAATAAACATGCTCATTCCGAAGTGCAGTGCAGTTTATGTCAGAGGTAATATTTTGTAAATCGAGCAGATCAAATCTGCAAAATGCAAAATTTGACGCTTTATTGTGTAATTTATTGGTGATTGATGCCAATTTCTTCCAGACTTACAATTTAACTTAGTAGATTTATTAAAGAAAAAGATTTGTTAAACTTAACCCTAAACTTTCTTTCTGTATTTGTGAGTTAAAGTTTACCCAACCTAACACAAGAACAGACAACAAAATGAGCTAGTTTTTGCCTTTGTAATAAAAAAATATGCTCTCATTAAGCTCTGCAAGTTCAAGTAAAAATGGTGACAAAATGTGAGAGTTTTACTTAAGTCTTACAAAAAAGTCCTACTCACAACTACATTTTAGATTATTAGAGAAAGTTATTAAAGAAAAGCAGAGAAAACAGTGGCTGGTTGTTTAAGTGGTAAATCTTTTCTGGCCTTAAACAAACCGCACTTCAAAACCAATGAAGTCGTCTTTAAGCCGATTCGTAACTGGGGACGAAATGATTACAGCCAAATCGATTTTCTCATCCTAACGCGTCTTCTTCTGTGCGCTGAGCTTATTCCAGCAGGACAATAGCAGTTTTCTTCATGAGCATAAAGGGCCACTGTTCAGCTTCATCTGCTTTCCGATTCTACTTCCGCGGTGACATGAGAAATCTCAGAGCCAGTTTGTGACAGCCAGAGCATGCGCTCCAGCGTGCGTATCCGTGCTATCGCTCGCCAACACACCCGCTACACTTTGACACAGTACTATTATTAGTCTGTTTAAAATGTGTCCACACAGAAGCATCCAGAAGGTGAGGATGTCAGACACCAGGTTACTCCAGGCTGATCTTGAGGAGCAGGGACTGAAGCAACATGTCAATCTCGTGGCGGGCAGCTGTGTGAATTGTCACGGTATGAATCAAACAGCGTGGAAGCTACATGAACTGAATGTCAAAACCAAGACATGTTAGACTCCAAGCATCCACGGGGTAACACATTAGCATTATCATAAATACTGACCTGACAAACATAAAGACATTAACATGCCCTTCAAACTCTTATGATGTTTGTTCTGAGTGTCAAATGTCTTAACCCACTCTGGTTCCTAATTTACACAAGTGTCAGCCAGGAACGCAGACACCGGGACACTGAGGCCAGTCAGCATGTAATCAATCTTAGCTGTTCTTCGAAATGTTCAACCTGAACACCAAACATTTCTTTTCACTCTGCAGAACAAGTTGTGATTGCCACTCGTTTTCTGTTTCTCGTGAGACACAATCAGCACCAACAATCAACGGAGAAACTCGGGCGAGATTTTTTTTAAACAGAAGACTTTTAAAATAAAAATTACAAGTGAAGTATGTGATCGATGTGATATCATAATTTACAAAGAAACAATGCAAAAACAACAAAAGAAAAAAACAGAAAATTCAATCTACAAAGTATCCTTTCTTAAAAGAAACATCTGCTAAGTTTTAAATCAAGTAGAATAGATATAAATATCAGTCTGAATAACTAAGCAGGGCCTAAGTATATTTATCCATGGCTGGCCTTAAATCATTTGCTGATACTTACAGAAGCTTTGGTTGAATATTGTCCCTAAAAGTGTCCATGAAGTAATAACATTGAGCAAAGCCAGACTTTATCTTTGCAGTTTCTGTGGCATAGCTAACAAATGATGAAACAAGCTCAGCTGTTCTTACTGCTTCATTCTTAAAACAAACTGTTGTGTAGACTGCAACAAAACAATACCAGAGGGGTGTCTGGAGACGAACGTATACTCCAAATATCTCCAAAATGTTCATTAAATGACCAATCAAGCAAATAATAAATACCTTACTGTGGATAGAGGTAACTAAGAGTACTGTATATTGATGCATTTAACTGATTTAAAAAGGGCCCAGAAGTACTTCCACATTCATCTACAAATATATAATGCTGTAAAAAATAAACCTTTAACTGAATTTCGAACAATAGTTTTCCATCTTTCAGAGCGCTGATTTGATGTCAGACATGAGAACCAACTCTTATCTGGTATCTAAAATGGATTTCTTGCTTGAATACCATTTTTTAATCAAGGCCGCAGAGGGCACAGAAAACCTGAGCTCAGCTCACAGAGCTGTTTTACACAACAATTAAATGAGAATCTAAGATTTCCATCCAAAAGTAAAAAGTAGATGCAGTACTGCTGAACTCTCGGAGTAACAAGAGACCAAAACGTAAGATGTTTTGCTTAATTACAGAAACGCAAAAAGTGCTGCAACTTCACTCAATACTACAAGCCCAATTAGCTCAAAAGCATGAAAATGTTTAAATTAAATTAAATGAACTACGGGATTTAATTTCCCTTTGGGATCAATAAAGTATTTTTGAAYTGAATTGAATTTAAATATCAAACACACTGTCTTAGATATCTGAAAAATCTGCAATTCAAGAACACCTCATGAAAATTTAAATAATTTCAACGACACTTGAAACCTTTTAAATCTGAGATTTTAACAGGTCTCTCTTGTAACGAGACAATGAGTCTCAAGAGATTTTCTTGTATAAATAAATAAATAAATAAATTAAGCAATAGTAAAACTCCCCACAAAAGCCTTTTTTTTCTGTAACAAGATCCAGTAAAAAGCTTTGATTTTGATGATGCAAAAGGAGGAGCAGGAGGGGCGTTCAGCGGGGGCAAATTACCTGATGGTGGGTCGGTCGCGGGCCCGTAGCAAACTGGTGGGGGAGGGAGGAGAGGTCCAGTGGGGAGATTGAAGCAGTGATGGCAAAGCGGGGAGGACAGAGAGCACAGGAGAGACACAGTTACGGCATAAAACAAGCGATGGAGGCAGACGCTTGAAAAAACACAAACGGCAACACAACAAAACTTTTACAGAAACGGCACATGATGCGGGACCAGTCTTCAGGCAGAACATGTAATTTAGACATTAATCCAGCTTTTTGTGCTAAAAGGATAATTCCTAAATTCTGAAAACATGTGAAACGTTCATGGTTTTAAATTCCTTTCTATTAAATTAAAATCTGTTTTAGTTTGGGAGGTAGGCAGATTGGCTTAACACACCTGATGGATTCTCAGCAAGAGTCGGTTGATTTATGAGTCATTTAAAGACATCACATCTTTTCCATTGGCCTTTCATAAAGAGATATTCTTAAAGGTTTTAGGAATTTGGCCAATCTGAAACACTTCAGCTCAAAATTAAACAAATAAATAATTAAAAATAGTCAAACTACAGTGAAAAGAGTGAAAAGAATTGTAACACTGATGTGGTTTCCTTTTCATCGTGCCGGTGAGGCACGTAACATTTAACATTCCTAGAGTTCTTCATTTCTATGTAACCACCACTGAGACGGCATGTGACCAAATCTGCCAAACGATGAATGACAAGAACTCTTCTTTCAGCAGGCAAATGCTCTTTATATTGAGCAAATTATCTTGTTTATTATTAGTTTATGATTAGTGTCTGCAAAATCAAGATCAGTTCTTCCCGGCCTTCTTGGTTTTGTTTATTTCGTCACCTTTCTGTTTTCAAAAAACAGTCACTAAAAGGAAGCACAGAAACTTGTAAAGTTCGCTGAAAATCTAGAAAATGGAGAGAAACTCACCGGGCGGCTCTGTGGCTGTGCATTCATTGGCTGTGTTTGGGCAGAATACACTAAAGGAGCGGAACCAGCGTTTTGCCCAGGGTTGTAGGGAGACTGTCAAAATAAAAAATAAAAAATAAAGCAGAGACATATAAAAGAGGAGTTTGTTGAAGTGACTGGAAAATGTACTGCAGTCAATAAAGAGATTTCACACTGTACAGGACACACATTTTAGAACAAAACACAACAGCGCTAACTTATGCTGAGTGCTGATGGGAGAAAGTGGGGTTTATGTACTCCAACGATAATTGGTACCCTCAAGCACCGCAAATCCCATGTTCCTTTATTCTTCATCTCGTGTGGCAGAGGAGGGTTTAAGCAGATTTTCCATGTTTCTTTAAGCTTCTGCTGCTGCTGTCATTACGATGACTGAAGTTTGTCCTGGCTGACACGGCTATTTTTAGAAGGCTGGCAAGTGACTCGAGCTGCTTTGGGGTGAGGCTGTGAGCCAGTAGGCTACAATGATGAAGAGGAACAACTAGATTCCTCACAAGCACAGTCACATACTTCTAAAAACGCTGAGTCATGGTGTCATCATGTCTGTAAGTCAGCGCAGCATGATGCTTCCCGATGCCAGCAATACAGCAGCGTCACTGTTTGAAGGTGTTTGACTCGGAGATTCCTCGAATGAAATTTAAAAAATTCAAAATAGTAAGGAGGTTGTCTAAAGGATGAATAAAATGACCTCACTAAAGAAGAACAGTGAGTAGTTAATGATTTATTCCTCTTTTGTCTCTCCCRTTTTTTATATTTGACCTATCTTATCTTTGCGTACTCTTCTAATATTTGTGTACGRATCTAGTTTCCAAAGCACTAAAAGATAGCTTAATCCTTCCAAAACTTTAACCGTCTTTCAAATCCCAATCTGATCCCAGATTTTTTTATAAAGTTTATTCATTTCTTTAAAGAAACAAAAAACATAAATTCTATATTCAATATAAATAAATGCAAATCACAAATAAAATGAAAGGCAGCAGAAAGAAAAAAAATCTTACAT
>NW_013952461.1:1501928-1515199 GCF_001266775.1 Austrofundulus limnaeus
GCACAGACTGAAGCCGAGTCAAGGAGGATTTGTTTAGACATGTAAAAAGACTGTTGCAGTAATCTAAACGAGAAGAAAGACTCCCACAGCAAAGAAATCCTCTGAATCTACAAGACACCGTTTACAATTTAAGCCGTGATCTCTAAACTGGGCTCATTCCTCATAGTTTTGAAACATAAAAATAACATGGATATGACAACTTGCCTGTTGATTGCAGACTAATAAGACTGTTTCTTATTTTACCTACAAAAGGACTTACTGGTTGTAAATCCTAATAAAAATGAAGGAACTAGCATTTGGTGCTTGTTTGTTTATAAACAGAAACGGACAAGAATTGTTTCTCATAATCAGCATCTTAAAAATCTTGACATTCAGTGAAATTTACAATAATTTTCTTGACAGCTTTATTCACAAACTGCACTACTTAAAGTTGTCATTTTATTTTAGCATCATTCTAACAAGCACATTGTGATTTGTCTTAAACAATACAAAGCAAGATTGAAGCAGAAGATAAAAATGATATATATTTAGAAAGACTCTGCAGCTCAAATTGTTCTCTTTCATTTATTGGCCTCACTGAGAGGAACAAGGTGGGTGTTGGAGCTAATAATTACAAGGAAATCCACAAAGTAGGTACATTTGAACAGTGCTGTAATTCATTAATTTAATAACAGGCTGTGGGATATCTCTGAAATTAAACCAGCATTGTAGGTGGAGCTGCTCTGCTAATGTAGCCGAGGCAGTTTARACGCGTGATTGTTATGCAAATGTTACTCGAGTTTCATTTTTTAAGACTGTGGTTATGATTTGTTAAAGAAAACCACCAGGCAGCTCATTCAGACATGAAAGCAACACTTTTGAGTTCTCAGATTAATAGAAAAAGCAGTGCACGACGTGTGAAAGGAGTTTTAGATTTTAAATCTATTCGGCACAAACACTGTTCCAATGAGTCAGCCTATTCATGCACAGGATTCTTTGTTAAACCGAGAACAGAACCGGAAAATGTTTCGGAATAAAAAGCAGATTTAAAGATAAATGTTTGCAAAACAGGATACAAAAACTACTCCACTTAATCTGATGCCACAGACAAATTGACAAACTCACCCCTCCGCCTGTCTCCCAGCCCTTTGGGTAGCGATATGGGGAAGCTGTGGGTACTGATACCTGAGAGAGCGCTGGGGAGTGGGCATGACCAGGTGGGGTTCCCGCCAAGTTTGGGTGTCCCTTTGTAATGTCGGGACCTGTGAATGTAGGACCGGCATGCCTGGGTACCTGCGTGACATAAAGGAGGACAGTTAGAGGGCTACACAAAGATGAGACAGAGTGATGCTGCAAAGGAGCAGCATAGTAGGACTGAACAGATGATTAGTCCCCCTCCCTGCGGACAAGTGGAAATCGTGCTCTCAGTTACTCCCTGAACGTGTGCAGAGGTGAAGACCTGCAGTCGATGAAGCCTTTGGCAGTTGACAAAATACTGACACAGCAAGCTGCAGGAAGGGCCGAAGCCCAGACTGCATCATGAAAGGATGCTTAGACCTCCGATTAATCACGTTACATTACTCATCTGTGATAGACTGAGGGCAAGTGGAGCAATAACCAGGTCGAGCTTAACAAACCTCACTGATCAAGGCCAATGGAAAGTTCAGGGTTAACACCAAGTAAGAGTTTATAGATGGGGCTGAACAGTACATCACTTTAGCATCAATGACAACAGTTAACTTCAAAGAGCAAATAACCTCAAACACATCATGCAACACATCTTTGCTGCTAAATGCACTGGGAAAAAAATTCAGACATCCTCATTTTTCATTTTAAAAGTCTAATTTAGAAGTTAATGCATAAAAAGCATTTTATTTTAATTTTTCTATTTAATAAACCATATGGAACAAATGGCCAGTGAGATGTCTAAACTTAATGAGTGGCTAAAATACAATAAATTATCAATAAATTGGAACAAAACTAAATTTATGATTTTTAGTAACAAAAATAGATGACTCTATTACAATTGTCCATAGATAACAATCTAGTGGAACCAGTAGTCATGGATCATAAGCTTAACTGGAAATCTCATAAAATCTACAAAACAAAAACTATGCAAAAGTATTGGACTTCTAAATAAAGTAAAAAATATTTTAGAATTATCAACACTACAGACATTATATTACTTATTTGGTGCTCCATATCTGACTTATTGTGTAGAGGTATGGAATAACACATATAAAACCAACACTAAACCTTTGTGACACAAAAGAAAGCTATGAGAATTCTATATAGTGAATGCTAAGGAACATACAAATATTTTTTATTCAGTCATATATCTTGAAACTACGAGATTTAGTTAATTGAAAAATTTTATTAGTTATGTTTAAAGCAAGAAATACATTATTGCCAATTAATTTACAAAAGTTTTTTTGTCTTAAGTTCAAATGACAGAAATAATCGAAGGATGATTTCAAAAGCAAAACTGTGCGTACTACTTTAAAGCAAATGTGTATCTCGGTTTATGGAGTAAAATTATGGAATAGTTTGGATGATGATTTGAAAAAATGTTCTACTTTAAATCAATTCAAAACACTTTAGAAGGAAACAATGATTAATGAGTTAGCAATGAGGAGAATGGGATATTGTTTGCAATTTATATTCTTGATTTAATGTACAGTATGTGGCCATGAAAAAAAAATAAAAATAATTATAATTATTGAGAAAGGAGCAGGTTTACACAAGGTTTTTCTTTTTCCTGCCTCCTTTTCACTCAAGAACAGTAAGTGTTACAAGAAAAATGTTTTGTATGTTAATGTTAATGATGAAATTGTTGAATTGAGTGAATAAACTTATCGATTGATTGAATAAACAGAYATTGGTGAGTAGCACGAGCATAGCTGTGTGAAACTATTTATCTAATACTAGGAATGCACCGGGCCCGATACCAGTATTTTTACAAGTAATTATACTCATTCAAAATGCCCCGATACCATGTTTTTGCAAGGATGTTCACATTTTAAATGCAACCTTYATTAGAAGGTTGTGAACACCTCCTATGTGAACACTTTATGCCGTCGATGCAACATGCTGAGGTGACATCACAGTCAGCTTGTTTGACAAACATCAGATATCAGTCCGATTTAGTACCAGGTTCTAATTTTAAAAAGGTGTTTTTATAATGTTTAATTTCTAACTAAGTACTGGATACTGGTACTCGGTATCAGTGAGTACTCAAACTGATGTACTTGTTTGAGGAAAAACTGGTGTCAGTGAATTGGTTAATACTGTTGTGATGTTAAGATCTTGAAACACTGAAACTTAGCAGTGCTTGGAAATTTTCATTCAACAGTCAAGCTGTTGTCAAGTAATTTACAAGTGAAATTAGTCATTAAGTGTGTGCTTTATCACTTATTTGCACTGCTCGTCTTTCACAAAATGAAGTGAAACTAAAGAAGCACAATATGAATTCTCATATACAGTTCACTCGCCACAGTTGTTGGGCAAAAAGCAGAGAAAGATGAACATGCACAAACTGTGCCCAGGATTGACACTGGTTGCTGGGAAACAGAGAAGTTATTCAGGAAATATCTAGTTTTCCTGATGCAGAATAAAATGCAGGTTTTATTTTCAGGACGTTTAAAACTTTATGTGCAAAAAGAAACAAGCCCGATGTTAACCTTGCCTAGACTGACACTGATTTCTTCAAGTTTGAAGGTAACTAAACTAAACCATCACACAAAGGAAACATGCATTGTGGTAAAACAGATTTGTCATCCAGATTGAGTTTGAAAGAAAAAGAACATTTTGTGCTTTCGAGAAAAAAAAAAGAACTTTGCAAAATCATGATAGGAAAAAGGCCAAAATTCAGGATCTGTGTTGGTGTGGGATTGTTTCAGTGCCTCTGTAAAATGCATTCAGTACCTCTTTGGTTTTAGTGTTATTACAGAAATGTACAGACTTATAAATTGACCTATGATGATTTTAAGACTGCATTGTACCAAGGGCATCGAAATTTTCTTCATTGATACAATGAAAACACACATTCTAGTGTTTTTAGAAAAGGCTGAAAGTGAATGTAAAGCCTACAGATACTGGACTGAATTGCTTCCAGTCCTCTTTGTCCCTTGTAGACAATTTGCAGAGATTTCTGAAACAAAAAGTAATACAAATCCTGAAAAAAAGTATGGAATCACCAGTCTTGGATGAACACTCATTCAGACATTTCATTTTGTAAAACAAACTCAGACCAAAAACATAATACAATAATAAGCTCATTCCAAAGTGCAACTTGTTGGCTTTCGGGAACACTCAAAGAAATGAAGAGAAAACATTGTGGAAGTCAGTGAAAATTACTTTTATTGAACAAGCACAGGGAAAACAATATGGAATCACTCAATTCTGAGGAAAAAAGTATGGAATCACTCAAACTGGAGGTAGAAAATAAAGACACACCCAGTCACTTTCCGTTCCCTAAATAGACACCTGCCTCAGATTAGATCTGCTCGTTGGTTTGCAGTTAAAATCACCTGCAGTCATGACACCTTGGAGGGCTGCTGGACGAAGTGGAGTGGCAAGAACCATGGCTCCAACAAGAGAAATGTCTCTTGAAACAAAAGAGTATTGTGAAACTTCTTGAAGAAGGTAACTCTTCATGCATGTTGGCTACAGAGTGGGCTGTTCACAGTCAGCTGTATCCAAGATAYAGACCAAATACAAACAGCATGGAATGGTTGTTAAAGCCAAACGTACTGGTAGACCAAGAAAGACGTCAAAGCGTCAAGACAAACAACTTAAGGCCATTTTCTTGAAAACCGAAAAAGTACAACTAATCAGATGAAGCAAAAATGGGAAGAAGCTGGAGCCAATGCATGTGACCGAACCGTAAGAAATCGTCTAAAGGAAATGGGATTTTAATACAGGAAAGCTAAAAGAAAACCATCTTTGAGGCAATCATGGACTGTGGACGACTGGATGAAAGTTATCTTCAGTGATGAGTCAAGAATCTGCATTGGACAAGGTGATGATGCTGGAACTTTTGTTTGGTGTCGTTCCAGTGAGATTTATGCAGAGGACTGCCTGAAGAAAACAACCACATTTCCACAGTCTTTGATGATATGAGGCTGCATGTCAGGCAAAGGCACTGGGGAGATGACTGTGGTTCATTCTTCTATCAATGCACACGTTTAAATTGACACTTTGGACAGTTTTCTCATCCCTTCAATTGAACAGATGTTTGGAGGTGATGAAATAATTTTCCAAGATGACAAYGCATCGTGCCAAAGGGCAAAAACAGTGAAGGCATTCCTTGGAGAAAGACACATTCAGTCGATGTCATGGCCAGCAAATAGTCCAGATCTCAACCCAATTGAAAACCTGTGGTGGAAATTGAAAAAAAAAAAGGTCCACAAGAAGGCTCCGACCTGCAAAGCTGATCTGGCACCAAATTGATGAAGAATACTGTTTGTCACTCATCTTGTCCATGCCTCAGAGACTGCAAGCCATTCTAAAAGCCAAAGGTGGTGCAACTAAATACTAGTGACGTACTTTGAATGGTCTTTTGTTTATCTCTTTTTCATGATTCCATACTTTTTTCCTCAGAATTGAGTGATTCCATATTTTTCCCTGTGCTTGGTCAATAAAAGTAACATTCAGTGACTTCCGCAATGTTTTCTCTTCATTTYTTTGAGTGTTCCTGAAAACTAACAAGTTGCACTTTGGAATGGTCTTATTATTGTATCATGTTTTTGATCCGAGTTTGTTTTACAGAATGAAATGTCTGATTGAGTGCTCATCCAAGACTGGTGATTCCATACTTTTTGCCAGGTGTTGTAACTCCACCTCATGCTGTTGCACAAATTAAAATGCTTTTATTGAAAGAATGGAATGTTAACCCTTGAAGTGCTTCACTGTTAACAACCTTAAAGACAGAAAATCGCAGGAGAACTGAGAATGAATGGATTTTGACGCATGTTGTAGAACTGAAGAGCAGCAATGAATTGAAAATGCAAAACATGGGGTTTACATCTGCAAATGAAACGAGAGTCRAAATAAAAGAATTCCTGCTTTTGTTTTGATTTGGGATTGCACTTAAGTCACGGACAGGGGCGTTACTGTTGATATAATCTACTGTATCTACAGTATCTCTTATGTTGCGTCTCTACAGCTTCTCCACATGGCCCACTTCCCTTGGATGACCTGGGATAAAAAGACTAACTGCTGTTGCCAGGGGAGGGGCCTACTCCACTTCAGGCCAGTAGCTCATTCTGACAACATACAGTAGAGTGTGACGGAATGGGGGAGGGGAGGTAAGCGGCAGTACGGCAAACGTACGTGAAAAGAAGGAAAGAGAGGAAACGGGAGTGACTGAGTAATCCCCACGTCCGATGAGCACAGCAACCATCTCATGCCACATGCGCCGATTATTTCCACCAGTGTCATCATTCTTGCAGCGTACAAAAACAACCTTTTAGAGTTTAGAAATCTCAAAAAAATCTTTGTTTTCGGCACCGTTGTGCTGCGGCAGATAAAGAAGCTCAGAGTTGAAAAGGCTTTTTATTTTCTTGTGCAATGTGGAGCTACTTACAATGCCTCCCACATTTCAGAAATGACTGCACTACTGAAAAGCAACCTTGTGATTCTCATCAAAAAGTATCTCAGAGGTGTAATGGTAAGCTTGTAGATGTCAGAGCTAAAAAACATTAAATCATCATGGGGCAACAAGAGAAAAAAAACAGTATTTTCAATATAAATGTGCAAAGGTTTAGTTTGGGTTCAGTAAATACCCCAGCTGTCAAATCCATTTGTTAAAATCCATAAAGACAAATTAAACCAAATGTGGTCGCTGGTAATTTGTAATGCTTTTAATAACAGCTTATGAATGTTTGTTATTGTTACATTTTGTATTCAAAGTGATTATGAATGTCAGTCAAGTGAATAGGGGTGGTGATTTATTAGCTCATTAAAACACTTGTTCTAGTGACAATAAGTCGGTGGTTAAGCCAGTCTCCATATTTTTTTTTTGCTGTACTTAACACCTCAGCCCCTTAGGATCGCTGTGATCACCTTAATAAAGTTACAGGGGTGAGCCCATTATGTTGAGTCTTTGCTTTATTTTAGTTACAGAAACTATTTTCTGGATCTCTGTGAATCTTTTTGTTCACAAGTGAAACAAAGAAACACGACACGCCTTAACCTCTCAGCAGCTTTCAGTTTGTTTCCTGAACAACATTCCCAACTACTTCTTCTGTTGACAGCATTCATTTACAAGATCAACAACAAAAAAACAAAAGTAAAACATAAACTGATCTATAAATAGATGACTGTTATACAGATTTAAGTAAACAAGTGTCAAGCGAATTTGATTTTTAAAAACATGAAACTAAAACTGGATTTAAATTTACAGAAAACAACATTATTAGTATTAAATTCTTTGTAACAATGTCAATCACAGTGTTTGGTACACAAATACCAAACTCAAGCTAAACTTTAACAAACCGCTTGAATCAACAACTGACAATTTTATCTCAATATTTGAGCTACAATTTTAAATTTAGCTTATTGTTGTAAATAAAAATGTTATAAAAAAACTGATCATAAGTTGGTATAAAATTTGTCTTGTGTGACTGTAAACATGTATGATTGTATTCTCAGTCTCTATTATCTGTGTGTTAAAATAAAAAGCACAATTAATAAAATATTACATTAAATATTAATATACTAACAGTACGTTTATGATACAGTTCATACAAAATATACAGATATAGTGCCAGAAGATGAATTTCTATTATTATTATTTCTACTTTATTTATGCAAAGGTTGAATAAAGAGACTCACGCTGTARATAGCGACTCCAGGCTGTGAGGGGAAGATCCGGTCATCCAGTGAAGGCTGAACACGAGGGATTCTGGTGAGGCCCGGTTAAAGAAAATTTAARGCAGCTGGAGGCTGAAACAAGTTTTTTTATTAGACAAAGGCTGTACAATTCAACAGGTCAAATGTATTAGAAAACATCTAATTCTAAACACTTTTGATTTAACCACCAGAAACGACTTAACTCAGTTTTTATGTAGTCTTGCACAGCTGAGTTTGTATTTTTTGCTAAATTAAATATTTGGTGCTGATGTAACTCTGCTGATATTACTTCAGTCTGTAGATCTATACTTTTATGAATTGCTTTAATCTTCTTTACATCCAAAGGGCTTTCCCTAAACCCCAGTGGCTTGCATTGTTAATGTGATGGATTCCCCACAACCACCCGACCCCAAGTGTCCAATCTCTCTAGTACACCGTGTACCTTCACCATTTCGCAAGAGTAAAAAGGAAAATCTGAAATGGATTTCTGGAGGCGTGACTGCCAGAGTAGAGGATTAGACAACACTTCTTATTGGATATTACTTCTTTTTTTTTCCACCCTTTTGCTAGTAGAAGAAAATACATTGAYATTCATATGAAGCTCACTGTACCGATTTATAAAGCTTAACTCGATAAATTTTAAAAGAACATTCGTTACAGCCTCGGAAACATGTAATGAGACTTATCAGTCAGACGTTAAATAGAGGGGAAAGGAGAAAATGTGGAAATATTGGAAGCGCAGAGGAAAGCCCTGTGATTAGTAACCTGCTCAGGCAGTCGTCTGCGACAGACAGGCTCACACACCGCTGATCACATGGTTTAAGGGAAACTGAACGTCTGGCTTTCTTCCCTTCACCCAAATCACGCCTCCTCTTGCCCTGAGCCCTCTTCCTTTACTCTGCTCCTGCCTGAAGGGGCCATCATCTCTCTCGGCCCCCTGCCAGCTACTCGTGGGTGTGTGTGTGAGAAAAGATAAAGAGAGTAAAGAATCATTAAAAAAAGAGTGGTGGTTGGGGGGGGGACTGTAGTTCAGAATGCAGAAGCACAGCAGGAAGCATCATCTCTGTCGATCCTGGAGAATTTATTAAAAAAAGCAATGCGCACCTCCGCTACCCCCACAACACACACATACACACAAAAATTAGCAGTAATTAGAGGCTCGYTCTCAGAGATACGATACGCCAGGTGGAAACGAGCACAAATTTGTGGGATGATAGTATTTAGTTGTCTCTTTGTAGAGAGAGAAAATGAGATTCATCCAAGAAATGCAAAACTGCAATTCACAATATGCGAGTGTTGCAAATGCATTGTTGGAGATAATTCTGGTATTTTCAAACAGTGGAATTTCTTTGTTCGAAATTGCTATTACCATAAACATCAGYGTTTTAGGTTTTCAATTGAATTATTCACTGCCTGGACAAAAAAATAAATTAAAAAAAGGTATCATACTCTAATATTTCGTTGGACCGCCTTTAGCTTTGATTATGACACGTACTCACTGTGGCATTGTTTCGATAAGCTTCCTAGACCTGATCAACTGCAGCAACCCCAGATCATAGCGCTGCCCTCACAGRTTTGWATAGTAGGCACTATGATGGGTGCATCCTCCAAGACGATGGGTCCCCACTAACCTTCTGGTTTATTGTAATTATGCGTTGGACAGTTCTTAACCCTATTTTAGTAGTTTCCGCAATCTCTTTAGAGGTTTTCTCTGCTTCATGCCGAGGATTTGACCCTTCCCAAACAGACTGACATCTTTTCCACGACCATGGGATGTGTCTTTCCACATGGTTGTTCAAGAAATAAGAAGCAACTCATTGCACCAGTTGGGGTTAAATAAGTTGTTGCCAGCTGAAAGATAATCGCCCATGCAGCAATTACCCAGTAGGAGGCTCGTACCTATTTGCTTAGTTAAATCCAGATGGCAACTTCTTTTTTTTTGTTTTGTTTTTTTTTGGACAGGCAGTGCATGAAGAAACTCATACCACCCATCACCTCTCATGCCAGAGTTATAGACTCAAATCTCATGTTGAGAATTGAAAGAGTAGTAGTTATTATGGTTTAACCTTATAAATACCAGGATGTAGTCTGATTCAATTTCTTGTATGATCTGTTAAACAGGGTAGAAACCAACAGTTAAGGCTACAGTTGTAAGCAAAGAGCTGACACAACTTGTAGCACTCCGAGTATGTGCTGGGGATGACTCTCAACTACCACAACAAATGTTAGCTCATCATTTTTGAAAAAAAAAAAAAAAAAAGACAAGTTCACAGCCGTCCTACATGCAAACATCTTAAAAATATAGGTAATCAAATAAAAATTTTTACTTATACAGGGCCTTTCAAAATAAAAATCAAAAGGTGCTTCACATCAAAATAACGAAGTCACCTTCTGGCTGCATCAGTGTGATTTCTGAATGGACTGAGGCAGCAAGGGTGGTCGAAGTCATTAAAATCTTTGCAAGATATTTGGCTAAAATGACAGAGATACACACATGAAGGATAAAAATGAGAACTTGAAGAAGTAAAACTAGATGAAACCTCTGACGGGAACAGGTGCATTTCCACCTGTAGTCATGATGACAGGGAAGGAAAGCAGATGCAAAAATGATGAGGTCAAGAAATCCAGAAAAAAAAAAGTTTTTTTTGTTCTTCCAACAGCCACATTGTAGGAGCCAGCTATTATTTAAATGGCTCATAGCCAGCATGCAGATTTTTTTTTGCTTTCTCTAAAGGGAAAACACCTGCAGTCATGCAGAATTGTTGTTATGCAACAAACTGGGAGTACAGCTTTAAAGAACACTGGTTGTGTCACTCGCTTTGCTCCAACAGTGAAACAGTGACGTTTCAGTGGAAACTTCAGAAAACACAGGAAGAGGTGGATTTTTCCAGAGAACTAATTGTTTTATTTTTACCTTTCATTCTAACAAATGTGTCGCTTTCATGTTTGCAGCCAAGTTTCTCCTCGATATCAAAGGTCTGTGGCTTCATATTCCCACAAGGTTTCTCAAAATTTAGCAACAAAACAAACAGAGTGGAAGGAAGTTTCTGTCTGTATTGTGGTTGTAATTAAAAACATTTTCTGGAATGCGGTAAAAGCATCTCAAAAAATGGACAAGAGAAAGCAATTGAAATTTTTAGTTTTGGAAACAAAAAAATTGTAGTATAACTGCTAATATTTCTCTTTGAAAATAGAAAAACTCTCCACGCAAAACAGTCTGAACTAAAAATGGTGACCTCATGTTTAACAGAAGCAATGTTTCTTCTTTTTTTCTGAGGAATTCATCCTCACCCCTTTTCTAACCTGGCAGGAAAATACGTATCCACTTCAAAATAAAAGCCTAATATTTTATTTGAACACTGAAGGTGGTTATAAGAGAGATAAGAGAGATGGCCGTCTTATTTATAGATTAGTTAAGAACAGCTAGATGAGAATGGTGATTAAAAGAGCAAACAATGAATTCTGTTTGAGGACTGACAACCAAGTGTCATTTCTACTTCATGATAACTTAAAACTACAAAACCACTAAAGTCCCAGACACGGAGTGCTAAATGGGAATCCAAATCCATGACTGTAATGGACTCTTTCAGGGTGGCGAGGGACAGATGGAGAGAACGGTTGTTTTCTCATGGCTCTATTCTTTAGAATCGGTATTTTAAAATTATTCCTATTTCCCACATTTTTAAAAAATAAATACTTAATATATATCCAGATAGGTTTCTACAATGTTTATTATAATATTGTTGACAGTCCAATAAATGATAGATCTTTCTGACTATAGTTTATTTGGCATAAGTCTTCTGCTCTATTCAAAGCTTAGTTGCAGCTGCAGGATTAGTGTCATTGCTGCTAAAACTTTATAAACATATCAGACCAAAATGACAAAACATTTTGAAGCTGCAAACATTTAAATAAATGCAGCTTCACAGGACAGAAGAAACGGATGGAAGCATAATCCTAAATCAAATCTACCTTAAAGCTTTTAAACACTTGACTGAAAGTTTATTTTACGATACATACTTCCTCGAACACTACAAATAATGTGTGCATTTTTAAAAGTGGCTGATTATTTTTTTATATATATATTTAGTGTTTACTGCTAAGGAGGCAGAAATTTAAACAAAGTCATGCTGAACCAACTATCTCGAGGAGATCATAAAGCAGATTCCACCACTCCTCCTTGTCCCCTGACCCCGCGGTGACAGGTAAGCCTCGTTTAAGAGGGTAAAGCTGCTGCAGCTCATGCTTCATCATTAGCTTACAGTAAAACCACTTAAGTGCTGAGTTTGAGAGATAGGGAGGAAGGAAAMGAGAGGGAGAAATATGGCCTTAGAAACTGTAATCAAGGGAGGATGATACAGCTCAATAAACTGTAATCTCCTATTACTGAATAATTAAAATAGAGCTCAGAAGTTAGCAACCTGGTAACTAAATAATGAATCACATGAAACATCCAAGAAAATTAGACAAAAAGGCTTTAAAGTCAGAGGTCAGTTTTGTTATTGCTGACTTATCCAGTTTGGGCACAAACGTGTAAATAAACAAAAGACACAAATACATTTCCCTTACTGCTGAGGGGGAACAAAAAGGTGTTAATGCAAATAACTGTGGCTTGTGATTCACAAACACTTAAATGGAAAATTATATCTTGTTTGAATGAGCCAGAGTACCTGGAAATCTCAGTGCAGAGGGCTCTAAGTGGAGGTACAGGAAGTGAGTGGAGACGGCCCAGATGGTGCAGATACAAACCCTGCTTCTCCCTGCAGGCTCGCTAGCCACTTACACACACATTGTATGTGTGTGTGTGTGTGTGTCTGTGTGAAGCGAAGCTCACTAAGCGCTCACTCCCTGCCTGCTGTTGCTGAGACTGCTCTTTCACTACTGTATGAACAATGGGTGGTGGGCTGGTGGATTCAACACTAACAAATCAGATCTTGAGCAACAATGATTCGGGATGCCCCCAGCAAATTTGGGAAAATGAAGTTTGAAATTCTATAGCTGCAAAATAAAATAAAAAAAATCAACTAATCTAAGCAACCAGAGTATTTCTAATTACACTCAATAACCTTTGAATTGTGTTATTCCTGCATGAAAACACACAGATCAGAGACTGCAGACTTGGCAAAGGGTAAAAAAATAAATAATAAAAACCACTTGCTATTTTTATTATAAATAAAATCTATTCAAATTAGGGCTGTGAAATTAATCGAGTTAACTGTGATTAATTTTAGTGCTGCATGGGCATAGATTAAAAATTTTAATCGCTATTAAAATTTACAATCACTTTACTATGGCTGAATATGTAGGTTTGTATATTGAAATGCACTCCATGTCAGTGTATGCCAGGTCATGTTTGTAAATGAGAAGTGGTTCTCAGTTTACCTGGATAAATAAAGGTTAAATAAATAAATAAACTCCATGTGTAACACATTATGTAC
>NW_013952461.1:1516354-1519354 GCF_001266775.1 Austrofundulus limnaeus
TTTTTTTTCTTTTTGTCTTCTTATGGTTTATTTTATTTATTTAATAAATAAATAATATTTAGAAATTTAAAGTTTTATATTTAAGATTAATCATGATTAATCGTGATATTCACAGCTACCTTGGAATTAATAGATTAAAACTTTAATCATTTGACGGCCCTAATTCAAATGTTTAAAAAGTTAATCAATGAGTTAAAATGAATAACCGATTTAAAGTTTGGAGTCAACCCAATTCAGGACAGCCACCACAGCTAACCACCATTAGTCTAGACTAAAATTGCTATACCTCAGAGAATTTTACAGACATTGAGCTAAAATCTGGTGTGGTAGAAGCAGACGTAAACTAATGTCTGAAATAATTGCACGTTATTTTCAAGGTTTGTCCAAAACCACCAGCCCTGTCGTTTTCTGCAAAAGATCATCTTCATGTAAACTTGGTGCATATTTTAAGAAGCATGATTAAACAAATTTAAAGTTTGGCTGAAAGAAAATCAGTCATGCATTAATTTGTAACATAATTTAACTGGATACCTTGTAGACTGAGGATTTTGTACGTTTGTTGGGCAGTGTTGAATTTTGTCTGTTTTGTGCACTTGTTTTATGAACTGTTACTTTTTTTATCTGCTCAAACATATAACAGTTCTTTTCAATTAAATATGACAACAACAAGTCAAAGTATCTGGTCAAACATGGCTCAAACGTAAAAGATTATACAAAGTGCTGGATGAGATAAAAATCAGGAAGCTGATGTTCAACTTTAATCTATAAATAACACATTTTAGTCTAAAAAAGGTCAAAGATGTTAAAACGGAGCGTGTAGCTGTTTCAGACATTTATATATTCTGAAGCACAGAGAGTCACATTCACCATTTAGTCTGTTCACAATCCCTAATTTACTCAACATGTTTGTACTGCAAGATGGAATCTGTTAACTCTCCACACAAGAAAGAAACATTCCTGCAGTATTTGAAAGATTTGGTGAGAGACTTTGTGCCAGAGTTGAGAACATGGGCTAGCAGTCAAAATGCAGTCAGGAACCGCTCATCATCACCATGCTGTTATACGTTTAGATCAGCATCAATGGGCCTCATTGCAAGAACGTGTTCGTATTCTTATCCTAAATTTCTCTTACTTTTGTTCATACGAAGGGTTCGTATGAACATGCCACATCAGATTCAACAAACTCTTCTATCTTCAGGAAAAGTGTGTAAATGAGCTGTGCAAACTGATGAATGTGTATTAGGTGCTTGCGCACGAGGAGAGGAGATTAGCAAAATTACCACCCCAAAAACACCATATAAGGCCATGTTTCCTGCCCCACATACCAGGAACTGTCCATTCATGAATGACATCACAAAGTAAAAAAGAAGAACTTCACGAGTTCAGAGACTGAAGTCCTGCTCTCAAAGATCCAGAAAAGAAAAGCTGTCCTTTTTAGCAGCGTCAGCTGTGGAATTAAAGGAGCTGCTAAAGCAGAGGGATGAAATAATGACTGCTGTTTATGTTGTGTCTACCATGGGCAGTCACAGAAATAAGAATCTAAATCATATTCTCTCTCTCTAGTCCTGCTCCTGTTTTCCTTTGGTCAAATATTTTTAATTTAAGTGTAAACTGTGTTACATAGTTTTCATTTATTCAGAAGAAGACCAGTCGCATACCGCTAACCCACCCCGGCCGTCGCAAATGTCAAGTGTTTTAAAATGTCTCCAAACTTCAATTAATGCATAATTTAAGTTGGTTTATAGTTTGAGATCTTCATATTAATTTTGTAGTGTTCTACAACAGCATTAGCCAATTTATTTTAATTTAAACAATTTATATTGTTAGTCTAAATTATTACATTTAAAATTATAAGTCCAATTCAAACATAATAGACTATTGTCAACATAATTATGGAGTGTGATTTATTTTCAACTCAAAATATTTTCAAACTAATGAAATATAAAGTTATTAGTGAAGAAAATCTATCTGGATAACAGCAGACTGACTGCTCGTAAAATATACGACAGGTCTGGACCACACGTGAATTTTGTTCGTATCTGGAAAAAAAAATCTTAGAATACAAGAAAATTGGTGAATGCCAAGTTCTCCTAAACCACTCGTACTCACAAGTTAAAAACAAATCTGTTCATACGAACGGTTCTTGCATGAGGCCCAATGACCTCAGACCACAGAAGCAGAGGAATGATACAGATATGGCTGACATAAAAGGAAAAAAAAAGCACAGCGTTATCTAACCAAAATAATCCAAGTAATTCCCCCCAAAAAAAACTAACTAACTATCTTTCATTCTGTTCTGCATAAAAATGCGTCTAGTTTTATATCATCGACATATAACCAGAAATAATCTAAATCGACAAGCGGCACTTTTTGCTGACAAGCAGATATGAACATCCTCAACTTCTTTAATGACCTTAGAGAGCATCAGTGTGTGGGTAGGATCACTCTGAAATAAAATCCACTGCTTATTTCCCTTCAAGTTCAAGATGTCTTCGCATGAGTAAAATAAATAAATAAATAAAATAAATAAATACATAAAGAAAGAAATAAAAAGGGACTAATGCTTAAATGTAATCTAGAGTTAAAATGCTGACAGAGAACAGACAAAATGCAGGACGTCTTGTTCAAGACCACTCCCTCCCCGGGAAGAACAGTCCTGCGTGCTGGCTCATCTCAACTCAGCAGTTTATTTATAACAACCCACAGTGAGTATGCTCATGAGAATATCTCCTCATGTGAACCACGCGCACACACACACCTGTGCTGAAAAACAGGACTACTTTTCTGTGAGCCCTATCACCTGGGTACGTACGCAACAAAACAGTGTGCTGCATAACTGCATCGCCTGGCTCGCTGGTGGAAAACACCACATGGACACAAACTAAGAATGAGGAACTTTCAAAGCTAACAAAGCTGGGAGGAAGAATAGGGGAGGAAGCTATTTCAAAGAGAGATGAACTTACTAGGCAAAGCTGAGTGGATGGGGTGGGAGTGGGGGGG
>NW_013952461.1:1519639-1528684 GCF_001266775.1 Austrofundulus limnaeus
ATTATGGGTCATGAAGCACCTTGGATAATCTCCAGAAATCAATTTAAAGGGTAATAAAATAATTGCTGATGTAATATTTTCCCTGTAATTATTACAAAAAACACAAAATACGTATAGATAAGTATATTTGTGTACAAGCTGTTTAGACTGTCAAAAAGCCTGTGTTTTTAGGGTTATTAATGAAGTTTGTGTACTCAGACCAGTAATATTTGGGGTCACAAGTTTTTGCCATGAATATTTTGTGGGTCGGAAGACAAAAGGTTTGGGAACTACTGGTTTATGTAATAAAGAGCTGGGCGATATGGCCCAAAAAAATAAATCAATAAGAAAAACTTTCAGTGCACACAACTCAAATTTCCTTAAAAAAAGGGAGAAGAGTACATGGGTGCCTGGTTCTAAAGAATAATAAAAAAATGGGATAACCAGCACTCAAAAAAATATCATGGTTTTAATAAGGGCAGAAAACAGGACGCGTTTCATCTACATGCCATCGTCGACTTGTTACAGATCAGACAAACTACAAATCTATATAAAAGAGGTAAAAAAACAAACAAACACCTAAACCAATCACAAACAGGTTGGGTCTGAAACGCATCCTGTTTTCTGCCCTTATTAAAACAATGATGTTTTTTGGAGTGCTGGTTATCCCATTTTTTTCCCCAAAAAATAAATGTCTGATTTTTTACATCCCAAATTCAATTTTAATTGAATTTGTTTCCCACTTAACGGAGTGCCTCTGTTTCAGATGTTGAAACTAATTTGTTGTACTCCTGCTTTTTGTAGCAAGAGCCTTCAGACAGATTTTGCAGTGAGGTGTTTGTTGCTCCAAGTCCGAGGTTGCGAAACCTAACCAGTTCCAGAAAACTGAAGAAACAGTGCCTTTTTTGGGAAGTAGATCCTCTTTGCTAGCTGCCATATTGTCATGTCGTGTACCAAGTGTCTTGAGGAACAGGTGGGGTGACCTCTGAACTACAGAAGCCCCAAAGAGTGCACCGGTGGGTTAAAAATCCTGATTTTCCCAAAATTAAATCTTTTAAATGGCAAATTCGAATTAATCGATTAAATAAATTTATCACCCTAATGTAACCGAAGATTTTTTTGTACTTTCATTTCACTAAATATTTCCCATTTACCAAAAATAAATACAAATCCACAAAACTGACTTAAACTACCACTAATGCATTTCAAAGAAATTAATGTAGTGTATTATTAATTGTGCCTGACCTCTATTTGAGTTATAAAAAAAAAATCAAATGGCCAATTAACTAATACTTTATAATATTTGCAAATAAAGAAATTCAATGTAATTGAGTTGTTTTAAACACTCCCTGAACTTAATTCAGATACATCTAATTCAGAGCATGTGCACTGCAGGATAAGTGAGAACAAATCCAACTGAGCAAATAATGTTGACATAAAAGAAGTAAATATGTGACCCATCACATCGAAACAAGGATTAAGTCCAAATGTGGTATAAGGAGAAATAGGCAAATATAGTGTTTTGACTAAAATGTTAACAAAAATTGCAATTTGTCAAAATATACTGAATAAATGCCTTATTAATGTAGCATTTGAATGAACTGTCTGAAATATAATTATAAAACAAAATTTTGAGCACTCTTTTGAGCAGTAGCAACAAAAAACCTGATTTTGAGGAAAAACGCCTTAAAATTTTGAGATTTTCCCTGTGAGCTAGCAAAGTTTTGTTTATTTTTAGCTGGGAAATCTCAATATTCAAATATAACTTGAGGTTTCCCCTTTATAAGGACATCAAAAATTCCTCAAGATGACGTCAAATTAGGATTCAGACCAAATATTTATGCACTATTGTAACCAACAAGACAAATTAAGGCATATATATGGATTTAATTATGATATCAGAATGATCCAGGTGTCAAAATGTAGCTTTTAAAACCAGGAATCTGAAAACGTAATGAGGTCATTTTGACCAAATTTGACTCAATCCTCATTTCGATATGATGGGTCACATATACATTCAGTTCTATCTCATTTGTTATGGAATCATTTTTATTTTCTGTAACACAATAAATCCGAAAACCTAATTTTTAAGATTTACAGAGACTCGTCAAACCAGGAAGTGTTTGTTTTTCTAATCTCTTATTGTGCAGTTTTAATAAACCTGTGCAAACTGTTGCCTCAGTTTTCTTGTTCTCTTTCCAATGTGGTCCTCTGCTGCTGTAGCTCATCCGTTTTAGTGTTTGACAAATTGTGTGTTCAGAGATGGTGCAGACTGTTTTATTAAGTAATCAAGTGTTGCATATGACTGTTTGCTGTGTGCGATGTTGCAGGCACAACAGCAATAAATAATTTTCTTGAAAGGGTTCAAATGCACTGCAGACTCTTGAGAGGCATACAAAAGATAAATCTCTTAAATCAAAACAGTAAAAACATTTCTAATTATTATTGTTCCTTAAACAATGAAGGCATTACTCAGCAATACAAAACACCTAGCAGCACGTCAGTAAAAGTAGTTCAGGAAATTTTAGGTCATTTAAAAAATCCGGTAGTCAAKAGAAAACTTGTTTCGACAGATAAAGATGGTAATTTTACTCGTTTTGATTACTTGCTACTTAATGCCCCTTTCAGATGTCARAAACAGAGAGTGGTTGTGATCGTAGGAGGCAGGAAATCAGGTTAAGACATCACAACCCAAAGCTAAGCCACACCAGAAGCTGCCAGATCACAAAACACACATCTTTCTGTCACACACACTCACACACACAACTGATACCATGCTGTAAATAAAACAGGAGGCAGATGCAGTGACTTCACTCCACCAAAAGTAGGATTGGGTAATGTGTTAGGCCATCACTGCGTTAAATCTAAAGTAAAAGGTATATTTTGAGGCAATGACAACACAATCCCATGACAATAAACCAATGCTAAGAGCAGACCCTGCATGTATTTGCTGACAGATTTCCCCCTCCAGGGGTGCAAATAATAAAACTTGATGTTATAGCCTGGGGAGCATTTTTAGAAGTCCCAGTTCTGATGATGCATTAAAAAACCAGTAACGCAACCAAAAACCTCTATCCAAACTCAAGTCCACTTTTCACGACTCCTTCATATGTCAAAAAGATTAGTAAGGACCAGGCCTGCTAGCCTGTTTTAGCTCTGTTACACACAGCCACAGGTCAGGACGTGGAAATGGAAGACGCCCTTCAGCTCGACGGTGCGTTCACTGACCTGGACACTTTCTAACCACAGGGGGCTGTCTCTGGTTTAGCTTCCAGGGAGCTTTAACTCGGCTAAAGCTTCTTGCTAGTCAACAATCWGCACTGAACAAAGCCGGTAACCGGCGTGGAAAGCCTGATAGCTTGCCGGTCAGGGAGCTTTACTCTATCAAATTGCGTTTCATTTCTYGATATACTCTGCTGCCACAGTTAGGCGACAGGCATGGGTAATTACAAACGCATCTTTACGCAATTCAGTGGCGTCAAACCCCCACAAATTCAATTAGCTTGGACAACCGGCTTGATTAGCTATGTTAGCATACTTAGCTCCCCCCTCCCAGCTGCCTCCGACCGAAACCATCGTCCACACATCCACGTCTTTTACTTACCACTAATAAAAGTGCGCTGTGGGTTACTGTCAGAAGCGTCAATTCAATGCGGGAGTTCCGCACATTTAGTTTGTTACCCATGTCAAAGGATACGGTGGTGGTACGGCGCCAGGCTGAGGAGCAGTCGGGGCTCCCGGCGGCAGAGACACCGAGGTTAGGGTAGCCCGCAGTTGGCTTGACGGAGAGGGGCCACTTCCAGGTCCGCTAACTGCGACAGCGGCGGGCTTAGGGACCACTTTCGATGGCAAACTCATCGCAAAAAAATCCAAAAATAAAAACAATACCTTAATAAATACTGGTACAAACAAAGCCTAGCTTGCATACATATAGCAAGCGTTGCAGATCMTGAAGCAGGCCCCAAGTCCCTTTAACGAACTGGGATAACGAAGCTCGAAAAGCAACACAAATGTCTTTTTTTTTTTCATGGAAAGTCGCTGTTCGGATCAGCGGTGCTATTCATGGGGACGGTGGGGAGGTTTAGCCTCCCTTGCCCGTCCGGAACCTAAGCGGATCCGGCTCGGTTCGTTACTTTCAAATGAAATAATCGCCGCGATCTTCACGCTCCCTTGGCGATCTATCTTTTCTTCTCGGCAATTGCGTTTTCTATCATTTTTTTCCTCACAGAGATGAGAGACTTCGCCAACATGGCGTTGCGGCCGCTTCCAGCAGTCCGGGYAGGACAGATGATTCGGCAATTCTCGGCCGGTTACGGAATCGCTCGGCTCATCGGCGAACCTTCAATCAAAGACAGTCACACTGCGTACCTCACGTACCGAAACGTGCACGACATGTGCCTCTTTTTTTTTAAAATTTCCCTCAGTGCTTGTTATTATTTAAGTGTAAATATTTCATTTAGTTAACGAAATTTGAATCTGCAATGCAGCGACGTGCAATGTATTAGTGAAACAGCTCCATTATTAAATATACAAATATGTGCAGTGAGACGCACTTTCGTTTCTGGTAAAACAAATATTTGCACATTCGAAAATAAACAGTGATGCTCGGTGCTAACACTGACACAGTTGGACCACAAGAATGTGTTATCAGCGCCACCTGCAGGTCATCAAGCAGCTTCGCATCTTTAATTATTTAATACCTTATTATAAGAGGGGTTTAGTTTAAAACTTTGAAATAAAAGGTTGCAGGTGACATTCATTTCTACAAGGAAAGGTAGAAAGGTAGTTACAAAATATGAGACAACTGAATAAACTGTGACACCTAAATGTGTAGGGCAGAGGAGCCCAAAGTGGGGCCCGCGGGCCAAATTGGGCCCGCCAAGCCATTGATTTGGCCCACCAACAGTTGACAAAGTTACAAGGTTGTAACCCATCCTATGTAGAAACACAGTGTTTCCACTGGTCAAATGACTATATAAAAGGGCTGTAGTGAAGGTAGTTTTCATTCATGGTGCTGACATATCTTTGATTTAATAGGGTTAAACATGAAACAAGAAATAACAACAAGACATATTTAGATCAGATTTAACCTCACATGTAGATTTGCACACTTTATAAGGCCACAAAACTCATATTTTATCACTTTATGAAATGTCCCATGAGCCTTTGCTACTTGAGCATATGGCAGACTTTCTCCAAGTGCACAGACTAAAACAAAAGAGGGCAACTGCACAGCTTAATCGTTTAAAATAAAGGACTTTACTTAAAAAGTATTTGTATTTCATGTATTATATAACTGCATTTGGCCCGCAGCCACGGATAGATTTTCATTTTGGCCCCCTCGGGGAAAATGTTTGGGCACCCCTGGTGAAGGGGGCTGTGTTGTCCATTTATTTTTTAGATTTTATTTTTGTATATTTTTTTTGGTTTTATTGTAGATTAAATGTTTTTAGGCATTTCATTGTTTTATATGTCCTGTTTTTACTTGCAGCTTTTATTTTTTTCTGTGTTTTTACTGTATTTTTTGATTGAATATGTTTTATGCAGGAGCTGTGTTGGATTGTCGATTCTGTACACAGCACTTTGGGCTGCTGTGGTGCAAAAAAGTGTTTTACAAATAAAAGTTGGACTGGACTGGACTGGTTTTACGGTAGTTCACTAAACAGCATAATTTTGTCATCATTTACTTGTAAAACAGAGAACAAGACATCATCTCGTCTTAGAAACTGTTTATGTTCCGTATGACACTGTTTACATTAAATTTTATACAAATATTTTTTGAAATACTGCATTGTCTCAATGGCAAAACTATAAATTGAAAACAAATTGTACAACTTAAAAAACAAAGACCTCAGATTTCCCTGGTATACAGCTTTTATAAAAATATAACTATACATAGAATACAATGAACCAGAGTTGATCCAAGCACAGCAGATCACACACACATATAAATGAACATTGTTTTTTCTTGTTATATGATGAGCAAGCAGGTCACAAATAGGTGGTTCCCCTAGTTTTGTAACTTAACGGTCAGTTTGTGTTGAAAAAAAAAACAAACATTCATAGCTACATTTAGGCTGACCTCGTGAAAATCTTCCACAAAAACCAGACACACGTCCTAAATCGGAGACTGATGAGCTTTAAGAGGCAAGGCATCAAGGGCAGGTAGTGGTTCTTGTACTTTACTCAGTGTCCACTTTCCTTCTCCTTTGTCAACAGCCCTTGACATCACCAGAGCTCACATTTATGTTCAGGGTTCATAGGGGCGTTTGCTTTGCAGCCAAAGTGCTTCGAGAATTCACGCGAATTGGAAACGGTGCCGATGACTCTAAATCTTGACGGGCTGTGAGGATCTGTGATTATTCCCTCGTGGGAGCTCTCCGGTGTTCTGACGGCACACCACACCTGCAAGAACAACACAAAAAGGAAGCTGTGATTTGTCCTGATGCATCTCAGTAATCCAGGTAAAAAATCAAAGGAAAAAAAAATTGTATAGGTCCTCTGGACGGGTTCTTCTTTAATGAAACGTTTCGTCTCTCCTCCAAGAGACTTCTTCAGTCTGAGAGTTTCAGGCAAAATTCAGGCAAAATTCAGGCTTTTAAGCACTGCCTCCATGTGACTGATACTCACATCACATGGCTATCGTTCACAGGTGACTCATACTCACATCACCTGGCTATGGCTCACAGGTGACTGATACTCACATCACATGGCCATCGTTCACAGGTGACTCATACTCACATCACATGGCTATCGTTCACCCTAATTAATACCTTTTGTTAACAGGGGGTGGAGTGATACTGCCAATGGCAGCGCTGTAGCAGGGGGACAGCTGAAAACGGAGGCCCCCACCTCTGTTTAATGACGGACGGTCTTTCTTTACAAAAATGGCTTCTTTTACTCCTCTCTCAAACCAACGCTCCTCCCTATCAAGAATGAGAACATCCTCATCTCTGAAAGAGTGACCGCTGGCCTGTAAATGAGTGAAAACTGCAGAGTTCTGGCCATTAGAATTAGCAGATTATCGCAGGAGGACTGCGACCAGTTATACATCGGGGAAACAAAGCAACCACTGTTCAAAAGAATGTCCCAACACAGACGAGCTAATTCTAGTGGCCAGAACTCTGCAGTTTTCACTCATTTACAGGCCAGCGGTCACTCTTTCAGAGATGAGGATGTTCTCATTCTTGATAGAGAGGAACGTTGGTTTGAGAGAGGAGTAAAAGAAGCCATTTTTGTAAAGAAAGACCGTCCGTCATTAAACAGAGGTGGGGGCCTCCGTTTTCAGCTGTCCCCCTGCTACAGCGCTGCCATTGGCAGTATCACTCCACCCCCTGTTAACAAAAGGTATTAATTAGGGTGAACGATAGCCATGTGATGTGAGTATGAGTCACCTGTGAACGATGGCCATGTGATGTGAGTATCAGTCACCTGTGAGCCATAGCCAGGTGATGTGAGTATGAGTCACCTGTGAACGATAGCCATGTGATGTGAGTATCAGTTACCTGGAGGCAGGACATAAAAGCCTGAATTTTGCCTGAAACTCTCAGACTGAAGAAGTCTCTTGGAGGAGAGACGAAAAGTTTCATTAAAGAAGAACCCGTCCAGAGGACCTATACAATTTTTTTTTCCTTTGAAGCTGTGATTTCTTTAAAATCACCTAGAAACGACTTTAACATAAAAAACGACACAAACCTGTGCAAACCCGACAAAAAACAGCTGATGGTTCGTCAGTCCCAGAGCAGGCAGCGTGGCTTCCTCCCCGTTCTTCCTGATCCAGTTGTCGTAAGCCTTCAACGCAATAAATGATCATATTACACATGTGCAATCCTTCTGTTCTCTCCACACATGAACAAACCTAAAACCTTTGCACACCAAAAAAAAAAAAAAGAACCAAGAGTCGAGTTTTAGGTTGTGTTATTTTCGCTTGCTCACTTTTGCTTTCATACTACTTCCTCCTCATCTGCGTCGTAGCTTCTGACCTTTCATTAAACGGAAAGAATGTGTGCACGTGAGGAAGTAACTAGAGGCTGACAGGGCTACACACAACCACCTGTCRTATTTCCAGGCTTCTCTGTAAACCAGGCTGCTTTTTCCAACACAACTTTGTAAAGATGGACAACAACTCGAAACACAACGACACAGAGGATCGATGAAAACCCAGTGACAGTTTTCTGACCTTAGAACCAGGAAATTCAGCACAGCTGCCACATGAAACAATAAACACTTCCTATTTTTAAAATAAATCAGTTTTTTTTGAGACAGCACTGTTTGTTTGTTAGCTTTTTATGTTAAAAAATACTCATAAAGATTTACATAATCAGATTATCTATTGACATCAGACCTTGTAAGCAGCCTTTAGTCCACCGTTGTCAGCTATGTTCTCTCCCAGAGTGTGTTTTCCATTTAAAGGCTCTTTGTTGATGCTATAATTGCCGTACTGCTCCACCATGCACTGAGTCTGCCTCTTGAAGGCCTCCACGGAGGAGTTTTTCCACCAAGGACGCAAATTCCCATCCTTGTCATATTCCCTTCCTGTTTAAAAAAAATTTTTTTTTTAATTAAATATTGCTGAATTTTCCAATAACTGCTTTAATTTGTTGACAAAGTTTTAAAAAAGCCCTTTTTTGTTTTGTGATATACTAACCTTGGTCATCAAAAGCGTGAGTCAGCTCATGACCCATGACCACTCCAATCCCACCGAAGTTAAGAGCTCTGTCAAAACAATTTAATATGAAATTAAAGGCTTTCACTGACAATGTAATGTCCTTGAAAATATCTTTTCACTAATGATGTGCATTATTTTTTAATTTGATATTTTCATCAGAATTAAAATTGGTTTGGTACTGTCGATATGTACTGGAGGAAAAACCTTTAAAGGGATCCATGATTAGTTTTAACATTAGACTTTATTTGATAAACATACATTTTAACTGTAAAATAAAGACTGTAAAAATACTGTTCAGTTTTGTAAATTTTAAAAATATATATTTTAACATGGTCGGAGCCATTTTATTTACACACAAAGCATTCTGTGTAAATGATGACGTGGATAGGTCCTCGGTG
>NW_013952461.1:1530175-1544071 GCF_001266775.1 Austrofundulus limnaeus
GCCTCGCACCGATGACCTAGTTGATGTCATCATTTACCCAGAATGCTTTGCATGTAAATAAAATGGCCCCGTCTGTGTAATATATTTTTAAACTTTTAGTTTAAAATTTATAAAAACTGAACATCCTACAGTATTTTTAGTTGTTTTTTTTACAGTTAAAATATATGTTTATCAAATAAAGTCTAACGTTGCAACTAATCGTGGATCCCTTTAATTTATTAATTACTGGTATTTTTACAGTCTGTTTTTTTTACAGTTAAAATAAGTATTTATCAAATAAAGTCTAACGTTGCAACTAATCGTGGATCCCTTTAATTTATTAATTACTGTTATTTAACCAGGCAAGTCCCGTTAGTTAAGTAGAGAGATACTGTGCACAGTTTGTACTTATGTAATACAGAAACATCTACAACTGAGATTTTGTTTAGACAAATGCCCATAATAAGACTCTCTTGTGCCAATTGTTTTTAGATACTGTAGCTCACTGCTAACTAAAGATTGTACTAAAAATGCAACAAGAACCAGAGTATTACACAGTATCACACAGTAAAAAGCAATAATAATAATAATAATAATACATACTTGGGATAAGATCGACTGTAGAATGGGGCTTGAAGGATTCCTGCTGGCAGAACCATCTCATTCTTGGTTGGGTTGTAATAGGCATTTACAGTTGGAGGGGTCATGCTCCACCTGCAAAACAACACAAAGGAAATCCAATGCTAAATATCGGATTTTATTCACATAGCGCTAAATACATCTGTGCTATTTATATAAAACCACCTCCGGAGGTGGTCTGGACTGCTTTTATCCACATGTTTGATGGTCTGAGCAAGGGGTGTAGGAGTTGTGCATTAAACAATTTCACAAAAAATGAAACTCAGTGGCTCTGAATTGCGCAAATATATTAAAAAATATATCATTCAGAAATCTAAAATTATTGTAAATTTTACAGAAGCATCAACCTCCGATTGTAAATATGATTTTGGATCAGATAAATAGACTGTTAATGAAAGGTCCAAACACAGCTAAAGCCACACTGCTTCGCTGACGTCAAGGTCACAACAAATTGAGAACGTTCCACGTAACCTTGCGCCACGCAAGACTACAGATCAGTTCTGAGGGGCATCGCGAATGCTAATCTAACTTCTCCCGTACGTCCTAATTAGAGACAAGAATCAGCTCGGTGGAGGGAAGCTGGTTGCCTTTTGTGGAAAGCAGCAGTATTTTCGCTGAGTCAGTAAAATGACGTGTTCTCTAAAGGAAAGGGGAGCAGCAGGGAGGAAACCCACTGGTTTCTGTTGGGAGATTTCCTCAGCTGGTCCGCCGTCACTCTGGCTGAGAAGTTGTAGTACTGCATGACGTTCTGGAAGTAAAGATCTGACACCACCTCAAACTAAACGAGAGGAGAAAAAAAATAAATTTCATGCCATTAATGAGTCAAATGGGAAGAGAGATGATATTGAATACAGCCCAACATTTACCTACATCATTGAACACTTTGTCCAGCTTTGTGGCATTCATAATAAACTCTGGATATCCGACCATGTTGTATATGGCATCAGCCTACAGAAAAAAAAGACAGGTGAAAATGGTAAAAGAGGCACTTTCACACCAGGTGGCAGTGCTCTCTTTCTTTCCTTCTTTAGTGCTGTTGAAGTAAAACAACTACCCCAGAGACAAACTACTCAGTATCCTTTCATCACCTTTTCTTTTGCAGCTTTTTTGGTTTCTGGATCCATCCAGTTCACGTATTTCAAGCTGTCTTCAAAGGCCCATTTAATGTCTGAAACCATCTCTTCAGCCTGTACCACAAGAAAAAAAAAAAGAATAGAGTTCAAACGGCTTCATGTCACAAAGCTGTAGCAGCTGCGGTGTCAGACGCTCACAATGGCTTTGCTGTCCTCGGCGAAGGTGTCTTTGACGAACATGGCTCCGAGAGCAAATCCCAGGGCGCTGTCAGTGTCGCTGACGCACAGCTTCCAGCGTGGAGTGCAGCTCTACAAAAACAACACAAGACACGTTGAGCAACGAGCTCTTCCTGGATTTTTTTCTGCTCTTCGGAATGTTTTCTTTTCAGCGAGTCGGGTTTTCTTCGTGCAAACGAATCCGTTTCAAGTGGCCACTTCGTACGTTTTGGAGAAGCGATTGGAGAAGTGAGAATGAAAACTGTGATAAACGAGACTTGAGGTTTTGGGGACTCAACTGTGAACTTGTCGTGTGGGYGCAGAGAACAAGTGTGAAACTGCAGCAAAGTGCAAACAGACCAAGAAAAACATTTCTAATAAAGGTGTCTTGTTCCTGTCATTAACTGTGACTACACTTCTCTTTCCCAATATAAGTTCATAACAAGAAGACTTTTAGAGATAACATGATAAAGATGACAAGATAAAAAAAGACAAAATAATTTCTAATTACAGATGAGGTAGCCTTGCCTTCCTACACAGCTCTGCTCAATTCGTTTCCCTTCTCTGCTCCGGCAGGGATTTCTCCTATAGACGAGGATTTCTGCGGTAGAATTTCAACCGGGCCAATCAGCGAACAGGAGACGGAGTTGTGAACAACGACGATGATTTTCTGTGCCATTTTCGCCTGCCTGTAGTTTAGCAATGGCAGCGGAGTAAGTGAATGAAGCCAGTCCGTGTTGACAAGACTTCCAAATTAAATTAAATTTGTCTCACAAAGCCTGCAACTCTCATTTTACAGCCATCTCGTTCTGCTCAGATTTCTCCCCTCTCAGTAGGGGATGGTTGTTTACAGTGCACGCAATGGCCGGTTAGCTTCTTAGCTTAGCTTCCTTCACAGTTGAGGTGGCACACTACACTTCACAACATTAGTGATTGGGTAAATTAGATCCAATCGTTTTAAACTTCAACAGAGTCCACGCCTCCAGCAAGAAATGGCATCTCRRTAGTCGAGGTTCCAGACCCTCTGTATGAAGCAAAGTGTAGGACAAGGGGCTGRTTTTTACCAGGMTACAAGGGAATATATGTTGTAATCTTTGTGAACATAGAGCTCACGTTTTACACCTGCTGTCTGTGTGTTTGTTACAAATATATCTCATGAACCAGATCTGAATCAAACTTGCAGAAATKAATCATTAGATGTAGAACCAGCTCACGTTTAAATCAAACTAAATAGGCAGTAGCTGAGAGTCACAAGCTGCGTTTCCATTGCAAATGTGAGCAAAACTTTGTCAATATTCTATTAATGTCGAAAAAACACAGTTTCGCAACTGCGGTTTTCCATTAAGTAAGAAATGCTATTAAAGTCACGCATGAATACGTTTGTTCTCGCGATAAGTTATTACAAACATGGCGGTGATGGATGTAAACACATAGYATGTTGCTACCACGACACTAGCGCTCATCATCAGAGGAGACGTCGGCGTCTTTTATCGAGGCTTTCCAGAGACAAGTCCCTACTTGGGGGCGGCTACGTATGCTGTGTTTTTGGGAATTTGTTGTCGTTGAGTTTTCTATTTTATACTGTACTACTTCTGTGATATTACTACTATTTCTACTTCCTGTTATCTTCTTCGTCGTCATCTTTTTCGCCAGTAGAAACAGCCGGTTGTTGATCACGTGACGCCTGTGATGCGAAAAAAGTGTTTCCATTGTAGTTTTGCGAAAAACACCAGTTTCGATACGGCCGAAGTACCAACTCTTCCTAGCGCAAAAACATTTTGTCGAAAAACGTAACTTTTTTTCAAAATTGACGTGTTTCCATTGAGCAAATTTATTTTCGAAATTCTAATTTGCGCATTTTCATGGTCAATGGAAACGCAGCTATTCACAACTAGTGTACTCGTGTTTTTTAACAACAAMCACTCTATTTCTATCCTAAAAAGTAATTTTACTATTGAATACTTCCACTAGCTTCACTGACAGCAGGTTAAAAAAGTTTATGTTTAGAGGGAAAAAAAATACACAATCAGGCAAAATAAGGTTAAGAAAACTGCTTGTAAGTAAAACTGAACATGGTCWCAGTGAGGAAACGAGGAGCGCTCTGAGAAAGCAAAGTCAGAAAACTCTACTCCAGCTAGAGATGGAAAAAGAAACACGGCGTCACTCACAAACACAAAGACACACAGAGAGACAGCTTTGGTTTGTTTTCACAACTTGACCCCCATTCAAAAGGAAGGCTGATGGAACTGGATCTTGTTTGGACAAGGACGGGGTTTACTGGTGCTCAAACTACAGAAGAAGCACATCTGGCTGAGGGGGTCACTCAGAGCAAAGACACATGATTGATTTATCCTATTCTATTCTATTCTATTCTATTCTATTAGGGAGAATTTTAGCCTTGTTTGTGTTGGCTAATGTTGATTAGCTGTGGCGGCCATCTTGAATAGGATTTACTACAAAAGTTAATCAGCTGTAGATGTTCATCAAGTGATTACTTTCTGAGAATTTAATTAAAATCCACTGGGAAGTAATATAATGTTGCTAATGCTATAYATATACACAGAGAAACACAGGCCTGTTTTTGTGCATTTGTGCGTACACAAAAACAGGTTGTTGAGTGAAGCTTTAAGCAGAAAATGACAGCAGTCATAATAATTCCATGATTTCAAATCCTGTCTGACATCTTTGAAAGTTATAATAAATACAGTGGTTGGAACACTGTGTAAATTGTTTCCTGTTTTATTCCTTTCCTTTTGCCACAGCGTTCATGTGGTTCAACAAAACTTGTTATCATTTTTAGCTTAGTTTAGAAAAAAATCCATTTTTGGTTTTAAATTATGAAAAGCCACTTAAACTCGTTTGTTTTCTCTTTAAAAAGTTGAAGGAACTGGGTTGCTGCAGAATTACAGTGTAAAAAAAAACAGCCTGTACTTGTTAAATCGTATGAAAGGAAAGTTCTGTTTSTCAGTTGGAGACTTTCATTTATCTGTGCTCAGAAAAATGAACAGTTTGTTTCAAACACAAGGACATGAGGTCAGGAGAACAGTTCCCAAACATCTCTTGGCTGTGGTCCAAACCCTCTGCATTTGTGCTGTACAAAGAAGAATGTGACAGAAACTTGTTCTGATGACGTGTTCTTTTTTGTTTGCCATTTATGAAAACCTCAAAGTCAAAGACTGCTAATTATTTACTTACAAAAGCACAAAAAAGATAAAATCTGGTCATCAGTTTTGTTTTTCTTTTTTCATCTGCTCGATCCAATTGCCATTTTTTAATTTATTCATCATTGCCATGCTAAAACCGAGTTACAGAGAAAAGTTTTAATACATACAGCGGGTAAGATAAGTATTGAACACGTCAACATTTTTCTCAGTAAATATATTACTAGAGGTGCTAATGACATGAAATTTTCACCAGATGTCGGGAACAACCCAAGTGATCCATACATACAAGTAAATCAAACCATAAATGTCCAGAAATGAAGTTATTTGTAATAATGTGGAATGGCACARGGAAAAAGTATTGAACACATGAAGAAAGGGAGGTGTAAAAAGGCATGGAAAGCCAAGACACCAGCTGAACTCTCTCAGTAATTAGAAAGCAAGCCTGCCCCTTGTCAGTGCAAGTTAATATCAGCTGGTTCAGTCCCAAATGATGGCCAGGTACACAATAAACCGACCACGACCAGGTGCTCCTCGCAASATTTCTGACAGAGGAGTGAAAAGAATTATCAGAAGAGTTGTCCAAGAGCCAAGGACCACTTGTGGAGAGCTTCAGAAAGACCTGGAATTAGCAGGTACGATTGTTTCAAAGAAAACAATAAGTAATGCACTGAACCACCATGGCCTGTATGCACGCTCACCACGCAAGACTCCACTGCTGAAGAAACAGCATGTTGAAGCTCCTTTAAAGTTTGCTGCACAACATTTAAACAAGCCTGTGTAATACTGGGAGAATATAGTCTGGTCAGATGAGACCAACATTGAACTGTTTGGATGCCAGAATACACATCATGTTTGGAGGTCAAATGGCACTGCACATCAGCCCAAAAACACCATACCAACAGTGAAGTTTGGAGGTGGGAACATCATGGTGTGGGGCTGTTTTTCAGCATATGGTACTGGCAAACTTCAAATAATTGAAGGAAGGATGAGTGGAAAAATGTACAGAGACATTCTTGATAAAAATCTGCTTCCATCTACCAGGATGATGAAGATGAAACGTGGCTGGACATTTCAGCAAGACAATGAGCCCAAACACAAAGCCAAGGAAACTCTCAGCTGGTTTCAGAGAAAGAAACTAAAGCTGCTGGAATGGCCCAGCCAATCAYCTGACCTGAATCCAACAGAAAATCTATGGAAAGAACTAAAGATCAGAGTTCATAGAAGAGGTCCACGAAACCTTCAAGATTTGAAGACTGTTTGTGGAAGAATGGGCCAAAATCACACCTGAGCAATGCATGCCACTAGTTTCTCCATACAGGAGGCATCTTGAAGCTGTTATTGACAACAAAGGCTTTTGTACAAAGTATTATATAAATTTCAGTAAGTGTGTTCAATACTTTTCCCTGTGTCATTCCACATTATTACAAATAACTTCATTTCTGGACATTTATGGTTTGATTTCTTTGTATGTATGGATCACTTGGGTTGTTACCAACATCTGGTGAAAATTTCATGTCATTAGCACCTCTAGTAATATATTTACTGAGAAAAATGGTGACGTGTTCAATACTTATTTTACCCGCTGTATTTCTTACCTTTTTAGTTCCATACATGACTTCAAGGAAATGCTGCTCAGCATCCTGAAACTTCTGGTCTAAAACAGAAACCATCTTTCTCACCACCTTCATCATCATGTAGTTGTTGAGAAGGCTGCAAAGAGATGAATTAATTAGCAGATTTTTCACTGCATTTAATACAAGAATTATTAAACTTTCTGGGACAGGGGACCCCTTACAAGGCYGAAAAAWTTCCAGGGACCCCCTCATAAACCCCATGCWGTTTTAAAAGATAATTCAACCTCTAAATGCCATGGGAATGTATTCTTTATRTAGTTTATTATGTTTGTTTTATTAGTTCATTGTTCTCCATGCATTTTTAAAAACAAAAACCAAATTAACAATTTAGTGAAATTTTTTGAGGACCCCCAAGATACCTTTCGTGGACCCCAGTTTGAGAACCTCTGCTTTAATATACACTGAACACTAACTATTGTGCTTTTTTGTTGAAGGATTTGTGTGCATGCAGTGTACAAGACAACAGTAAAAAAAATGTCAATGCAAAGCTAATAAAATGACAWATTTTTACCTTTTATTTGTGGTAGCTATGAGTTCAGACACTTTCTGGAGGTATTCTTTGGCATAAACAACCACAGGCTCTGATTCGTTAATCGTCACTGGTGTGAACACTTCGGCGAGAAACGGCATCCAGTCCACTGCAGGAGCCAGAGTCTGGAAAAGCAAAAACATAAATCCCAAGAAAAACATACAAAAGATAATTAGTGAGAAYACTTTGTGGTTTTCTTACATTATTTTTACATTCATCTATAAATATTTCAAATTTGTTCTTTTATTTACTTAAGTCTAATAGCTTTGTGGTTAAAGTGCCTGTGGCATGCCCATCCTTTAAATACAAAAAGTCAAAGAAAACATCTTTATACTTAAGAATATTTCATAATACACATGATTTTACCAATTTTGTTGCATAACTGGTCTATTTTCTTTTGAATTTGGCTCAACCAAATTGAAACAGGAAGTGACATCAAAGGGGTACTCATTAATAAAATTAACTCTCTGGTCTTTGTTTTTTAAAACAGTATTATTTAAACTTTACCTCTTCTTCATCTCTTTGATAGTGACTGAAAATAATCTAAAGAAACATCAGATTATTCTCTATAGTCTGTCTTGTTAGCTGTTGTAACATGCTCTGTTCACAAGCAGACATTCCCCTTTGACATCACTTCCTGTTTCTTCACATGAAAATATCTCAACAACTGTTCATCTCAGTGGGGTGAAAATTGTTTTTGCAATATGTTAATAATGTTATCTTTCCAAAAATGCATTCACGTTTATTACAAAAATTGAATGTCACAGGCACTTTAATAGTTTTAGTCAAACCGGGAACAGACTCACTTTCAGCTCTTTGGCCTCTATTTTATGGTAAATGAGCTCCTCGTCTCTCCTCTCCTCCTGAGGCACGGTGATGTTGGCCAGGGTGGTTTCGAACTCCACGATCTCCGTCATCAGCGTCCGAGACGTCTCCTCCGAGGCTCCCAGGAGAACGCCCAGCTCCACCAGGAAGTTGAGGTATGCCGTCAAATACTGTGGAGACGAAGTTTGTGTCTAAACAATCCAGCTACAAAACCAAATCTGAAGTATGAAGCTGCACAAAGAGGTTATTCCTCGAAGCTGAAAAATCTTTACTTTTAGCTAATGCAATGCTACTTTTAGCTTTCAGTATGACAGCTATAAAATCAATGTACTGCTATAAAACGCATGTTTATAGTACCTTATCATTCGCCGTTTTGTTGAGGTAGTAATCCCGTGAGGGTAGTCCAAGGCTGGACTGATCCACCTGTAGGTAAGAGACACATTTTGTCAGTTTACCCTCCATGTTGACACTCACACAACCTTTTGTTTTCATTCCTGTGTTGTGAGCATGTGGGATTAAACCGCAGACTCTCAAGAATTCACATCTTTATAATTAGTCTGTTTCATGACACAAAACAAAAGAACCAGTCTCCACAGCCTTCTGAGACACTGGCTTGGTTTCTTTTAAATACACAGAATGGTTCATGTGAAATCTTGGCACCTGTATGATGTTACTGCTGGAGTTTTTGGAGTCGGTGCTGACGAACACCGTGAAGAAAGGAGACGTGCGTAAGCCGGCTGAGACGGTTCGTAGAACTTGCTGGAAGTTGTTCTTGTCCCAGGGTTCAGTCAGAGCCCAGCCTCCTATCTGAACCAAACAATTAAACAAAAAAAAAAACCTCAGCGATCACAGAACTTTTTATTAGAAATGCGGGATTAAAAATTGTGAATCAGTTTTAGGTTTGACCGTTTGTAAAGTAGCCCACCTGGCTGATTAGCTGCTGTAGAGGCTTAGCTCCTAATTCCTCGATCTTGGTCTCATTCATGCAGGCCTGATAATACCGCTGGGCTTTTTCTTCAGCCTTGCTTAAACCTTTCAGTGTTGTGTTTTCTGCTCAAGCAGAGATGTGAGATAAACAAGGTCACGGAGGGGGAGAAGCTGGCTGTCATCAGCCTTGAGAAATATACTAAGAAAAGGCACAGTGAGTCTCAGCTCAGGGTTAAACTACACTTAAATTAAAAGCCCACCTACCTAATAAACGCTTCATTACAAGCATGTTGTGTTCCCACAGGTTACTGAACGGACCCCAGCGGGACTTTCCCTCCGGAAGCGGGTTGCTTTTCACCCACCCCCCGCAAGCAAAGTTGTAGAAGTCATGGCAGGGGTCTACAGTTCTGTCCAGGGATCCCAGGACTGCACCGGCCATGGTGACGCATGGCTCCTGCAGGCACAAGCCTGGGTGTGCTGCAAAATAAATAAATAAATAAATATAAATAAATACGAGAAAAATCAGATTTCTTTTTTATCTGCTTTATCAGTTCATGGGAAACGGAGCGGAGAATCCTGAAAATATTTCATGGTAAGACAAATATGCATGAGGGTTTTCAAGCATCTGGAAAGTATCATTTTGTAAGCCAAGACATACAACCTGGAGGGAATACTTGTCCCCGGAAAAATCCTTTATAAACAGTTAGCTGAGATCTGTCAGGGGGGCAAAGTCACATAACCAATATGGAGTACCGGTTATGTAATTATCGAATACGAAGAATGAAATGAACAGCGTGGGCAGCACGGCGGGGCAGCGGTTAGCGCTGTGGCCACACAGACACAMGGTTGCAGGTTTGCCTCCGGCCTGAGGCCTGAACTGTGAGGAGTTTGCTGTTCTCCTTGGGCAAGTTTGGTTACTGTCTGTGGGTTACTCAGACCAAAAACATGCAGGTTAGGTTAATTATTAAGGTGTGTGTGAGAAGCGTTGTCTTAATATGGTCTGGTGATGGACTGCACACCTGACCACTGAAGCAGCTCCCCCACAACCCGGGAAAAGAAAATCCGGTAAAAAAAAAGGGACGTCTGAATGGTAAATTAACAGTAGAGGATTCAAGACTATTAAAAGATTAAAAGCTAATAAACAAGAGCTTTAGAAAACTTTCAGTGTCTAAAGAAGTAAAAAATATTTGTCAATAAAAAGAATAAAAACTGTTCCAGGTTTAATAGCTGACTCGTGCGAAGACCTGTCCATACAAAGGTAGGAGACAGGAGTGGAAACTGAGTTATGGGCAGTGATGAGGTTAGGGTCTCCCTGAGGAGATTTCATCCTTGTTCCCTTTATTATTTCCAAGTGTGATGTGACATGCGATGCTGAATGGGAGGAAGCGGCTTTCAGTTTCCCATGGTAAAAGTGAGGAAACAAACACTGCTGAGAAACGGCCAGGATGCCACGGTAAACCGACAAACCCTTTTCCATATTGAATAAACTCAAGGGAGACATTTGGGCTTGTTTTCAGGCAGGGTGTGACCGCAGTAAAATATATATATATAAGCAACAAAAATGGTATGAGATACAAAAAAAGTTATTTTGTTTGTTTCAAATGGATTTTATTAAACTAATAATTCATTATTTGCAGTCAGTGAGTGTGAAACAACTAGGTTATTACAGATACAGTTATTAATGTGAACATCTTTATCTATCATATACAAAAACGTTACTAAAAACTGATGTAAGGACACAAACCAGATTTGTCTAACAAATAATGATAGAGATGATACAATAAATAGATATTTTGTAGTGAAATTGGACTGAGATAAAAAAAAAACATGTTTCAGAAACTGCTGTTAGTTTTCTTGTGTTCTTAAAAATAAGTTAGAAGAAAGAAAAAGACAAATATGGGCAGAGAATCTTCTGCACTTTGATCGGGGATACACTGAAAAACAGTAATATGTTGTAGCTGTAGAGGAAAAAATTGATTTCTTAATCTAAATCTAGTTTTCTCTTTATTTAAAAGGAAACACGTGAGGCATTAGAATCAGTGCTGTAATATTGTGATCTGTAAACATTATAKGTGCATGTTCTAATGGGGGAGTCAGCATCAAATAAGAAGGTTGAAAGTTTACTTTTTAATTATTTTTGACAGAATATTTAAAAAAATCAGAATAAAAAGRGCAAAGACAACAGGAATAAGTTGATCCTGTCCGCTACTCAAGCCTTAAACTCACCCTGTTTGTAGAAAACTCCAGCGGCGATGAGCGATACGAAGAGGGCGACTGACAGAACACACACAACAAACAGCAGCCTTCTCTCCCTGTACGTCTTGTCAGCCCAACATGCGCCACCTCTGCCTTGCATAAAGGTCACCTACACAAAAAACACACACACGGGCTCGACTCTGCAAGAACAAAAACTCTGAACCACATTGAACATAGTTGAGAACTTTGCTTTAATGAACAGACGGAGTGTGGAAAACAGTTCACCAGGGATTTGATGATAGGCTTGATTTCAAAACACAATGTTTCCTCTGTAATCTCATACACAGAAAAGGTTAAGCATTCTTCAATTGTTTTCTCGCTGGTAGAGGTCATTTACCTTCGGCCCAGACGGAGGACAGACATAATAAACACAGAACAATATGCACAGCTCGTGTGGCTCCTAATGTTAAACTGGGACAACGGCTAAAATAACCAGCTTTCTTCTGAAAAATGCATTTTAAATTATTACTAGTAGGAGTATTATTAAATTTTCACTACATAGTTTACATGATTAATGGTCCACACACATATACAAAACACCTTGTCAACCTCTTCAGGTTCTTCAAAGAGCTTTAAAGCCTTTTCATCCATATGCACACTTTGTATATTGCTTATTATTATATATTTTACACTATATAGAAGGGCTATTCAACTGGCGGCCCGCGGGCCACATCCAGCCTGCTCGTGACCAAAGTTGGGCCCACCAATTGGTTCATTCAAACCCCCGGTTTTCTACTTTAATTACTATAAGTTCTTTTAGTTAGACATAGACATGTGTGGTATCTACAGAAACGTTTGCATCTTGGCTARAAGCTGGTAAAAACCATTTCTATGAACACCAGTTACAGTTAAACAGTTAAAGCTACAAGCAGTTTAAGATAAAACTATGAAAGTGACAATAAAATGGGTTTAAAATTTTGGCACGTCAGAGATGTCAAAATAATATTTGTGTAAATGGGAGGCATATTGTGTTATTTTTGTTTTAGATATTGATTTATTATCACTACTTTTATTAAATGCAGCAAAATAAACAATTTCAAAGGTAACAGAGTTTTATAATATTTGCTTTGTTTACATGATGACTTTAATTGCTGGATGCTCGGCCCCTGAGCTGTTGGCCTGCAGTAACTGTGGCCCCCGGAGCAATTTAGTTGAATATCCCTAATATTAAGCTCACTTTTTAATCTCACTCATACACCCATAAGCACATCAGGGCAGTTGGAGGGTTTAATGTTTTATTCAAAGACACTGTGGTACTCTGCACGAGATGAGGATTGGACCCCCATCCATCTGATTGAAAGAAAATATCTCTACTGCTGTTACATGCAGTAAAGAGACAAAACTTTGTTTTCAAAGTCTATGAAAATCATGGACTGCCTGCTAGAAAAGACAACAGGATAGCTGCTATAAACAATGAATGTTCTTTACAAAAGTGAAAACAATAAAATAATTTAGGATAAACTGAGTCACCTCCTGAAAACCTTTTAGGACTGGATATGGCTCAAAGAGCTAAAACATAATCTCTAAATTGAGCAAAACATAGTTCATTTTATGCCATTTTATGAAAATTGTTTGTTTTGTTTTCTTATGCCATCTAGTAAAAGCAATGTTTTTATAAGTTGTTTGATATCATAAACAAGAAAAAGCATCAGTTTACCTAATTTGGCAAGACTAATATTTTATAAAGTAATATTGTTTCAAAGTATTAATTTATGATAAATTTGGTTTATATATAAGCTTCCAATTTATAACAGAGGTCATCTCAGGGGTGTCGTCTTAAAACACGTCTGATCAGGAGCTTAATATGCGAGTTCACACTTTACACACCACAAATATGTTAAATTGATTGTGCAACAAAAGGGACCTGTTTAATATTTTAGACGTATGAAAGTATTTAAAGTACAACCAAGAAATTAGCAGACACTGTTTTTTAGTTTCACTGAGGGTGTGAAGCCTTGAAGGTGCTGGACAACCCCGCTTTTTTTTTTAAAACTTTGTTCGGGCGTTTACCTGCATAGGTGTTGACGAGTAAACATCCTCACTGGTGGAGTCCACCAAATCCTCCTCATCCAGCGTCGCTCTCTTGTAGGATGACATCTGAAAAGTTAAATGAAGAATTGATTGTCTCAGTGCTTCCATGCTTCGTCAAGCTCTTATCTGTTCCCGGTAAACTGTGTGGGAAAGTTTAGGAGAGGGACGTTTATTCTCCGGCAGTCCCTAAGGTTTCACAACAGGGCTCGCTCTTTGAAATCCATCAGGAAGAACCTGTCTTATTTGGTTAGAGATAGTTTACTTTGGTGCAGAGTTTGATTTTGAAAAAAAAAAGTGTCAGTCTYCTTCTTTGAAAGAACTTCTCTGCTCCTTCTCAACAGCCCTCACAGCCCACATGGCTTCAGGCAGATACACAAAGAGGAGCACCTACAAAAAAAGCCTCTTCCCAAAAAGTCGCAGTGAGATCTCGTAGGGTCTCTCTCGCTCTCTCTTTATGGACTTCCCTTCAGCTCAGTCTATGCAAACACGGAACAAGAGAAGACGGAACTACTGAAAAACAGGAAGGAGCTCTGACTGCAGCGATTTACATGACTGAGACCAAGTGCGTGGAAGTGATTGTGTGTGTGTGTGTGTGTGTGTGTGTGTGTGTGTGTGTGTGTGTG
>NW_013952461.1:1544808-1548878 GCF_001266775.1 Austrofundulus limnaeus
GAAGTACCTACCTACCTACCTACCTACCTACCTACCTACCTACCTACCTACCTACCTACCTACCTACCTACCTACCTACCTACCTACCTATCCATATCTACCCATCTACCCACCCATACCTACCTACCTACCTACCTACACACCCATCTACCTATCTACCTACCTAGCTACACACCCATCTACCTATCTATCTACCTACCTACCAACACACCCATACCTACCTACCTACCTATCCAATATCTACCCATCTACCCACCCATATATACAGTACCTACCTACCTACCTACCTACCTACCTACCTACCTACCTACCTACCTACCTACCTACCTACCTACCTACCTACCTACCTACCAACACACCCATCTACCTACCTACCTACCTACCTACCCAACCTACCTACCAACACATCTACCTACCAATGCATCTACCTATCTATGCTCAGACACACTGGCTACTCATCTTCTAATTACAGTTTATGTTAGTCAAAAAAGATAGATCTAATTGTCTTACATGTTGACTAACTCCAGCATCAAATCAAAACTCTTTCCAGACTAGATGGAAGTATAAGGCAGGTGAAAAACAGACCTGATATTTTGAACGAAAATCTGCTGAACATGAGACCTTCGCGCTCTGGGTTGGTTCTGTCCCCGTTAATCCCCAAAATGCTAAACAAACCAGTGATATAACGCAAAATATTGCTTGACAAAACAGATTACTTTTTTTCTATAAACATAGATGAAGGATAAACTATTTCCAAAGCCCTGCTTTATTTTATTTCTCCACTTGGACTGGTGCACATAAACAACTCACAAGGAAAAGAATGACATTAGCGTCACAAACATCCCAACTCTGGTCTAAGAAGGAGTACAGATTCTGGTTAGAATAGTTTTTAACCCAAAACAGAGATAAATTAACCCAAACATGCGGAGAAGGAACTTATTCTTTTTTTAAAAGCTCTTTATAAGTTAAACCTCACAGAAACTCTTGTTTTCTAAAACCCTGATGATGGTCGGCCAAGAAAAGTGATGCAGGAAGGACAAAAAAAAAGAAATGAGGGAGGAGGGGAGAAACAATAGAGGAAACTTTTTTTTACTTTTGATACACTAACCTCATTTGTTCCTCATTTGTTTAGCCTACCACTCATTAAATAATTCTTGCTGGTACATTCAAATGAACAACTCCAAGTACTTTTTAACAACTAACATGTGGCCTGGAAGCATCTGATAGCTTCTCATGTGGTCAGATCACTTTACAGATGAACAACTTAACAAACCAGAATGTTGTCACAAACGTTCCTATAAGCACACATTCACCGTTTTCAAAAATGTTTCTGGCATTGAAGTCAGTGTAGAAGTGCTGGAACATGTTGCCACACACACTGATACTTCCAGACTGAATCACGACTTCTAAAAACAGCTTTCCTTCCCTTTTGTAAAGTTGTTCGATGACTAATATTTTTAAGGAAACTTATGAACTTTTATATCGGAAACAGTAAGTCATGAATTCCATTTTCAGAAGCTGCTTTGAAGAAACCTAAAGTAAGGTTTTAGAACTCCAGTTAAAGAGAACTGTCAGGTAACACCTGTAAAAACGTCAGGGTACAGAGTAGCTCCCGGTAACAACTCTTCTAAAGTGACAAGCATTTAAAATGTCAGTTCAATCTGAGCAGTTTGTAGAAAATCCCACGCGGTGTCCCACGATGTCTTCCCATAAGAGGAGTTGACAGTGTGTGAGTTTACCACCAGGCCGCAGCCTTTAAATGAGGCTGTAAACCTCAAACATGCGTCAGTAATTCGTCACTGATCCTGCAAACTGGACGATTATTTGTGGTGCGAGGGCATTCCTCCAAGAATAACTGGAGTGTGTTTGTGTTAGGAATTGAGTGCTGCGTGTTCTGCGGCCAACGGTGTTTGAGTTTTTTTTCCCCATCCTCAGACAAAAAAAAGAAATGTTAGAGCAAAACATGAGAGTCTAAGATAATTTAAGGGTATCTTTAGCGTAAACTGGGTAATTACACATTAGGCAGCCAAATGTAGCACCACAGTGAGCTGATGTGGTTCCAGTGCYAAAAGCAGGTGAATTTCTGAGCCTTTTTATTCTCTGGAAACTTGATTAACTGACTGAGTAAATCATTTCTAGCGAAATGTAACTTCTGCTTCCAGTTTTGATCAACAACATGCTCAGAACTACTACGTCACACTTCAGTTCTGCACCATGACTCTGGCTGTAACTACTACGGCTGCACAGGAAGCTGTTTACCGGGGCTACAAATACACTCGTTTACCGTGTGCTGCCCTTCTTGACTCCTTGACCCCGAGTTGTTTACAGAGATGACAGTTCAATGTCGATCATAAACACATCCCCTAGACTTCTCAGCTTGAATGCTTTATCAAGTGTAACCCCCGTTTTTCTGCCTGAAGGCCACAGATAAGACAAACCAGTCTTAGCAAGGACAGCCATGGAAACTTCTCTTTGTCACAGCACAGAGATGTTTCCTTTAAAGAGAAAACACCCTGATAGGGAAAAGTAAAAAAAAAAAAATCCACTTTTCCCAGGCAATCAGCTTTATGCTGCTCTGAAGTAGAGTTGTTAAACTAAGCTGAGGGGCTTTCCTGGAATCATAACACTTTTGGTTTATTTTTAGCATTTTGTATGCACTTTTGCATCAAGAAGATAAAGAGCTTGCACTTTTCTCTCACGTGGGTTTATAATATCTCGGGCTGCAGCGCTGGAATTCCTCCGATCCCCGGTTATCGGGCGACTCTGAGGTGTTATTGTGTGTACGTTTCAGGTGCTATGACGTATAGTGCACTTATCAAATATCACCCAGCTGAGTCTTGGGTAACCATCATGCCCTGCATCAACTGCAAGCACGCAACGTTTTATGTTCAGCCAGCTTGAACTCCCATGCAAAGTACAGTAAAATAACACGGTTTTGCACATTTAACATGTTTAAATAGTAAAATAAAAGATCCTAAGATAATCAAATATATCTGGAAAGGTTTTTGCCAGCGTAAGGTCGGGATTAAAGGAGTGGCACAGGGAAGCTTGCGCAGACATAAACAAATAGCAGGAGATTACCTGTTCTAGCTGCTGTTGTGGTGCCCTATAGCACACTGATCACCCTTGGGTAATGAATAACTGCAGAGTAGACCAAGCTCCTCATGAGCAGGCCATCCGGAGCCATGTAACATTATTAAACTAGTAAATCACCGGAGCCTGGCCTTTCTAAACACTGGTCTGATGTTTTATGTGCCTGCAATCGTTCAAGCTATATATCAAATGAGATGTTTATAAAATTCACCTTGACCTTTTTGAGTTCATAAATTAGAAAAAAATGACAGCAAAGCACAACAAGACAGAAAAAAAACTGAATTTAAAGGCATAATGTTCACCATAGAACTGGATTAAAGTGAAACCCGCTTCTTGCGATGAAACTAGGAATCTTAATTGAGTCAATGTTTGGATTTTCTCCTCCTTTAATGTTGCGTAACCTTTTTTTTTTAGCAGAATTGTGTCAGAAAGACAAAACAAGCACATGAAATGTTACATCTGTTCCTAACAACTGCTACTTTGGAAGATGAGTGAGTCTCTAAAGGTTTCTTACAGTTTCCACTAAAACACATCAACTTTACACAGTCTGCATCAATCCAAGCCTACATGTTGACTCTCAGAGTAAACATTACTCCATCTCTGCTGCTTGGCCATAACAAAGCAAAGCTAACATGCGGCTGTGTTGTGGCTGGGGAGGATGTTGTGGTTGCAGCTGGTAGATTGGAGGAAAAAGTGTCACCAAATGGGTCACAGAAAATAACTGAAGCTGAGGTTAAATGCTCGGTGAGTAATAACACTACTTCTGATGGCTTCAATATATATATATGTTGCAGCTTGAAGACATCAGTCGACGAATGGAGTAGTTTTTATCCAAACATTTATTTCCTTTTAACTCCACACAGAATATAAACTGGCTCCACACACTCACGGTGCTTCTGCTGCGGTCAGAGTCCGGGTGTAAAGTAACGTTCAAGAGACGCCCGTTTCAGAACCTTTCCACATGGTGCATTCAGTGA
>NW_013952461.1:1549343-1550845 GCF_001266775.1 Austrofundulus limnaeus
TCTCTCTCTCTCTCTCTCTCTCTCTCTCTCTCTCTCTCTCTCTCTCTCTGAGATATGATCGTATAGTGGTAAATTATTTATTACGTTTCAGAGCAACACATATATTTTTCTTTTCTCAGAAACAATTAAAGATTACAGTTTTTATTGATTGTTTTGATACAACCGTTGACTCAAAATCCACATTTTCAAAACAGTTAATGCAGAGACCTAAACATCGCCACAGTGGTTAAAATGACACATTTTATTTGCAAAAGGCACTAACTGTGCCAAAACATTTAAAATATGGAACAAAAGCAAATTTTGCCTTCAAACAACTCAACTTTGACACAAGTGTATGAGCACCTCCAATCAATCGTTACACAATGGACAACAAAATGCAATATACAGCACTCGTGTGCATCAGTGCACCATTGCTTGTCATTGTAGCCTATGACTGTACATAGCTTACATGCCAGTGCCGTTTGTGGTCAAATTAGCCATCTTGCGAAAAATTCTTGCAGAAGCAGATATGGTTTGATGCTAATTTTATTGAATACATTCTTTTTTTTCAGACTGTGCCTGACAAACGAAATATTCCAACAGAGAATAGCGTCAATCCARTGAGAATGGGTTAACACATTTGCAAGAGGTGTCTTCTGCTCTGCTGAGATGGTGTTGATGAAGACCGAGAGGTTCCCAGTTTCTTCAAACAGGTCAAAGCAATCAATAAAAACTGTAACAATTAAGCCAGTTTAGACGAGTACACAGACACCGTGACATCTTATATGCATTATTGCGAGGACAGCATCATCACGTCACGCACCAGAGTCGTTTTCAACAATGACAAACCCCGATAAACAACCAAACTTGGACAGCTGTCAGCAGAAGGAGGCTGCCTTCAAAGAGGGAGGCAGAGACAGCTACAGACGAGCAAAGTATGGATTTAGCAGGGAGGTGTCGAAGGCTAGATCCAGGTACAATACACATCTGGAGCAACAGTTCTCTGCAAACAACTCTGCCACTGTATGGAGGGGGCTGAAAGAGATCACCAACTACAGGCCCAGAGCAACTCACACTACAGACAATCTTAAACTTGCCAACGACTGAACGACTTCTATTCATGCTTTGAAGTCATGGACTCACAACCCCCCACCCCTCACACCACTCTGAGTTCAGCCACTTTGGATCACACCCATCCCCCCTCTCTGCCCTCTCAGTCCGGGAGGAGGATGTGAACAGGCTGTTCAAGTGACTGAATCCACATAAGGCTGCAGGTCCAGACTGTGTGTCTCCCTCTGTGCTGATGAGCTGGCCCTGGTCTTAACAGGTATCTTCAACTCTTCTCTGGAGCCATGTCATGTCCCCGCCTGTTTCAAGGCCTCCATCATCGTCCCTGTTCCCAAGAAGCCACGCGTCACAGGACTCAATGTCCTGATGCATCTCAGTAATCCAGGTAAAAAATCAAAAAGAAAAAAATTGTATAGGTCCTCTGGACGGGTTCTTCTCTAATGAAACGTTTCGTC
>NW_013952461.1:1550855-1554235 GCF_001266775.1 Austrofundulus limnaeus
GCACTTAACAGCATATACAACATTGCTCTGTTTGTGCCGGGGCACCGGATCTTTGGGGTGGACAGGACCCAGTGACTACAGGCCTGTGGCTCTCACGTCTGTAATCATGAAAACCTTTGAACGTTTGGTTTTATCCCACCTCAAGTCCACCTGCAACCCCATTTTGGACCCTCTGCAGTTTGCCTACAGAGCCAACAGGTCTGTAGATGACACCATAAACCTGGCTCTCCACTTCATCCTGCAGCATCTGGAGTCACCAGGAACCTACGCTAGGATCCTGTTTGTGGACATCAGCTCTGCATTCAACACCATCCTTCCTGCTCTGCTCCAGGACAAGCTCTCTTTGCTCCATGTGCCTGACTCCACCTGCAGGTGGATCTTCCCTGACAGACAGGAGTCAGTGCGTGCAGCTGGGGAAAGTTGTCTCAGACACACAGACTATAAGCACAGGATCTCCACAGGGCTGTGTTCTCTCCCCTCTGCTCTTCTCCCTGTACACTAACTGTTGCACCTCCAGCCATGACTCCATAAAACTTAATAAGTGTGCGGACGACACCACCCTCATTGGGCTCATCTCGGACGGTGATGAGTCTGCCTACAGGTGGGAGGTGGACCAGCTGGTGAACTGGTGCAGCAGCAACAACCTGGAGCTCAGTGCCCAGAAAACAGTGGAGATGATTGTGGACTTCAGAAAGGCCACAGCCTTTATGATTTCTTAAAATGCACAACTCTGACTATATTGTTTTTCTGGTCACTTTTATCACTGGATCTAACTGCACTACCCCAAAGATATTGTCTGTTTTAATTACTGTATTGAACTGGTGTACATATGTTTTTTAAAATATTTTTCCTTTATCCTTTGTTTTAGTTTTTTTCTTCATTTGTAATACCTATTGCACCTTTACACCAAAGCAAATTCCTAGTCTGTGAATCCTGTTCATTGACAATGGCAATAAAACTGATTCTGATTGTGAAAACACAATCAAAAATGTAAAACAATAGATTGAAAGAAACTGCAAGAGCAGTAATAACAGCCAACTGCCATTGACAATTGTAAGAGAAAAACGTTTCTAAAACAAATAATTTTTTAAGAACAAATGCATTTGTGCCTACCTGGTACAATAAATAAAAAACACCACAAAATGTCATCAGTGTGTTTCAGAACYAGTCTCCACCAGCTTCCATCATAGCTCTGCTGGGGAAGCCCTGAGCGTGCATGAAGGGCCCCTTGCATGCAGTTGCGCTAAACTACCAGTARGTGTCTCTAAATAATCACTGCACATCAGTTATGGTGAAATTCATTAACTATTTTTTTAACCTCTGTTACATAAGTCATAATTATAGAACACAATGTTGAAATGTTGATATAGTGGCTTATCTTATATGAGATGCTAAGCTAAAATTATGATATATTATTTCATAACTTCCTTTGTTTCTTCAGTGTACTTTTGTGTTGTTTTTATGAATGAAATAAATGAATGAATGAAATGTAAAAAAAGAAATGAAATAATCATAGGATGCTAAGTCATAACCATTATTTGCAAAATCATAAAAATGGTATGCTAAGGATGAGATGTTATGTGTAATATGTAGTTTGATTTAAAAGKTTTTTTTAAATGAGTTTCCATAAACCTCTCAGGGAAACTCGATAAAATGAAACAGAAAAAAGCCAGATGCTGCAGTGTACACCATTAAAGCTCTCCAGGCTCTGCTCCAACTTTCTAGGCTGAATATTGATGTTCTGGTCGGGCAGTCCATTAGGTGAACAATGAAAATGTAGGAYAGGTTGTTTTTAAAATCAGTGGAAATGTGTTGACATGCTTTACACACATAGTTGTAAAGTAACAAAGTACAATTTGTTACTGTGCTTAAAAAGAAATGTTGATTATCTGTAGCCTATATTTTACTTGAATAATTATTTTCAGTTGGCTTTTTACCTCTACGCCTTACATTTCTTAAAATTCGAAAGTTTTTTTCTCATTTTATTTTGTTTTCATTCTTGTTATTGTTAAAAAGATGAAACCATATCCAAATAAAATGCACCTCCTCCTGGATAGAGTGAATTTAACTGTGGCTGGATGAGAAGTATAAATAGGCWACATGCCTTTCTGACATTCTTCTAGTTTGTATGGGATCCATCACACCTGCACATGACAAAAAAGTCATGACATGACAAATCCCTTGACACTCCAAGAGGACAAAGTGGACATATGGCTAAAGAAGAGATACTTTATGCAGCTTAAATTTTCAACATTAGCATTTTAATATTTAAATATTATCATCATGACCTTTAGATAAATATTAACTAATTTATTTTTAATTTTTTGGCAGGTTATCTCCCAATAAATATTATTTTCAATATTTTACACATTTACTTTTACTCAATAATACAATGTACTTTTGATACTTAAGTAAATGTCAGATACTTTTAAAATTTTGCTCAAGTAATATTCTCAGAGAAGACTTTAATTTTTACCAACATAATTTTATGGTGAGATACCTGTATTTTTACTCAAATATCACTTTGAGGTACTTTGTACAACACTGCTTACACAATAAAAAATAAAAGGTTTTCACTACATAATAGCCAAAGAAAAAGCTAACCAAATAATAATATCTGGGGATATTTTTTATGAAAGTTGATTTGCAATATCCAGTAGGCTGTATATCAGCTAATAAAATTAGATTTTTCAAAATCAAACAAAGGGCATAAAAGTCAAAAACCGATTTATTGCGACGCTGTGGAAAATATCTGTCGTACAGCGACACCTAAAGGATTATTGGAGAACTGCAAGGAGCTGAAACGCTACCCATCTAGTTTAAAACGCATATTTWAAAATGATATAATTAGTTGAGTGCAAATAAAGGAGATCATAAAATAAAACAAAATTAATATTTCTTTAGTGATTGTAATGGCAATATTATCTTTATTGTGTTTCAAAGCTGCAGAGTTTGATATTCCTGATTTGGTCTTTTACTATAATGATCGTTTCTGTCACCCGTTCAGAGATGTGGAAATTGTTGAGAAGGGAAAAAAATGATCTGACTATTTTTTGCTAAGGGTTTCGGTTTTGGAATCGTTCATGAATTCGTGGAGCTTTTATGAAAACTCCCAACAGTCTTGAACAGCAGCTCATGGAGCGTCCGGCAGGTGGCGGTCTCGGTCCATCTGCTCCCTCAGCTGCACTGGATCCTTATTTCTAAGACTTTTTTTCCTCCTCCTCCCTGGTGGCTTCAAACCGTTATTCTCAGAACAGGTGAGCGTGTCCTTATAAAAGGACAAAGCAGTGTAAAGCACTCACATTGCCTCTATATGAAGTGAAAGGACCTCGTGCACATTTGGGTTTAGGTTCCTGCCTCAAGAAGCCTCCTGCTGTAAG
>NW_013952461.1:1555514-1572527 GCF_001266775.1 Austrofundulus limnaeus
AGGTTACATAACTCGCTTTTTTTGTATTTTCTTCTTCTTGTCCCCAAAAACTGCACACCAAAATCACTTTTTTTTGTATTATGTGTTGTGAAAAACAACAAAATATCTATTTTAATGTTACCCTTTTTTGTATCACTGCGTGCGTTTCTCTGTACTGTTAGCAAAATATTGCATGAATTACTAAATGGGTTTTGATGAAACTTTTAGAAATTAATCGTAAAGTTGACATCTGCACCTGATTAACTTCCGGAGTCAACCCACTGAGCTACTATTTGGTGTAGTAGTTTATGACAGTCATTCACAACATATACTTCAGATCACAAGACATTGCTTTAAAGCAGCACGCATAATTTATTTTTTCAAAATTTGATTAAAATGTCTGCAACTCAGCATAAAATGATCTTGGTCTAAAACTCGTGCATAAAAGGCGGTGGGTGATACTTCCTTCAAGGAATGAAATGCAGTCAGACTACATTTGCACATTTTTAAAAATTCTTTTGTTTCTGTATTTAGGAATGCAGTTCATTAAAAAAAAMCTTATCATTCTTGTTTCCACCTAAACCCAACAGGAGCTGGCAGAAAGTGCAGTTCWGCCTCCATCTGTGAGCTAAAGTCAGTTGAGTTTTAGTTATTCTGTGCATGCAGGAGGTTGGATGGTGTGAGAGGCAAAACAAGTTGCCCATTTAAAACCAGACACAGGGTTTGGTGTCCTCAGTCTGATTGAGAATCTGCTACTGACAGAGCTATTTGAAGGTTTAAGCCCCCATCACTTCACCCATCCACTCTGATCATGACAAGAGTCTAATCCATGTGTTGGAGCAGCTACCTGCTGGAGTGACACATTCAGTATGAGCTGCCTCAGGCTTCAGCTGCAGCTYRGTGAGGAGCAGAGTGGTGGTGGGCACCTTTACCCCATTTGGCAGCAGTTTGGACCCCCTGGACCAGCTTGTGAGACCATGTCTGAAGAAGGGCTTCATGTGGTTCTGACCACCGTGCTGTCCGGAGCTCTGCTGGTGGCTGTTCTGGCTCTTCTCTGCTACTTCACCTGTAGACTGGCCGGATCACTTCCTCTGGGCGGACCTGGACGTTTCTGAGATAACTACACCGACATGCTTCGTCTGAGGAACGTCCCAAAGGAAACAGCTCAGTTATTTATCGTCAGCGTCTGCCTGGTTGGTGCTGGAATTTTCTTCTACTGAATCAGTCAGATGGATCCTGGCAGTAATATAAGCTAAACAGAGAGGAAAAATAATCAAATTATATCATTCTTTACTCATATCTATAATGAGGAGGATATTAACATTTAAATAGATTTYACACATTTTTTTGACAGAATACAAAGCACTTTTTTGTCAGACCATAAGTAAGAAATTCATTCACGATTTTTCATATTAAAAATCTTAAATAGTTTTTTTTCCATGAGTTGTGAGCAGTCAATCGTTTTGTTTTAATCAGCTTTGTTATGGCTCTTAAACCTCTCACTGCTCTGGTGCTCAATCCCATTACAATGACCTTGATGATAAGAAGTTATGACACTACTGTTCAGAGAGGCCCCAAGCTTTAATTTACAATGCTCTCCCGTTTATTCCTCTTAGGTTTCAGAGACTTTTTGACTTACATAAAATGTAAATAAAAAGAATGCAATGATCTGTTTGAACATTTCCTTAAAGTGACATGCTTATCCTTCAAATGCAAAAAGTCAAAAAACATCTTTATATTTAAGAAACTTGACAAAACACACATCATTTTACCCATTTTGTCACATATCTAGAATAATTTTTTAGTTATTTGGCTCAGACGAAGTGAAACAGGAAGTGACATCAAAGGGGACTTATTAAAAAAACTCTCTGGCCTTTGTTTATTGAAACAATATTATTTTTCAACACAGATTTTTTTCCATCTCTCTCTGATAATGATTACAAATAATCTAAATAAATATCAGATTCTTCTCTACAGTTTATGTTGTTAGCTTTTATAGCAGTGGCRGATGCTGATCTTTCAAGAAGGGGAAGCTCAGTTCTCTTTTCACACGCTGACATTCCCCTTTGACATCACTTCCTGTTACTTCACACGCAAATATCTCAATAACTGTGCATCTCAGTGGCGTGAAATTAATTTTGCAATATTTTATCAATGTCATCTTTCCAGAAATGCATTCATATTTATTACAAAAAATTGATGTCACAGGCACTTTAAACCTTTGATACGTCTACTATGTTTTATGTTTATGAGACTTGAAAATCCTTGCAGCTTGTTTTTATTGACACCAGATTATGCTTGTTCTTTATGTGGAATGTGACAAACACGAGCAAGAGAAGTYATTACTTCTTTATGCATCGCAGCATAAATGTTTGACATTGCCTTGTTCAATAAGGAGTTGTGGTGCCCAATCCTGTTCCTGGAGGGTCACTATTSTGCATCTTTTAGTTGTTTTTCTTGCTCTTTAGCCTGTCATCAAGTTCTGCAGAAGCCTGTCATTCATGCAAATCAGGGTTGTCAAAGCAGAAACTCATTTGAATTATTGCAACTGTGGTAGCTCAGTACTGTGGCCTTTAATCCTGAGGTTGCGGGTTAGAACTCAGGTTAAGTAAAACAATTGGCAAATCTTTCATTTGTCTCCAGGCTGCTCCACTGCAGAAGAGAGCAGCTGAAAGAAAAACAGCTTGACACGTTGAACTTAATGTGTGTTTAGTCAAATCATCAGGATGTAAATAGATATTTAAAAAGTGCGTCAGTCACTAAATGACAAAATGACACATTTAATTACTAGTTTGTGTCTTTATTCTGTTGCAGCTGTGACACGACTGCAGCCAGGCTCCCTCAGCTCCTCAAAACAGCATCGTATGGCTTTGTAGAGYTAGACATCAGCCACACTCAGACCACAGCATGAAGGTGTCAGGYCTGCTCATCGYTTGCKCCTGTTTCATCTTAGGAAGCATGGGGACGACAGCATTCCCAGGTGAGTTACTGTGCAGAAAAAAAAMMCCMWYCYTWAAWKGSYTTTTWWWRCCTGACAGCAGACGCAAAYAAGAGATTAAGAATTCTTCTTACCTTTCAAGGAAGTTTAATTTTTCCATTTTCATTTCCTRTTTAGAGGAAAAACAGTGAATGTTATTGCAGCTGAGTTCAGTTTGTTGGCGCCTCAGAAAATAACAGGAATTTATTATTATTACAACAACTTATCTTGCTGCACTGAAATTGGCACATTTTTTTCCCAATAACAACTTCTAGCTTCTAACATTTGAACTGTACACTCTAAAAATGAAATGTTGGATTTACTTAACATGTTATGTTACCTGGTTCCATTAACTGAGTTGAGTAAATTCAAAGCAACATACTCATGTTCTTTGGCTAAAAAAAACTGGTATATTGCTTTGAATTTACTCAACTCAGTTAAGTGGAACCAGGTAACAYAACAWGGTTAAGTAAATCCAAYATTTCATTTTTTACAGTGTAGAGGCATTGCTGTAGTTCGGGGCTATTCAACTAAATCGCTCCGGGGGCCGGGGTTGCTCGAAGCCCACTGCAGCATGTAACAGAACAAGTATTGTCTTTTACTTTTAAAATTTCATTTGTTGCAYTGAAACCTAAATTTTAAATTTACAARTGATTTGACATCTATCTTTATATTAAATTAAGTTAAAAAAAGGCTCAATGACGGGCCGAATGGAAGTCACATGCAGGCCTGAAGTGGCCCGTGGGCCGCCAGTTGACTAGCCCTGCTGTGGTTCAAGMTGGGTGCATCTTTCAATTAATTATCTCTTCATCCCTGGAGCTCCTTGGGTGGATTTGTACTTCAGCCACATTAATTTACATATAAACAATTCGCAAAGTTCAGAAGCAYAACTGTTTTTATTGCTTTTTGTTATTTTACTTACAGATTAACTTAAACTGTGTTAAAGTTAAATACCTTTTTAAAGTCTATTTTTCTGACTTAGTGACAAGTTAAGTTTTGTGTTTCAGAATTTCTTCTGCTAAAAGCTGAAAACCTTTCTGTTTGATCCTCTGAAGTAGTTGCATTGTTGCTAACAGAACTGGAGAAGAGATTTTAAAAAGCAGTTTTGTGCTTTAGGGGAATTATTCGGAGGATTATCAGATGATGAGAATGCCACTTTTCTACTCTGAGCACAGCCTTGAAATCTCCCTTTTCACCTGAAAAAGATTTAAGTATAAATACGTGTGGGAATCTGTGACAAAAACGTATTTGCTTTACAGGAATCACTGAATAAACTTTGACAGTCGGCGTTGTTACTCTGGCTGACAAAAATCCTCTCATTTAAACTCAGACAAACCTTCAATTGCACCTTTATGAAACTGTGAAAATCTAACCAGATCTGCTTGCTTTATAACCCAGAGCAAGAGAAAGATCCTAAGTTTTGGAACACAATGGCTCAGCGGACCCTGAAGACCGCGCTGTCGGTCCAAACTCTCAACCAAAACACAGCAAAGAATCTCATCCTCTTTCTTGGTGACGGTGAGCCTAGAAATTACTTTTACATCTTCATTTATGGCAACAAGACAGGAATGTTTTTAAATATTGGGAAGTGAAATTGAACAGCACCACAAAATACCAATGAAAACAAGTTGATTTGATGCAAACAGGGAACAATAAAACAGAGAATGAACAGCTTTAATGTTTAGCACTGTGGTGTTGGGCTCTTTCTGTCCCCACTGAGACAAAAATCAGTCTTAAAAGTCAACCTGATTTTTGTGTTTAGGGATGGGCGTCCCAACTGTGACGGCGACTCGAATACTGAAGGGTCAGCTGAACGGACAGAGTGGAGAAGAGACACTGCTAGAGATGGACAAGTTCCCCTTTGTCTCTTTGGCTAAGGTCTAATTATTGTATTACATGAGAGGCTTCCTGACAAGTCATGTAACGAAATAACCAATGGTTTAGTCTGTCACATCAAACCAACAGTATATTTTGTAACTGTTCTGATTGGACACATTTAATAAACATCAAATAAACTCATAAAGACCAAAGAGGTCGATTTCAGCCAAAGAATACCACGCCCATCAACATCCTGGGTGTGCATCCGAACAACAGGCTGAGCATCGCTGATGCCGATTACAGGAAGGAGAAATAATTTGAGAAAACTCTGATCCTTCATTGGCTGTAGGAAGTTGCAGATCTTTTGTCAGTCTGTGGTGACGGCGGCCATCTTCTTTGTTGCTGTTTGCAAGGGGAGCAGATTCAAAGTTTCAAAGCAATCAAAAGTACTCTCCAAACGATTAGAAACAATCCTAACGTGTTCCTGTCTCGTGTCCCTGCAGACGTACAACACTAATGCACAGGTGCCAGACAGTGCAGGAACAGCCACAGCTTTCCTCTGTGGAGTTAAAGCCAACCAGGGCACGCTGGGCGTGAGCGCAGCTGCTGTTCGCTCCCAGTGCAACACCACCAAGGGCAACGAGGTCACCTCCATCCTCAGATGGGCCAAGGATGCAGGTGAAGAGACGTTAAATAAACATGACATGGGACATTTTGAGGCCAGTTTTATTCAAATGGTATATGTGAGGAATCCACTTAGAGGGGAATGGCAGCAGTGACTCAAAGGTTTCTGCTAATACCTTTTTCTTTTTCCTTATTTGCAGATTCAGCTCTTTTAACTTTAAAGCTAAAAAAAGTCATTTGGTAGTGAAACATACTTGATTAAATAGAGTAGAGTCAGTGAGGTGAGGTTTTTGGGTGTTATTATTGATGAGAAACTGACATGGAAACCTCATATAAATTATCTAAGAATAAAACTAGCAAATATTGCATTGCTTTACAAAGTAAGGGACTTGTTCATTGATAAAGCTCTGTATATGTTATATAAAACATTAATTGTTCCACACTTGGTCTATTGAGTTGAGGTATGGGGAAAAGCATGCAAGACTATTACACATCCTGTTTTTATTTTGCAAAAAAAAGGTCTATAAGGGTCATCACTCGAAAAAAATCACCTTTATCCCTCTAATATATATTTTTTGTAAACTAAAATTAATGAAATTCTATGATTTGATTGATAATAATATTTTGTTAGGGCACAAAGCACACCGAAATGGATTATCTTTAAATGTTCAGATACATTTTACAAAGAGAGAAAGCTGTTATAATAACAGAATAGAGATGTTCATGAAACCTAAATTTAGAACCTGTTTGAAAGAACGATGCAGCTCAATTCAAGGTGTGAGACTGTGGGATGATTTAGAAGACAATGTTAAAAGTGCCACATCAATATGCATATTTAAGAGAATGATAAAGACTGGATTGTTAAAAAATATGAAATGGTTTAATATGAAGACATTCACTTTGTTGTTCTAGAAAGTTTCAATGTTTTTGTTTTATTTGAAGATCCTTATAGTTTAAATCTATATTTGAGAAAAAGGGGCAGATATCATAAGATTTTTTCTTTCTCTCTACCACCTTTCATTTCATTTTATTTGTATTTTCTTTTTTATTGTACATAGAATTTTGTTTTATGAAATGAATAAAGTTTATAACCACATAACTAAATCACATTTTCTCGACAGATCAGATCTGTTCATTTGGGAAAAACATCTTCACGACTGTTCTCTTCATAAATAAAAAAAAGATTTTTGAAGTATTTGTTACTCTGTGAATATAAAAGGTATTTCACTTGGGTGACCATGCAGAAAACACAACAGTTGTAGAGCTAATTAATCAGAATGAGCTAACATTGTTAGCATGAGTTAGCTTGGTATTACTAAAGCTCAGTAGAAAAATGATGAAGGTTGCACTAAAATGTTTGTAACCAACCACTGCTGATCTCTAATTCAAACCAAGACTTTAAGTCAAATTTAAACAGCTGCTTTGTGTTTTTGCAGGAAAGTCAGTGGGAATCGTGACAACAACACGGGTCAACCATGCAACACCAAGCGCTGCTTACGCTCACTGTGTGGAAAGAGACTGGTACTCTGACAGCGATATGCCAGCTGAAGCCCTGCAGGCCGGCTGTAAGGACATCGCCAGACAGCTGATTGAAAACATTCCCAACATTAATGTGAGTCAGACTTTCTGCAAGTGTCTTGATAACTGGTTCATCGTTGTCATTTCCTCAAAAAAAAAAAAAAATGCTTTGCAGTTTATCTTCTCCCACAAACTTTGCATCATTGGGCGTTTATAATCATCTGAAATATTTCTACAAACTTCTGACAGATGGCCTTGAAACGTAGTCTGATTTGTCCCTCCAGGTTGTTATGGGTGGAGGGAGAAAATATATGGTCCCCCAAAACACACCAGATGTAGAATATCCTACTCAAACGTGGAACAACGGCACACGGAAAGATAAGAGAAACCTGGTGCAGGAGTGGATAGACAGGACCAAAGACAAGGTACATCCTTCTAATTCTTTGTTTTTCTCCTCTTGCTTTCTTGCCTTTCTTTCATCAACCTAATTACATCTTTATATTTTGAAGTTTAAAGCAGCTGGAGTGACACAAGTTTTTTCTGTGTGTCCAGAAAGGCTATTATGTATGGAACAAGGAGCAGCTGCTGTCTTTGAACCCAAACAATGTGGATTACTTACTGGGTAAGTTTCAGTGTCATTATGAAGCTCTCATTAAAGTGGAAATGAATATTTGTTGGTAAATATTTCCTGTGTTTAATATGCTGTATTGACGCCATTGTACCAGGGCTTTTTGAACCTTCGGATTTGATTTATGAGGTGGAGAGAAACACAAACACCGATCCCTCCCTGACAGAAATGGTAGAAATAGCCATAAAGATCCTGAAGAAGAACCAGAATGGATTTTACCTGCTTGTAGAAGGTAAGCTTGTTTGACACTCAAACCCATCAAGGATTTAGAGAGTTTGGACAATTTTCACCAGTTTTCTTTTACTAAAAACCTGGCAAGTGTGCTAGCTTATGTCAGTGAGTTAGTGGAGGTGAGAATTTGAGCAGGGTTAAATATACTTAAGTGCAGTGGTGGACAGTAATGGAGTGCTGTACTTAAGTACATTTTTTGAGTAATTTTACTTTACTTGAGTAATTATTCTTTGGAGAACTTATGATGTTCACTCCATTACATTTCAAAGACAAATATTGTACTTTTTACTCCACTACATTTCTTAGAAGCTTGTTAGTTACTTGTTACTTTTGGCTCAGTATAGCTTTGTGATCCACTTTTGCTGTTTTCCTTTCTTGAAATGCATTTGGCCACACATTATGTTCCTCACAAGGGAAACCAATCAGTCATAGCTCACACCTGGGATAGATTTGGAATTACATCATAACGGTAATGAGCTGAGCTTCACCTTCATTTCAAACAGAACCCAGCAATGGAGACGGATGAAGAAACTCAAGTGGAGAAACCAGAGCAGCCTGGCCATATCTCAACTCAATGTTTGAGATTTTAGGACCGAAAAATATTTTGTATCAGTTTAAATGTCTTATGTTTTGATCATGAGCATCAGTACTACTTTTACTCAAGTAATAGAGTTGAGTACTTTGTCCACCACTGCTTAAGTGTACAAATATATGGCGCAGTATGAGGGCCAAAATAAAGACTATTGCACAACCAGCAGTTGCTACACGTGTGATAGGCCAGCACCGGTAACTGAGAATCCGACACCGACAAATGAGAAGGAGACTATTCATTTGTGTTAGCATTGGCGAGGCTAGCGACTAGCATGCCTAGGCTGCTCACCTACTTTATATTAGACACTAACTGTTTTGAATGAAGAAAACTTCCTCTATAAACTAAACTTTCTCTATAAACTAAACTTTGTCTAAAATCCACAACTTGTTACTTCTTTATTTTCTCATAATTCAGTGTAGAAAGGCTTAATTCACCTTAAGCAACCCCCTTCATAACTGCCGCTGTCCTGGCCGTTAGATCCCCCTAATTGGCTTATGGGCAAGACCTAACGGCCCAGGCTGGCTTCTCCGGGGAGAAACCCAGTGTTATTTCCCAGTTCGGCATCCAGGAAGAAGTGTTCCGTCACTCAAAGGCGTCCGTGTTAGTAATAGAAGCGGACGACTTTGGTTCTGCCCTTAGGCTTAGAATGAGTCAGGAAAAGAAGAAAGATAAGAGCTTTGCCAGCCAGGCGCCAGCCAAGGTTAAATTCTGTGGTTGTTTTTAACAGAATATGATAACATTTCTTTTCAACTTTTCTTCTGGTAGACTCTAAGAGAAATCACTGTAAAACATTTATGATGATTAATTAACATTTCTGTTTAAATAATCAGTCTGAACCTTTTGTTAGTCCAGATGAATGAAAGATTTTCTCAAGAAAAACTCACAATTATATTACTGTGTTTCCAGTAAAATAAAAACAGTGATTTATATAAAAACACAATGAAAACATGGTAATGATTTTCTCTGTGATTTTTATACCATTAATTAATCTTTTAGGCAYRATAAAAGAGTAGAAGTRATTCCACTTTCTTTGTGACAGTCATTATATGATTTAACAAATGCATAAACATTCTTAGTTAAACAACAAATGAATCACGAACAGAAAAGATTGTTCTGTCCATTATCTGATTAAGAGAACTGAGAAATTCTCTTCTAGGTTGAAATGACCTGTCAGGGCCTAAATAGAATTCAGTTGGTGACAGAGTTCCTGCCTTCTCAGTAGGCCTGTCTGAGGCCTGCTTCGAGGCAGTAAATCTTGTTTCTTCACTCGAGGTGACCCTTACATCAGCTAAAGAGAGGGAAAAAAAGAGCAGTCGACCATTAGGCAAGGGCAAACACAGCTGCTAATTCAGGTGGTAACTAAAGCTGCCTGCTTCACAGTAAAATGTTTTATGTTTAATATTTTTGCTTGATGTCATTTTGAACAGTAAATTTTGTCTAAGGAACCCCTGTCAGTGCATGTCGCTTATACAGTAGGTTTTGTATGTCAGTCACTTTTGTTGAAAAAGTTTTCTCTATTCAAGTAACTGAACAGCCTAGGCATGCTAGTCGCTAGCCTCTCCAATGCTAATGCCATGTTACCCATGCTATTTGCTAGCCTTTTCAATGCTAATGCCATTATCCATGCTAGTCACTAGCCTCTCCATCTAACGCAAATGAATAGTCTCATTCTCATTTGCCAGCGCCAGCCTCTTAGTTACCAGGGCCAGCTGCTCAGTTTCCGGTGCCGGCCTATGATTAATCAGATCAATAGCTGGCTTAGGGATCGATATAGCCTCCTGCTACAAGGATGTATCAACCGCTGGTTGCGCAATAGTCTTAATTTTGGCCCTCATACTGTGCCATACAAATAACGGGTGTGATTGAACGGCTTTGCTTGTAACGCCTAATTAATAAAAATATCCCGTCCAGGAGGACGTATTGATCATGGACACCATGAGAGTAAAGCCAAGAAGGCTCTGCATGAAGCTGTGGAAATGGATCGTGCCATCGGTCGGGCTGATCTCCTGACCAGCGTCCACGACACACTGACTGTAGTTACTGCTGACCATTCTCATGTCTTTACATTTGGAGGCTACACGTGGAGAGGAACGTCAATTTTTGGTATGGATACTGCATAGATGCTATGATATGTACCTGTAGTGAATGATAGTATGAATTTTAGGGTTTTATTTTGGTTCTGGTCTGGTGAAATTCGAAACAAAATGCTTAATTTACAGGTTTGGCTCCCACGTTGAGTGATATTGATCAGAAGCCTTTCACGTCCATTTTATATGGAAACGGACCTGGTTACAAAATTGTCAATGGAACGAGGGAGAATATTTCAACTATTGACTACAGTGAGCAATTATTTTTATTATTTCATTGCATTCACAACAAAAAAATAAATCAATTAATTAAGTAGGTTGATCATGTTTTTTGTTTGTCTGGTTATTTTTGAACCAGTGAACAGATTTAAATGAATATTTAGATGTACGTCTCAGCTTTTGTAGTCAAAATGACCACCATGGCATTCCTTCAGGGAATACTATGCTTTTAACTGCAATAGTTTTTTTAAGTAACTATGTAAGGATTCAGAAAACTATATCTTTATTTTATTTTATCTTTTCCTTTCAGATGCAGACAACTACCAGGCCCAGGCAGCTGTACCTATGTCCTCAGAGACTCACGGAGGAGACGATGTGGCCGTGTTTGCCAAGGGCCCCATGGCTCACCTGCTTCATGGGGTCCAGGAGCAGAACTACATCCCCCATGTAATGGCGTACGCCGCCTGTATCGGCCAAAACCTGGACCACTGTGTGTCGACTCGTAGCGGAACAGTCGAGTTAGAACCAGTCCTCTCAGGCATCGTGGCTATTATCTCAGTCGCTCTACTTCTGTTCTGATCTCCTCCTGACACTTTTACCTACTGATATGYTTTCACCAAGCTCTCATTTTATGACTTGATTAGCACAAACTTGAAGAAACACTTCTGGTACAATGATGTAAAAATACTGTTTATTTAGCATAAATTATGATAAAATTCAATCCCTTAATGGAAACTTTAATGCAAATCTTTTTCAAACTTTTGAAACCATGTAGTTTATTGTAAACTCTGCTGGTTTATCAAAAAGAAAAAAACTGTATAGGTCTTCTGGACGGGTTCTTCTCTAATGAAACGTTTGGTCTCTCTTCCAAGAGACTTCTTCAGTCTGAGAGTTTCAGGCAAAATTCAGGCTTTTAAGCCCTGCCTCCATGTGGCTGATACTCACATCACATGGCTATCGTTBACACCTAATTAACACYTATTGTTAACAGGGGGTGGAGTGATACTGGCAATAGCAGCACTGTAGGAGGGGGACAACTGAAAACGGAGGCCTCCACCTCTGTTTAATGATGGACGGTCTTTCTTCACAAAAATGKCTTCTTTTACTCCTCTCTCAAACCAACGTTCCTCTCTATCAAGAATGAGAACATCCTCATCTCTGAAAGAGTGACCGCTGGCCTGTAAATGAGTGAAAACTGCAGAGTTCTGGCCATTAGATGTAGCTCGTCTGTGTTGGGACATTCTTTTGAACAGTGGCTGCTTTGTTTCCCCGATGTATAACTGGTCRCAGTCCTCCTGGCACTTAACAGCATATACAACATTGCTCTGTTTGTGCCGGGGCACCGGATCTTTGGGGGTGAACCAGCCTTTGCCGTAATGTGTTTTGGGGTTTGAAAGCCACTGGGACATCATGTTTAGAAAATAAATGTCTCAGTCTGCTGGTTTATATACAGAAAATAATCACTAATGTTTTAACTACGAGACAATCCTTATTTTTTATTGTGAAGTGTCAAGAAGCTACCTCACAGGCCTCAAAAACATCACTCATGACAGAAATGATTTCTCAGGAGATAATTAGAAAACCAAAGTAAATAAAGGTTTATTTGACAAATAACATATTTTTAGATTTATTTTCACATTAAACATTTTTCATAGAATGTCCTCTTCTTGTTTTGTGCAGTGACGGTAAATAAATTAGTTTGTTTTGTTGTAATATGGCCTGTTTTGACATAATTTCAGAAACTGTTAAAAATAGTATAATTTCAGATTATAACAAGCAAACATTCGTTAAGGGTCTAAATAGTGTCCATAGAAACTGGAGCAGCTGGAAGAAGGCCGTGTAAACTCTACACGGAAAAGCCCAACTGGGAGTTGAAACTGTGAACTTCACGGTGCGAAGCTGCAGTCGTAATCAACTTTTCCACTGTTGATCATCTGCCTCATAAACACAAAAACATATCTTATAACTGTAAAATCCAAATCCTGCTTAGAAGTAATCTGATTTTTAAAATGTACAACAAACGTTAGCTGCCCCGGTTTGCAGAGGCTGGACCCAGCAGTGCAGACTGAACATAAGAAGCTCAAGAAAAATGTCAAATTTGAGACACAAAAACAAAACGTTTAAAATATTTTTTGGTTTTTGATAAAAAAGCACATGAAGTTTAAGAAGTGTTTATAAATGATGCTTGACACGAGGAAAGTGCTCATTCTTGACCATATTTAGGAAGCCAGTCCTTGCATAGCATATTTTTTTAATGAGGCATAAAAACTTGTTTTCACTAGTTCAGGTCTTGTTGTGGAACAGGGTGTTCCTAAACTTTTTACTCCTCTGCTCCGTGAAGACTTCATGAGCCACAATTCAGATTGTTTTTGGTTTGTTTCTTTTGGTAAAATTTTGCACTATAACCTACTTTCTCATACATCCAGGTGGTGAGATCTTTGTTGTACTCATTATTTATACGACTCAGTGTGTTTTAAGAATAATGAAACACTTAGCTCTCTAAAATAATTAAATGGATGATGCAATCCAGGAGAGAGGTTGTTCTTTAAACTGGCTGCTTGGTAATTAATTTCTCAAGTGAAGCAGCTAAGGTGAAGAACAGAAATTGGCAACATCCCCAGTAACCTTCTCTCTTGTCACGACTTGAAAATCCTGAGAAAAAAGGGAAAAGTGTCAGAGTTGACCCTGSCTGTGTGTCATGAGGAGTAAAGGAGAAGAAAGGCAGATGAACTAAATTAACAAAAACAACTGCAGCACGGAAGTGGGGGAAACCACAAAAAACTAAACAAATTGCAAGCTGAACTGAGACCTGCATGAATTTAGGAGTTAAAAACAAGAAAATCAACAAGTACAGATCCTGAAAGGGAAATTATGGCTGCAGGAGATTTGAGAAGGAATGGAACAGATAACACAAGGTCAGAGAGGATGAAGATAACAGAGCAGAAAAAAACAAACAAACTTAGAAATTATATCAAGATGTTGAAAAAAACAAACATGAGGGTTGTTTCTGTGTCCCTGTGACGGACTTTCTTACCCTGACTCTCGCACAGTCCACTGGAGACAACACTATAGGCTCAGGTGTTCCTACAAAGCATGTRATGGAAACCACTCCCACCATACCTGGAAAACAAACACTTTGAGCAAATGGAGGGGATGTCACACAGATAAGAATGAAAATGGAACAAAACTTGTTGACCAAAACAACGTGGTGTATTGTTCGTGTTGGTTCTGTAAGATCACATCTTCTTTTGATGAGTTTGAGCAACAAGAATTCAGCAGATCCATCCCACCAGTCTTGCTGATAATTTTAAATAAAGCTGTTCATGTTTTATTATTTCCCAAACGCAATTTACAAATTATTTCACAATATTGTAAAATGTACAGTATATGACTGCAAAGTTAACAAATCCAAATCCAGTGCATTGTCATCTTACTGTGTTATGTAGCTTTAAACAATTTAATGTTCTAATAAACTATAAATGAATCCTAAATTACAAACAAAATATAGAAAATAAATCTTGTTAAGGTGAGAGAGGCAGAAGCTTCAGTGCACTCAGTAAAAGCTTAACTTGCTTTTTAACTTTCAATGCTAAATATTAATTTTCTAATCAGGAACTCTAAAAATGCTTAAAGAGAAGAAACCATTTAATAAAAATAATGGTATTGCTTTGACATGCTTAACAGAAAAAGAAAAAAAATGCATTTCTGATGTTAAAACATTTAAATGGGTAATGCTTTAGTGGCAAAAAGATGGTTCAGATACACATATCCAGAAAAATCGGTATGTACCAGCTAATAAAATGAGATATTAAAAAAACTTAAAGTCAACACACGAGTCAAAAAGGAGGAATTTGCTGCTTGATGGTAATCTGACAGAAACATGTTTTATAGCGGCACCTACTGGAGCTTCTGGAAAACAACAGGGAGCTGGAAAGCGAGAAAAGTACTCCAATAAATTATATAATTAGCCATTTTTGTGTATAAATATAAACGGTATATGGCTTTTTAAAAAGGAGATACACAACATAAGATCGACATAAATAAATGGACAAAGTGATAAGATAATTTAAAAGCAAGCCATGGCTTTTAATTTAGTAGTAAAGATGAACTAAGTAAAAGGGAGGTAATTGAGAAAAATAGATAAAAGTAGAATACTTGCTAAAAACATTTTCTTAAAATAATAATAATAATAATAATAATAAAATCTCTTTGCAGCAGCTGACCGCGCGTCAGGCAGGCGGAGCTGTCGGTCCATCTGCTTCCTCAGCAGCGTGGGTTCGTTATTTATTTATTTATTTATTTATTTAGAGATTTAGTTTTTGCTTTCTCCCTCGTGGCATGCAGACAGATATCCTCACATTCTGAAGCCGGTCCGGAACAAGTCAGCGTGGTCTTATAAAAAGGACAGAAAGCAGCCGGAAGGACGCGCATTGCTTCAAGGTGAGGAGGACTGAACGCACCACGCGCGCATTTGGATGTCATTTCTGCCACCAGAAGCCTCCTGCAGTAAGTACAACTGGGATGAACTTTTAGTTGTCCTTGTTTTACAACACATAGCTGTGGCTGTAGAAATCAACACGTGCTTTTGTACATTTTTAATCTCCTTACTCATTTTTTAAAGCATCATGCATCCTAAAAACGGCTTCATGGTTGTGTGCGTGGATATTTTAAATGTCACAATTTGTCTTTAGAATATAGATCATTTTAAATTCTTTTGTTTGTGTATTTAGGAGTGCAGTTCATTAAAAAAAAAACCTTATCATTCTTCTTTCCACCTAACAGGAGCTGGCAGAAAGTGCAGTTCTGCCTCCATCTGTGAGCTAAAGTCAGTTGAGTTTTAGTTATTCTGTGCATGCAGGAGGTTGGATGGTGTGAGAGGCAAAACAAGTTGCCCATTTAAAACCAGACACAGGGTTTGGTGTCCTCAGTCTGAATGAGAATCTGCTACTGACAGAGCTATTTGAAGGTTTAAGCCCCCATCACTTCACCCRTCCACTCTGATCATGACAAGAGTCTAATCCATGTGTTGGAGCAGCTACCTGCTGGAGTGACACATTCAGTATGAGCTGCCTCAGGCTTCAGCTGCAGCTCAGTGAGGAGCAGAGTGGTGGTGGGCACCTTTACCCCATTTGGCAGCAGTTTGAACCTCCACCCCTGGACCAGCTGAATACTCTGAAGAAGGGCTTCATGTGGTTCTGACCACCGTGCTGTCCGGAGCTCTGCTGGTGGCTGTTCTGGCTCTTCTCTGTTATCTCAGCTGTAGACTGACCAGGTCACTTCCTCTGGGCAGACCTGGATGCTTCTGAGATAACTAAACCTCTGACATCTGAGGAATGTCAAAAAAAAAAGTGTAACATTAATCAGTGTCTGCCCGGTTAATGCCGGACTTTTCTTTTACAGATCCTGTTGAACTCAAACCTGCCAATTTCTTGTTACATTGTAGAGCCTGGCACAGTTTCTAATTTAGGCTAGATTTTTGGAGGTGCTGACAAAGTCATAACTCCAGTCTTTTTTCCAAAGATACAATCATAAGTAAGAGAAACTGCAAAAGTGGCACTCAACTGTGAAAAATTAATTAAATTATGCAAGGCTACTCAAGTGTGGAATGATGAATGTTTGGCTTAAAATAATTCCACTCATTTATAAACAGAATTAGAAACTTTTTGTCAGACAAATAAAACATTGATTCAAATTATTTTATGACACTTTTTTTGTTTTGTCTGGGAGGACGTGACCAGTTGRGAATTCAATGTTAATTTGTTCTCTTTTCAAGCATTCACTTAGTATCTGATAAAGTGGTACACTCCCCACCCTCCCTGACCTTCCTGCTAGCATTATTTTGACAAACTCAAGGTTTTAGAGCACCTCCCACAAGGTTCCTCTATCTGCAAATGAACAGTTGAAAAGCCCGCTCCATATTATTCCAGCAGGAACTGCTGCAAAGAAAGGCTTTTTCTACCATTAAAGTGGAGCAATTTCTGCACACCATGTTGGGTTTGGTGACAGTRGGGCAACACCAATGAAGCAAGAAAGAGGCCATGGCCTAAACGGAGTTCCCTACATCAGCACTGGTCATATTGTAGGTTCCTTTTTAGCCTCTCTCATGAAAACACCCCCTCCTATTGGCCCAGCTCTAACATATGGGTTAGTGACATTCATGCACTCTATTAATCCAGAATGTGCTCAGTTTGCGGTTGAGGACTTAAAKGTCTCACGGCGGCCAAGCCCAGTGTTTGTTCTTAAGAACCCAGATCAGCTGTTCATGTCTGAGGCTAAACCACGAGCTGGCAAACCCAGCATCTTTTCACTGACTGGTGGATACATATGGTCTATATACAGC
>NW_013952461.1:1573448-1574669 GCF_001266775.1 Austrofundulus limnaeus
CATTAGCACCTCTAGTAATATATTTACTGAGAAAAATGTTGACGTGTTCAATACTTATTTTACCCGCTGTATGTAGGATTCATCCAGCACTCCATGGCCTCTGTGTCCATATGAAGGTAATTTAGTTTTTTTTTATTATTCAATCAAATAAAAAAAGTAGTTTCAATTAAAAAATAATAAGTCAAGTTTGAAACATGCCTGAGCAGACCCGGAAAACTCCACTGTCCATTCGTTAGCAACTGTGAGCAATGTCTGGGGCAACCATTGACTAAAGCCTGGATCTCCATCCTGCAGATCGAATGCTTTTCCCGATCAAAGCGAGCCAGGCTCGTCGCTTGAGCTCCGCTTCCTGGGGGAAGAGCCAAACCCACTGTACCTGAATGCATATTATCAGGCAAACAAATGATTGATAAGTGCCTTCCAACCTACTAGGAGGTAGAGGAGGGACAGTCTGTACACAATGGGCCTCATGCAAGAACATGTTCGCATTCTTATCCTAAATTTCTCTTACTTTTGTTCGTACAAAGGGTTCGTACGAACATGTCACGTCAGATTCAACAAACTCTTCTATCTTCAGGAAAAGTGTGTAAATGAGCAGTGTAAACTGATGAATGCAAATCCAGGTGCTTGTGCACGGGGAGAGGTGATTTGCACAATTACCACCCCAAAAACACCAWATAAGGATATACGTTTCCTGCCAGACATACCAGGAAATGTCCATTCATAAATGACATCGCAAAGTAAAAAAGAACTTTACGAGTTCAGAGATTGAAGTTCTGCTCTCGGAGTTCCACAAAAAAAAAAGTAATTTTTAGCAGCGTCAGCTGTGGAATTAAAGGATCTGCTTTAAAGCAGAGGAATGAAATGACGACTGCTGTTAATGCCGTGTCTCCTGTCACAGAAATAAAAATCTAAATCATATTTATCTCTCGCTGTAGTCCTGCTCCTGTTTTCCTTTGTTCAAATATTTTTAATTTCAGTGTAAACAACTGTGTTACATAGTTTTCATTTATTCAGAAGAGCAGCCGCGCACCGCAACCCCGGCCGTCAAGTGTTAGACGCGTTTCTGAAAAAAGCATTTTAAATTGTCTCAAAACTTCTATTAACTTCATATTAATATCGTAGTGCTATACAACAAAATTAATAGCCAATTTATTTTAATTTAACCAATGTATGTCGTTAGTCTACATTATTACATTTAAAATTATAACTCTAATTCAA
>NW_013952461.1:1575329-1581401 GCF_001266775.1 Austrofundulus limnaeus
CTTCATATGTCCACCCAGCAGTAGCAGGATCCTGGGCCCTGTTCATTATTATTCCACTTTCTACAACTTGGATGTTTCTGTGCATATGTGGTTCTGAGTGCATCTGCCTTTGGTGTAGCATCTCTGAAGTGGACTGCTGTCAGCTTTTTTCTCAGTTTATTTTTTTATATAACAGCGAAGTATCTCACCAGTTCACTCTCCTTGCGTGATGAMTGTGTGATGCAGAGCCTGGCTTATACAGTATGTGCTTGGCATCAGTGCCACAGCTGCTAGCCATTYGTGGCTGGAGTTATGAAATAGGAGCTTCAAAAGGCTACGTGGGAGAGCATAACTCGCAGCGAKATACCACTACCTCGATGGGGTTACAAAAGTAGCCTTAAGTTTTGCTATGGTTCTTAAACCTCTCACTACTCTGGAGCTCAATCCCAATAAAAGGATCTCGWTTATAAGCGCAAAGAACAAAAGAGGAGTATGTGGATAATTAYAGATGAAAGCCTGAATGGCAGAACCCACAAAAGCCCCCTTTCTGGCCACTAGTTTCACCCACTCAACTTTACAAAGCTCTGCTTTTGTTTCCCATGCAAACCTTGTTTGGGTCTCAGGGATTTTTTTTTGACTTCTGAGATCAACAAATCAAAGTTACATCTATAATTATGCAGCCTTGATAAGAGGGAAACAAATGCTGGTGGTCTTCTTGAGTTTTCTGACTCTTTTTAAAAATCTTATTTCACTTGTTTTTTTTTTATATGGAACGTGACAAACATGAGCAAGTTAAGTCGTTTTTCATTTAGGCATCACAGCCACAATTTTGGACTWTACTTTGTAATATAAGATGCTACGTTATTTAAGCTACCAGAAGAAAAATGATGCACGATCTCAAATGTACGGAATATGCCTGTAGGCTCTGAAATGAGTCAAATCATTGTGGTGTAAGTAAATATTAAAGAAGTGTGTCAGAGTCAGTGAATAAGACATTTAATTACTAGTTTTGTGTCTTTATTSTCTTGCAGCTGTGACACGACGGCAGCCAGGATCCCTCAGCTCCTCAAAACAGCATCGTATGGCTTTGTAGAGTTAGACATCAGCCACACTCAGACCACAGCATGAAGGTGTCAGGCCTGCTCATCGCTTGCTCCTGTTTCATCTTAGGAAGCATGGGAAAGGCAGTATTCCCAGGTAAGTCATTGTGCAGAAAAAGCAAACATCTCCAGCTTAAATGGCTTTTTATAGTTTGACAGGAGACACTTTGAACAAACAGGAAATTTCCAAAGTTTCTGGAACATTCTTCTCGATTTTTTTTAAGGAAGCTTAGCGTTCCGTATGAATTTCCTGTTTTAAAAGAAACGGGTGGATACTTTAGCAGCTGAGTTCAGTTTGTTGACACCACAGAGAAAAAACACAGGATTTCATTAGTTAAATATTATTAAAACTTATCTTGCTGCACTGAAATTGGCTCTTTTCCCCAATAACAACTTCTTGTTTCTAACATTTGAACTGTAGAGGCTCACCCAGAGTTATGCTGCAGTAACGTTGCTGTAGTTCAAGCTGTAACTGGAGTGTATTTTTTCAGTTAATTACCTCTTCGTCCCTTGAGGTGTGTGTTTCACCCACATTAATTTACAAATGAACTTATGCGAACATTTAACAGTGTTCAATACCATCATTCTCATTAGAAAGTTGTTATTTAACTCTTAAATTACAATTTTAGCTATGCAGAATAAGTTTTATATGTATTTTTTTCTGGCTTTCTGATAAGCTGAGTTTCTGTATTTTTAAAGTTTGTTCTCCTTCGAGCCAAAGACCTCTCCATWTGTCCTTTTGAAGTTGTGGCATTGTTGCTGAGAAGACACTATCGAGTTTTAAAAAGTAGTTTATAGCTTTAGGGAAATTCTTCCAATCAGCTGTGGAGAATGGCATGTTTTCCATCTGGAAGTCTTGAAATTTCCTGTTTGATCTGAATGCAAGTACAAATCTATCAGATATTTACATTTGAGTGATGTAGCTGTTTCTGTTAAAAGGTACTCATTGCAAAGAATGAAATCAAACATAAAAATGTTATCTTGGACTCTATCAAAATGGTGGAGGTTTGAAAGCGTTTACTGCAGTGGTTTACCAGGTAAACTGATATGTATTTCTGAAAGCTACACAGTGTAAACAAAGCACTTTGGCTGAATCTCCTGACAACCCTGTGGAGATCTGACTCCAGTGATTGACCTACAATAGACCGCCATGGTCAGTGAATGTAAACAAACCTGTTGCAGGGCCCTCACTCTCGTGAGATTTTTTCTTCCAACAGACACAGAGCTGTCAGCCGGGACTCATCTAGATCCATTTTCAATTTAGTTTCCCTCATTCTAGATGTGGCGGGTGCTGTGTGATAATAATTACCAACTTAAATTCAAAAGCACTGTTTTAGTAAAAATAAGATTGATTATAATAACTCCACTTTAAAGTTACTTTAAGGCACGCAGACCCGCTTACAGATGAGGCTTGAGACGATTTCACAATTCCATAAGTTTGTTTATTATACCCCGATTTTAATTCAAAAATACGTACTTAAAACCTCTCACACATTAAAAATCAGTTCTGGCTCAACTCAGGGAGGAGTGAAATTCAGGGTAGTGTCCTAAAGAAAAGAGAAACCCAGCAAACGGAACAAAGCAAACAAAAGAAAATCGTGCACCAAACCAGTAGGAGTACCACCACCCGGAAAGTCCACCACCAACACCACGAGCTGGCCATTCCTGTAAAAATAAAAGAAAGGCACTTTCAAATTACAAACGATAAAATACCAATCGGTCCACAATCAATCAAGCAGTAATAGTCCGAATTCAGAAAGTCCGTCCTGGAAGGAACCGATCCGTTGTAACAGACACCACTCAGGGCGGCACCAGAAGGGTAGTCGGAGCTGATCACCAATCAGGCCAAATCAGCCACACTGGACGAGTGATAGGAGCCAGCTGTACGCCGACCAGGACGGCGAGCCCCAAAATCAGCACACAGGACGACAGGTAAGTGGCCGACAGACGGACCGCCAGTTGGGGACAACCAGAACAGCAGACAAACAGTCGGCCCAGGACAAACAGTCGGCCCAGGACAAACAGTCGGCCCAGGACAAACAGCAGCGGCTATCAAAAATAAATGTTAGAAATAGAATCTATAAAGCATGCAAAAACTAGCAGTTCACTCACCACWTGAGCTTCTTTAAGTAGTGCCTCTAGCAGGGAAGGAGGAACTGGGAGCGTGTGCAGGCGGCCTGGATATGTAACAAAAGCTAAGCTAAAGCTAAGCTAACAAATTTCGAGTGTGTGAAGATCCTTACCAGAAGGACGATTGATCGGCGATCAGAGCGTCATTAAGCACATTGTTCACGTGCGCATTACTTTGCAGCTGTTATACAGAAAATGTAAATAAATCACAAGTAACAAGCTTGATTGAGAGAGATGAAGCCTGCCTTACCTAGCATGCGGCACCAATAAACGCCGCGGTCTGAACCGGAAGGAGAACAGCGTAAACTCAACCAGGTGAGGGAGGGCCCTTTATAAACAGGCAGCCAGCGCCACGACCAGTTAGATGCAGGCACYTGCGTGGTGCGTTCAAAGCCTACAGGGCATACTGCCACATAAAGCTGTTTCTTTTGGGAGAATTTCCACAATTATTTTTTTATTTTTGCTGCAGCATGAAAACGTGTTGTAGCTGAGCTTCAGTTCAGTTCAGCTCCTTTATTGCCCCGCAAAGGGGAAATTAGTTTTGCAGCCAGGCATTACAACTGTAGATGGAGTTAAAAACAGACGGCACCAATTCATAAATATATAAAATGAAAAAGAAAAATCCTTGGTTTTAATATTAATATTCTGCTTTGTGCTCATATTTATTCACCCTTTTTATGAGTTTCTTGAATCTCTGAATATCTACTAAATTCTTCACATTTATTACACTCAGCGTTTTCAAAGAAAAACCTTCAACTGCAGCTTTATGCAACTGTGAAAATCTAACCAGATCTGCTTGCTTTATAACCCAGAACAAGAGAAAGATCCTAAGTTCTGGAACTCAATGGCTCAGCGGACCCTGAAGACCGCGCTGTCGTTCCAAACTCTCAACAAAAACACAGCAAAGAATCTCATCTTCTTTCTCGGTGACGGTAAGCCACGGCGAGAGGTTAATGTTTTTAAGTGATGTGAAATAAAGTTGAAAGGCAAAGCGAGGTCCTTTATGATTTTAGAATTTTTTTTTTTAAATTAGGCTTGAAAACTATAAAAGACCCATGGAGGCTGGAGACGAGAAGCAGAAGTTTTCTAACATGAAGTGCATGAACGGCAGCCGACAAAGCTGCCATGAGATTACTGAGCTCCTGTTTGTGTTGGGACGCTCGCTGGTTCCACAGAAACCTTTATCCTCCATCGCGCCTCAGCTGTCTTTCTGCCATGCTCACTCAGCGTGACATTCTTGCATTTTCCTGTGTTCATGTTCAAGTTTGCTCATTTACAGAATGCCAAGAAAAAAGAGAGTGTTGAACTAGAAAATGTTTGACAAGTAAAATCTCTGTTAACTGAGGATAACGACAGACATCCGTTTAAAGATTCTGCTGCACCGTTTCCTCTGAGAACCTCTGAGCTGCAGGTTTTGGTGAACATTTAGAGCTTCAAACATGCAGGAAAATTTTTAACAACACTGTTATCCAATTAAACTAGAACAACAGAGCTGTTTCAACAGATTGTTACATCGGCATGCTTTAAACCAGGGCTATTCAACTGGCAGCCCGCGGGCCACATCCGGCTCGCGAGTGACCAAAGTTAGGCCCGCCAATTTGTTCATTCATCTCTTAAGCCCAAACCCCCGGTTTTCTACTTTAATTACTGAAAGTTCTTTTARTTGGACATGGATATGTTTGGTATTTACAGAAACATCAGAATCTTGGCTACAAGCTGGTTAAAAACCATTTCTATGAACATCCAAGACAGTTAAAACTACAAGTAGTTAAGATAAAACTATGAAAGTCAAAATAAAATTGGTTTAAAAATTTGGCAAGTCAGAGATTTCAAAATATTGTTTGTGTTAAACAGGAGGCACAATGWGTTATTTTTGTTTTTGATATTGTTTTATTATCAGTACTTTTATATCGTTCTGTATGTTTTATTCGTGATTAAATACAGCAAAATAAACAATTTCAAAGGTAACAGATCTTTGTAATAATTGGTTTGTTTATGATTTTAATTGCTGGATGTTCGGCCCCTGAGCTGTTGGCCTGCAGTAACTGTGGCCCCCGGAGCAATTTAGTTGAATAGACCTGCTTTAAACTGTTTATTTCAGGCGTTCGTGTTTGAAATATAAACACAGGGAAGTTATGAAAACTCGAATTATTCTCCACATTTACAATATTTATGTCATTTCTATCATCCTTAAACTTGTGTTCTCACACCTTACTGTGAATATCCTCACTTTTTGGTAGAAATAACCAAAAAGAAAAACAGAACAGGAGAGTTAAATTTCTCCCTGCAGGGATTTCCACTTCTTTGCAACCATTATAGTGTTTCTTTTTGTGAGTTAGAGAAAACGTTTTGCTTGGCAGCAGTCATCCGTGTCTAAAATGCCACAGAAAACATTCTCATTTGATGCAAACAGGGAACAATAAGAGAGAATGAAAAGCTTGAATGTTTATAACTGTGGGGTTCCCCGCTGAGACAAAAATCAATCTCAAAAGCCAACCTGCTTTTTTTGTGTTTAGGGATGGGCGTCCCAACTGTGACGGCGGCTCGAATACTGAAGGGTCAGCTGAATGGAGAGAGTGGAGAAAATACTCAGCTGGAGATGGAAAAGTTCCCCTTTGTCTCTTTGGCTAAGGTCTGATTATTGTCTTCATTGAGAGAAAAAACTAATTTAGCTGTAACCATTAATGCTTTTTGTAACAGATCTGATAAAAAAAAAAGATGCTGCAAGGATTAAAAGTAAAACACGAGGGATTAAAGCCTGAAAGACCCAGTTAATCGATTACACAATCCGGTTTGCTTTCATAGTCCAAAAACAAACAACTGCCCCCAGCCCAAAAAAAAAGAAAAAAAAAAAGAAAAAAAA
>NW_013952461.1:1582064-1584209 GCF_001266775.1 Austrofundulus limnaeus
TTCCAGACCATGGACCCAATATCTCTGTTTTGTTCCCTGAGCCAGTTATCACCTTTGCTTTATGGCAAGGTGCTCCATCATGCTGGAAAAGGCATTGTTCATCACCAAACTGCTCTTGGACGGTTGGGAGAAGTTGCTCTCGGAGGACATTCTGGTACCATTCTTTATTCATAGCTGTGTTTTTAGGCAAGACTGTGAGAGAGCCGACTCCCTTGGCTGAGAAGCAACCCCACACATGAATGGTTTCAGGATGCTTTACAGTTGGCATGAGACAAGACTGGTGGCAGCGCTCACCTCGTCTTCTCCGAACAAGCTGTTTTCCAGATGTCCTAAACAATCGGAAAGGGGATTCATCAGAGAAAATGACTTTACCCCAGTCCTCAGCAGTCCACTCCCTGTACCTTTTGCAGAATATCAGTCTGTCCCTGATGTTTTTCCTGGAGAGAAGTGGCTTCTTTGCTGCCCTCCTTGAGACCAGGCCTTGCTCCAAGAGTCTCCGCCTCACAGTGCGTGCAGATGCACTCACACCTGCCTGCTGCCATTCCTGAGCAAGCTCTGCACTGCTGGTAGCCCGATCCTGCAGCTGAAACACTTTTAAGAGACGGTCCTGGCGCTTGCTGGTCTTTCTCTGGCGCCCTGGAGCCTTTTTGGCAACAATGGAACTTCTCTACTTGAAGTTCATTTTCTAGGCAAAAATTGACTTTGCAATTAATTGCTGTTAAGCTGATCACTCTTTATAACATTCTGGAGTACTGTATATATATATGCAAATTGCCATTATAAAAACTGAAGCAGTAGACTTTGTAAAAATTAACATTTGAATCATTCTCAAAACTTTTGGCCATGACTGTACTATGTAGTTTTGATTAACAGTTCAAAACACAAGTATTAGGTGTGCATGATGAAAAAACAAAGCAACAAAAACTCATTTAGTTTGGTAATAATACGTTACTGAATGCGTATTACTTCATTCTTTTTATTTATACATTATAAATGTAATAATTGGTGCAATAATTGCATATTAAATAGTTATTATGAATAAGGCCTAATTAAAAATACACTTGATTATTAATGAACTGGTTAGTGGCTTACAGCTCCACCAACAGAAGTGAAGTTATAAAGCTTTAGAAGTTGAACTCATGCTGCTTATTATAGCAATCGTTCCATTTTTTGCTCAGTGTTCTGCATGAACGTATATTTTTTTATCATAGTAATATTGAATGTCAGTGTTGACGTCTCGTGTCCCTGCAGACGTACAACACTAATGCACAGGTGCCAGACAGTGCAGGAACAGCCACAGCTTTCCTCTGTGGAGTTAAAGCCAATGAGGGCACGGTGGGCGTGAGCGCAGCTGCAGTTCGCTTCCAGTGCAACACCACCCAGGGCAACGAGGTCACCTCCATCCTCAGATGGGCCAAGGATGCAGGTGAAGAGATGTTAAATAAACATGAAACTAAACATTCTTTGTGCCATAATAGATAATGTAATGGAAATTTAGTATTTTACTAAACTGAGACAGAGGGCCAACAGCATTTGCGAGGGAATCTTCAGATTGTCTTGCATTGTTTGCAGGGTTTCTTGTTTTCCTCTCTTGAATTGCTGAAGCTTGCAGCTTTTTTGGCATATTCAAATAATTGGCCCAACAAACTTTCTATCAAAATGGTTCCATGTACAGTTTGTCGCAGGTATCTCCAACCTGTCTTAAGAGGTCTAGAGCTGTATTTTGACACAGTGTGTAACTGGAAGATGCCCAGTAAGTACAGGACAACATGTCACTTCCTATTGCATTTCGGTCCCTCTACGCTGTAAAAAATAACTTGTAAGATTTACTAGAGAAAATCTTGTAAACGGTTCGCACTAACGTTTGTTATGTAAATTTAAATGCTACAAATTCATGTAATATTTACTCTCATCATTATCTAGTAAAAGTTATTAAGAATATAGTTAAAGATTTGTGAATAAATCAAGTAAATTTTACTTAATTTGCTCAATTAAATCTTGTAACATATACTTGATCAAATTAAGTAAAATTTACCTGATTTATTTACAGATCTTTAACTATATTCTTAATAACTTTTACTAGATAATGTTGAGAGTAAATATTACATGAATTTGTAGCATTTAAATTTACATAAACATTAGTGT
>NW_013952461.1:1584686-1597603 GCF_001266775.1 Austrofundulus limnaeus
GAAAAAACACTTAAATATCACTGGTAAAATAATTTTAGCTTTTACTTTTTTGTACAGTAATATTGATATATAATATAATGCAAATTGTTTATTTAATAAATTCTAATAGTTTAGAGATTTTTTGATATTTTTTTGTAAAATTTAAAAGAACAATTAAACAAATGTTACTACACCCAAAAATCCTTTTTTTCAGTGTAGGTTGGAATGTACTTGGGGCATATTTGGTACTTATCAAGTAAATGCTTGGTACGTACCTGGCTGTTTTATATACTGCTACCATTTTAAACAATGTTAACATGCATTAACATTGTGTTATTGTTTACTGAAACTCAGTAGAAAAAAAGGATTGTTACAAACAAGAAAAACAGAAAAAACAAAGGTTATGTTGAAGTGTTTGTAACTAATATAACCACTGCTGATCTGTACTTCAAACCAAAACTTTACTAGCTGCTTTGTGTTTTCACTGCAGGAAAGTCCGTGGGAATCGTGACAACAACACGGGTCAACCATGCGACACCAAGTGCCGCCTACGCTCACTGTGTGAACCGAGACTGGTACTCTGACAGCGACATGCCAGCTGAAGCCCTGCAGGCCGGCTGTAAGGATATCGCCAGACAGCTGATTGAAAACATTCCCAACATTGATGTGAGTCACGTTTGAGGCGGCTGGGGTTGAGTGGTTGGGAAGTTAACGGTTCGACTGCACATCAGACGTACTGTATGTGGAAGACACAATCATCTCAGTATCTTTGGGTTTTTTAATTATTTTGGCTTTGGAAATAATAATTTTATTGCTTTGATCCAGTCTGTAACAGTTCTATAAACTTCTTATGACTTGCCATGAAACTTTGTCCAAACATAAATGATTTGCAAGATGATTAAACCTAATGTCTTGGGTAAACACTTGATTTTCTTTATACGTCTTGAAATACCTTAAATTTTGATACKTAAGCTAATCTAGGATGGGAAACATCATGCTTTCAACACCATCAACATGTTATAATATTAAACACGGATTTACTGACAGAACAGATTACATTTTCACCTTATTTGATTCTCTTTCATGCACAGGATGTTTTAATAAGGCCTTTAATGTTTGTGACTGCAGTTATACATACATTTTCCTCTTTGCCCCCCTTTTTTAGGTTGTTATGGGTGGAGGGAGAAAATTTCTGATCCCTAAAAACATGTCAGATGTAGAATATCCTACTCAAGGGAAGCACAACGGCACACGGAAAGACGGGAGAAACCTGGTGCAGGAGTGGATAGACAGGACAAAGSACAAGGTGTATATTTCTAATTCCATGTTTTTCTCCTTTTGCTTTCTTGCCTTCYTTTTATCAACTTAATTACATTTTTCATATTGGAGGTTCAAAGTGACTGACTGTCTGAAGTCTCTTTTTTTCCAGAAAGGCTATTATGTATGGAACAAGAAGCAGCTGCTTTCTCTAAACCCAAACAACGTGGATTACTTACTGGGTAAGTCTCCAAAGCGCTCAGTGAAGTGGAAATGAAGAGTTTCTACACTGGTTGGTGATTTATTTTCTCTGTTTAATATGCTGTTTCTCCATGCACTGTTGATGCTGTTATTCCAGGGCTTTTTGAACCTTCAGATATGACTTATCACTTGGAGAGGAACCCTGACACCGAACCCTCTCTGACAGAAATGGTAGAAATAGCCATAAAGATCCTGAGGAAAAACCAGAATGGATTTTATCTGCTTGTAGAAGGTACGTTTCTGAGTTTGTTTACCACTGAACCTCGCTTCCCTTATTAAAAAATAAAACAGGCCATGGGAGCATTTACACTCTTACAGGCTGTGTTTCAATTCACGGTTTGCAGCCGACGTCGGCCGCATTTGTCAGCCACTTACGTCACTGCCCCGCGCCGTAGGCTGTCCCAATTCGTAGGCGCCTATTCATGCGGCCGACTAATGCGGCTGACAAAACCCCGAAAACGTGGACTGCATCTGAGTATCCTATGCGGCTGACGGTATCCCAGAAGTCATTGCACCGTCAGCAAATTAAAGAGTAAAACAAAGACGGCGAAGTGTTTAAAAATTTTTTTGTTTGGAAATCTATCATCACGGACCGAAGAAGTTTTGATTGATTGATTGCTATTTTTTCCAGTCAGTCATCAAATTGTTCAGCAACAAACCAAAATGTTACAAAACAGTACAAAAACTTAAACAGTTTGACTGATAAGGTGTCCTACACATCAAATTAAACTAAATTACCCTAAAGTTAAGCAACTTAGCTGAAGAAACTTTTGTTGCAATGAGATGTTAAATAAAAAGCAGTTACATGTATATGGGAGCTAAACCCACATTATACATGCTTTTTATTTATTTATTTGCGACATTTTTCCTATTAAAACTGATATTCTTGAAATTATGTTATAGATTTTTTTTTACTTAATGCATCACCAGTTGAATTCATGCAGCTCTGGCAATAAGATACAATGTTTGTGGTGCGGCAACAGCTTGACTTTGATGATTTATACATAAAGAGAGGATTTTCTCTTTGACCCTTTGTCATGTTGCATTCTGATCTGGAGTGTTAATAATTCTGAGCATTTATCAGCCGTGTCTAAACACATTTTACTGGGAGCTCTGCTTTAGCTGTCTGCACGCTGTTGGCATTTTGGTATTTGGAAAATGGGAGCAATTTGGTCGAAGCAGCACATTTTGCCTGTGAACAGGGAGACTGACCTTTTTTCAGATGACTTGGTATTGTTTGACTTGAACAGTGGGACTGGGTATATTACGCTCTCACATAAACAAATTCCACAGGTCTAGTAAAAATATTAAACAGCTGAAGTTTTATCTATGATTGAGTGACAGAAAACACCCACAGTTTGCATCACAGCACAGCGTGCTAATATACAATCAACCCTCCGACAACCAATTTAATTCACTCAAACTGGGGATTTTTATGTTGAAGATTCATATATGGACCCAGTGTTCTCTCTTAGGGAGWTTTTCACTTGGTTCACTTGACAAAACCTCACATTTTTCAGCAGTACTTGAGGCACTTACCGTACATCTCTTCCTCAAGGTTTGTGCTTAACAAGAAATGAATCCGCTGACATTTGCTTTTTTTCTGCTCCTGAAAATACCACAAAAATGTGCCACAATGTTGTCACAGTATAGATTTGTGCTGCGTGGGTCTGTATCGCCGCGTGAGGCAGGTTTTATTTGGGTGGTGACGTGAATGCAAGCTTTACAAGTTGTCCCAAACTGCACACATCTCTTTGATTTTATTCAGCGTGAGCTCCTCCACTATCCCTGATGAAACCTCCTCCAACTCCCGCCTGTTGCTGCCCGTGAAGCACCTTAAAGTGCCTGTGACATCAAATTTTTCTAATGCACATGAACGCATTTTTGGAAAGAGAACATTGATAAAATATTGCAAAGCAATTTTCACGCCACTGAGATGAACAGTTGTTGAGATATTTGCGTGTGAAGAAACAGGAAGTGATGTCAAAGGGGAATGTCTGCATGTACACAGAGCATTGTTACAACAGCTAACAACAGAGCCTGTGGAGAAGAATCTGATGTTTCTTTAGATTAGTTTGAGTTTCTGTCAAAGAGAGATAAAGAAGTGTTAAAGTTTAAATAACATTGTTTTAATAAACAAAGACCAGAGCTTTTATTTTATTAAAGAGTTCCCCTTTGATGTCACTTCCTGTTTCACTTTGGCTGAGCCAAATCCAAAAGAAAACAGGCCAGTTATGAGACAAAATGTGTAAAATCATGTGTACTATGACAATTTTCTTAAGAATAAATATRTCTTTGACTTTTTGTATTTGAAGGATAGGCATGTCACAGGCACTTCAATGTTCTCATAGTTCTCAGAGACCATGTTCCCATATTTCAAGTGTTCCAGTTTTCCAGATCCACTAATTAAGAATAGTCTCTTCCAGGGGGACGTATTGACCATGGACACCACGAGGGCAAAGCCAAGCAGGCTCTGCACGAAGCTGTGGAAATGGATCGTGCCATCGGTCGGGCTGATCTCCTGACCAGCGTCCACGACACACTGACTGTAGTTACTGCTGACCATTCTCATGTCTTTACATTTGGAGGCTACACGTGGAGAGGAACGTCAATATTTGGTATGGATACTGCAGAGATACTATACTAAGATGCATACCTGTAGTGATAAACCTAGATGAGTTTAAGTTTTCCTTTTGGTTCTTTTCTGATTATAATCCCAAATACTTCATGGGCAGGTCTGTCCCCCTTTCTGAGTGATATGGATCAGAAGCCTTTCACGTCCATTTTATATGGAAACGGACCAGGCTACAAACATATCAATGGAACAAGGGAGAATGTTTCTACTATTAACCACAGTAAGTACATTGTAGGTTTTGACCACATGATTTGGATGGATGTTTGGATTTCATTTACGACTCAATACTCTTAGGCAATATTTACATTATTTTCTTTCTTTCTCTGCCTTTTCCTTTCAGATTCAGACAACTATCAGGCTCAGTCAGCCGTACCCCTGTCCTCAGAGACTCACGGAGGCGAGGATGTGGCCGTGTTTGCCAAGGGCCCCATGGCTCACCTGCTTCACGGGGTCCAGGAACAGAACTACATCCCCCATGTAATGGCGTWCGCCGCCTGTATCGGCCAAAACCTGGACCACTGTAAAGCTGCGGGCGGAGCGGTCGCATTACAACCAGTCCTCTCAAGCGTTGCAGCTGTTCTCACAGTGACTCAACTTTTGTGCTGATTCCACCTGCTGCACATGTTTCAACTAGTCTCTCATTCCATGATTTTATTGCTTCATTTTTTTTAAAAGTCTCTGTAGAATATTGTTGTTATGGGACCACTGAACGACTCGTTTTTTTATATATAGTTTTTTGAAAATGCAGAAACACTGAAGGGATTTGAAACGAACCACATTAGTTATTTATGCTGATTTACAAAGTAAAAGCATTCACGATAACATTATTGATATTCATAATTACATGTTTTCAGCAGAAACTGATCCTGGATTGAAGGCAGTTATTGTCAGAACATTGCTAGCTGTACTGTAGTGCCGCTGCTTAAATGTTTATCTTTGTTCAAAATTGTTCACTAATTTGYATATTTTCTTCAAGTTATTACTTTTCTCACTAACCAAACAAGTGATGTATTTAATCATTTGAAGAGTGATCAAGCCCCAATTTGTTAAAAAAAAGTGTGTGGGAAAATAACTAATATATTAACTCAGAAATTCACAGTTGTGAATAATAACTAAATGCACTGATATAAAAAAAAAGGTTTTGCAGAAATAACATTAAAATCAGATTTCTTAATGATGATGGAAAACTTAAACCTTTTTAAAAGACTGGTGAAACCATGATTAATACAAATCCTGCTGGTTTAAATATAGATATAAAAACTTGTTTAATATTTTCATTGTGAMGTGATAGTGATCTACCTCACAGGCCTCATCATCATCACTCATGGCAGTAGTGAGTTCTCAGGAGACAATTAATTGTGGCAAACCAGAGTCAATGAATGTTTATGAGATGAAACAATTACATACATTTGTTGGTTTTTTTTTCTTTTCATACCAAATGCTTTCCATAATCACAGTCGATCAGAATGTCCTCTTTCTGTTTTGTCCAACGGAAATGGTGTCCTGTAACCAATAAATTTGTCCGTTTTGTTACAATCCTGTCTGCTTTGATAAGAAAAAAAAAATAGAAATGAAAAATGTAAAAGAAAAATAAACTATTTTAGATTTTTATGATTAATGATTAAAAAACACAATTAATAATCAAAATGCAAAACTTTGCAAATCTGCTTAGTAAGACTTGAAGATGTTTATTTTTTTCATTGCGTCATAGGTTGTACTTTTCCCATCTGCTCTCTTGTAGCTCGTGTGGAATGTGAATGGACTGAAGCTCATTCCTCTGCATCATGTGGTCAGTTTGGTTTCAGAGGACTCATGTTGACTGAAGCATGAAAAAGAGATTTAGATAAAACAGCTAAGTAAAACTGTTGTGCTTTTGGAATCACATTCTTCCTTATCTGAACGTTTGCTGGCTGCTTCACAACAAATAAAAGTAAATTACATTTGATATTACTACAGTTGTTAATACTACTTTATTACATTTCTGTTTTACAGGCAAATAAATGTGTAATATGTGTAAAAATATACGTAGATGACCTGAACTATGGTTGGGGAAAAAAGTATCCAAAAATAAATAAATCATGTATGGTCAAAGAGAACATGCAAAAACATAAACGTAAATCTAAAAAAACAATTACATTTTAAGTTAAATCCTCAGAAACATTTGAAAATAAATGTTACAGCAGGCGTATAAAACTGTTTCAACTTATTCAGGAGTTCCCTGAGAAGCAGAAGTAAAAATAATTCAATACTTATTTTAGACATTTATTTTTACACCTATGCTCCATCAGGAGCCTCTTCAAACTAGTTCAGATTTTATATCTTGTTTCTTTCGGTGAATCTCTGCCCTGCGATCCTGCCTCACCTTCACTGCTCAGTGATGGGTGTTAGACCCTCAGAGTTTGCATCGGACCGTGTGAACTTCACCTCATTTTCACACTGTTTATGTGACTCACTGGGATTCATGTATTTCCAGAATAATGAAACGTTCTGCTCGCTAAAATGATGAAACGGATGATGAAAGCAGAGAAAGATGTAGTGTGTGTGTGTGTGTGTGTGTGTGTGTGTGTGTGTGTGTGTGTGTGTGTGTGTGTTTTGTTCTATAAACTGGCTGCTTGGTAATTGATTTTTTTCAAGATCAAGGGAAGCAGTTAAGATAGAAACATCAGCTGGCAACATTCCCTCCACTCTTTTATATGTTATCTAAAAAAAGAGAGATAAGGTTGATATTACATGGGTTCAAATATGAATGCAAACAGTTAAAGAAATTAAACAGTTGGGTGTTATAGGAGCTGTATAAGTGAGGAAGCATGAATGGAAAAACAAGCAATTCATTTCAAACTTGGAAACAAAATCAAAAACGAGCAACATATGAATAAAAAATGGGACAAATAAAATTATTTTAAAYGAGAATAAATCAAGCTGAAAACAAAAATGAAACATAAATTATAAATCATCTTGACAGTTTTCCCTGTCACAAACCCATCAGCTGCTTAAAACAGTTCAAGTGACTAAGCAGTCTGTAACCTTAAACAATCATTTTTTTTTATATTTTAAAGCTTATTAATCTTTGTCTCCCAGATGCATTGTTCACAATGATCCATTGTTTGAACCAGGCTGGGTTGTCGCTGGTTAATGTCAGACAATAGATCAACATGCTGAGCTGTAATCCCTCACAGGATGTTAAAGGAAAATTAAGACTTCAAAGAAAAATTATTAGAAATATCTGAAACAATTGTGATGAAAAAAGATTATTTTTTTGTTTGATAAATTGCCTAAAATGTGCCCAAAATCTATTAAAAACAACAACAATGGAGCAATTTATTTTCTAGTGACAAAGTTTTGAGAAAAAAAATACCTAAACAAGCTCCACTATAAATCAAATTACATAGTGGATTATCCACTTATTGCTACCCTTTTTATTTCCTGGTTGGAGTTTTTTTGTGTGTTTTTGACTCATTTAATCTACAAAAGTACAAATAGAGTTGATCTGGAACAGTCTAAAACCTACCAAAGAGTGTTTAATTTGCATTGATAAATTTGAATAATGTTTTTTAACAACTCAAATATCACTGAGTTTCTAGAACATCTTTCTTTTGAAAGATTAAAAAAAAACATATTTTCCAGCAAAATTTTTGTCTTTTTTTCATCAAGATGTAAAAACTGCTTGTGTGCAGTTACAAAGATTTCTGCTACCCTATCAGGTTTTTTCTTTTGTTGAAAAATTTCACTGTCATCAAAGTCAGACGCTGTGAAGTGGCTGAACTGAAACAGTTCAAGATTTATGTCAGTCAGTCTGAGCTGAAAGCTGTGACAGCTCAGTGTTTTCAGCTTCATCTCTAGTTAGATTTTCCTTCATTCTGAACAGTTTCAATCTTAGTTGCGGATCTCTGTATCCATTTAAAAACCATCGCTACAGTTRTGATTTGCTGTGAATATGAGGTAAAAAAAAGAAAGAGAAAATCTGCATGTTGAGGTCTAGAGTTATTTGTCGGATCAGCCTATAAAAGCAGGCTCAGCTGACAGCTACAGGCTCTGGTGCAGAGGCATAAAAGAAGCAGTGAGGCGGCAGGAAGATGCTAACTTTTCTTTTTTTCTAACCAAGCATCTTATTTGGAACAAAAAGAGCCTACATCCCCCCACTCATTCATCTGGCGGTCCTGTCCAGCTCATTGAATTTATTAGGAACAACTGTGCACTGCTAATCCAAGATGCATGGTCATGAAAAATAAACATCACAATGAATTTAAATCTGTTTGGATTTATTGACATTTTTAAGATTTTTTTAAGTTTTCAAATGTATCTCTTGGTTATTTATTTTTTGTAATCTTTTGAGTTTATTGTTTAGTCTTTTTTGGTTATTCTGTTGATTTTCTGTGTTTTGGGATTGTTGTGTTTATCTGTCACCTGTGTTTTCATTTGATCGGTCCTTGAGCGTTTCTCTGTGCCACCAGCCACTTCTATCCCAGTCTGTCACAGCTGCAGCCACTCCACTCATCATTCCCAGTCCTTTCAGACCATATGGTGTACAATCTCTGCAAAGAAACAAAACAAAACTTGTTTTCTAAAGGCCCAAATGACTATAATGTTTTATTAAAAATGTTAAAGCTGAAATATTTGGGATGCATAGGCTACCTGTTTTAGCTGCATATGCATGGTGTGGTCTAAGATCCAATATTAAAGGAGCAATATCCTGTAAAATCAACTTTTTTCATGTTATAATGTTATACTTTCATAAAAAACATGCTCAAAGCCTTGCTGTGGCTCATTCATGCATGTTTGAGAAATCCTGCAGCGTTTTTAGAAAGCCATGCTGAGGAGCAAAACGACAAGTGGGGACCAGAAATGCCTTTTGGTACCAGAAACGCCCCTGGGACGTATCTTTAAGCCGAGCTTCCTCATGGCAGTGTGCACCCCCTACCCCGCTCTCCACACACCCCGCCCATGACTCCTGCAGGCTCTCGGGTGAAAGTGAAACTTAATTGTCTGCTGAGCTCTCAACATTAGTTCTCACTCAGTGAAGCTCTTTTCAGATTAAAAATACCTTTGAAGAAATGTATTTTCAGATGCCAAGTAAACTACATCCTTGCGCACGTGCGAACCCCCCACGCACGAGCCCCCCTATTTGCGAAGTGATGAGAAGATAAGTTTATTTTCTATTTAAACATAAAACAGCATTTTAATAACAGCTAAAGGTGACATAGATACTTTATTATGGTATAGTATTTAAATATATGCCTGAGAAACACATAACATTGGCCCTTTAAGACTATTTCGCAACCAGCGGTTGCTACATCTTTGTAGCAGGAGGCTATCTATTCCTAAGCCAGCTATTGATCTGATTAATGATAGGCCGGCACCTCTAACTGCGAGGCCGGCCCTGGCAAATAAGAAGGAAACTATTCATTTGTGTTAACATCGGAGTGTGATGACTCGTCTTGGTTTGTCCTTTCCTGATTGGTTCCTGCACTCAATCTCTGCACCTGTGAAGGATTTCCTCTGATGAGCTGCTGGCTTTATAAGACGTCTCCACTATCTTCTTATCTTTATGGTATTGTTTTAGCCTACTAAGGTGAACCAAAGTATTGTTTACTTATCCTCGTTTTTGCTCCGAGGTGGATCACCAAGTTGTCTGAAGCCCTGTCTCGTTGTCTTTGAAACCCTCCTGGAACACAGAAAGGAACCTATTACCAAGTGTCGAGTTAAGATTATCCCTCCTGCTACCAGCCACTCTGCCTGATGAAAAGAAACAGAAACCTTTCCTTGTGGAAGTCATCCTCTGTCCATGCTGCTCGTCTCCTGGAAACCTGTAAGAAAAGCCTAAAGATTAATTCTTCAACTTCACTAAAGAAACCAAATCTGCAATCCATACTCACCTCTCGTTTTCCCTCCTCTTCACAGCCAGATGACCTGCAGTATTCACCTGCAAATAAAATCACTTACCTTTTTACTGGTTGTCCTGTTTGGTTATTCAGCTCCGCCATATTGTTGAACCACTGTCACGGAGAGGCTAACGACTAGCATGGATAATCTGGCATTAGCTTTGGAGAGGCTAGCAACTATGGATAGGCTGGTGTTAGCATTAGAGAGGCTTGCAACTTGCATGGATAATCTGGCATTAGCATTGGAGAGGCTAGTATACTAGTATGCCTAGGCTGCTGCTCACAAAAAACAAACATACAAAAAAAAAAAACAAAAAAAAAAACCTATGTCCGGTTGGGTGTGATGGATTGTTCAAACCGATAGGATGTCAGAATGGTATATATTTATACTTCTTACTCACACTATCCAAGAAGTGCCATATGTCTACATAATTTTTTTGTGACAAGCTGAAATAAAAACAAGCCAAAATGAAATAGAAAGTACAAATAACTGCATGAAGATGTAGTGAGTAAAAGTAAAACGTCAGCTAAAAATAATTACTTTAGTTATTAAGTAAGGTAAGTATCTGTACTGATACCTCTGTCTCTGTAAAAAAAAAAAAAAAGAACATGGCAGTACGACTGGCAACAAGTTTACAAAATGTTTGTGCAAACAGCAACAAACATCTCAAAGAAGGTGCTTTAGCTAGCTGAGACATTTTAGTGAAAACAAAGGAAATGAGCACAAACAGCTCGTACCAAGTGTCAAGCAGACGTGTTGTTTTGCAGCCGCTGAATTTACTACCTCGTGGTCACTGAGCTGACCATAAACTTCTCCGAACACCAAAAAGTCTTCTGGAGTCAAATGTGAGGCCATCTGTTTAACAACTCTTGGCTGAAAGTGGGGAAAACCTAGATTTTCACAGCAGCACTTTTCCAACAAGAATGGCTGAAGTAAAGAATGAAGGCAGTAAAATGGCCTGTTTGAGCCAAGACCGATTGAAATGCTGCAGCTGAACCTAAAGAGTCAGAAAACTTTAACAGACTGAAGAAAGTCAACAAGACGAGACACTAACAAGTTCATTAAGAAGCTGATTACTTTATGGAATTAGTGGCTTTAACAAGCCAACAACAACAGCAACGAAAAAGATTTTGACTCAACCCATCATCTTAAAATAAAAATAATGCATTTACTTTTTACCGTATTTATAAAAGTCTACAAAAGCAAGATTTTAAGATTAGCATTTATCAGCTTTAATTAGCCCACATTATTCAAAAATAGCAAAAACTATACACTGTAAGAAGTTTCAAGTCATTTAAACTTGCAAATGAAAGTCCACCTGCTGCCTTAAAAACACATGTTAACTCAACTTGAGGAATATTGTTGTTTCAGCTCAGAAGTCAAGTTTTAAAAAGTTGATTGCACTGCATTGTTTTTGTTGTGTCAACATAGTTTTTTAAGTTGTCAAAGTTGATTTAACTGTTAATCACAGTTGTTTTAACTTAAAATTGTGATTTGAAACAATTAAAAATTAAACATCATCAACATGAACTTTCCTTAGCTAGCTGAACAAACACTGTTAATGTAACTCACTGTTTTTAGTTAAAATGATGCAACTTTACATTTTAAGTTAAGACAATTTAAATTACAAATTTGTTTCAACTTACATGATAGAGGGTGTTAAAAAGGCTAACAGACACCACAAGGTGTCAATTCACCATATATTTGACAGTGTAACTTTGTCACTCAGAGTTAATATCAATCTCTTTCTCAGCAGTTAGAAGAAAAGTAAAACGAAGTCACCCTTCACACACCAGGACATACCTCTCACTAATGGTGTCGATTTTTGGCCAATAACACAAACTTAAAGTTGAACAGTTTGATAAGACTGAACAAGAAAACTAACCAGAACAACAAATTTTTACTTTCCTGAACATCTTTAATAGTCATAAACATGCAAAAACATCATTTCTGTTTGATTTCTCAGCAAGGAATGCTGGGTAAATACTGGTCTGTCTGACTTTCAAACCCAAGTTCAATCAAATCATATAAATTCCTGTTATGGCAATATTTATTTAACAACAGAGACAGAAATACGTGGTCCAAGAATGAAGGTACTCCGTGAGATGATCAGCTGAGTTTTATTGCAACAACAGGAAACACAGACAACAACCTGGCCTGTCTCTGTTCCTCTGCTTCTCTCTGTAACTCCACACTACTGTTGAACTCTGTTGAACTGTTGAACACTGTGTCTCGAGAGGCCTCATATATATATTAACAAACACCATTATGCCATCTTAGCAAGATTTGATACAAGATCAATGGAAAAAATATATATAAACACAAGTGATATCTAAGAATGACTGTTGTCAGCAAATCTTGTTCTGACTTTAATCATTCTGTCTGCAGATGAACAGCATGTCATGAAAGCCTAGGTCATTAAAGGATGTCAGGAATTACTTGCTTAAACATAAAAGTATTAGTTCCATTACACTCCCCCATCTGATCATTAAATCACCAATTAAATGATCAAAAAAACAAAAAAAATTCTTTAATGTATTTAAAAAAAACATGTCAAGATAAACCTAAGTATATGTTCTTTTCTGAAATCCCAACCCCAGTAATTCAATTTTTATTCCTCCCACAGTAATTACTAACCCCAAAACATAGTTATCACACAAAAGTCTTTGGATCATCTTGAACACAAACAGGATTGTCTGTTTTGATGTGTGGAAGGGTCAGAAGTGGTGGTGGGGCTCTCCGAATCTTTTTGTAGATCGTGCGAGGGGCTGGAAAAGGAGAGTTAGCAGGATTTGGACATGGTGTTTGTCTGATCTTAATCTCATTAATCTCGCCAGGTTCTTCCATGTTGTTAGTAAAATCCAGGAGGGGGCATTCCACTTGTTGTCCTGTTGGGGTCTCAGAG
>NW_013952461.1:1597823-1600946 GCF_001266775.1 Austrofundulus limnaeus
CTCTTGATTAGTCACTAATCAATTAAACGATCAATAAAAAAATAACTATTTAATGTATTTTTAAAAAATTATGTCAACACAAACCCAAATATGCGTACTTTTCTGAAATCCCAACCCCAGTAATTTAATTTTAATTCCTCCCAAAGTAATTACTAACTCCAAAACATAGTTATCACACAAAAGTCTTTGGATCATCTTGAACACAAAGAGGATTGTCTGTTTTGATGTGTGGAAGAGTCAGAGGTGGTGGTGGGGCCCTTTGACTTGTTTCTTGTTCCAGAAGCCTCTGATTTCATTCACCATTTTGTCTGTGATGATCAACATTTCTTGATTTTTGAAAGTCTCTTTTTGGACTTGCTTTGGCTTTGAGCTGGATCTGGATCTGGTCTCAGATCCCTCACTGAGATCAGATAGGGAACTTTGTTCAGACTCAGTTTCTTCCAGTGGTGTGAATCTGTTTTGAAGAAACACTGCTTCATTTCTCTGGCCGTTATCAGGTGTTTTTATTACAGCCTGTCGCTGCTTTCTTCTCCTTGCTGGAGGAGAAAAAACATTTCTCTGTAATTCTGGCCATTCGATGTCATCTAAGAGCTGAATCCTTCCTGAGAGATTTTTTGGTCTGGCACAAAGAGAGTTCCATGCAGTTTTACACTCAGAAGCAGCTTCCATCTCCTCTCCATGTTGATCTCTCATCTCAGCCTTCTCACCCATTTGAACACATGTTGAGTTCTCCAAAGCACTCATATCTTCCAAACGATGAATCTTGAGCTCCAACACCATCACCTTTTGGAGAAGCTGGCAGAAATCCTCTTTGGAAAAATAAGGAGGCATCATGAAGCTGTTCTGTACTCACTCTCAGCAGAAGGTGTTTCAAAAATCTTCTCAGGTTCTTCAACAGCCAAAAMTAAAATCYAATGTTCTCTGCTTATTCAAGATCATCCATCACGTCGGGGAAGTCACCAAATTGTAAGAAAATATGTGTTGTTCAAAATGGTATGTCCGAATAAACAGGATTCAGCTGGATTTCTTGTTAAAAACTTTATTTCAGTCCTCTGACTCCAATCAGGTTCATTCAGCTCTCAGCAGCACAGGCCTCAGCGTACAACCTTGGGCCAAACCAAAACAAACACGGGAGCTCTGCTCTGAGCAGACACTCTGCAAAACACTGACAACTTCTACAGCATGCCATGAAAACCTAGGTCATTAAAGGATGTCATGAATTACTTGCTTAAACATAAAAGTATTAGTTCCATTACACTCCCAAATAGTCAACACAATGAATAACTTTAAGTTTTACTTTCCCGCTTTTTCCCCCTCCCTTTTTTTCAACTGGTGACTTAAAAAACTCAAGTTCAGTCAACACATGCAAATCTGACAAATTTCTCAAAAATTTAACACAATGGATAACTATACGTTTTATATTTTAAGACTCATAAAGTTGAGTTAAATATCCAAAACKTGCCAGAGCTCTTTGTGTTAAAGAGAAGTAGCAAGTGGGGATAACTAAAMGAGGGTGAAACTTTTAACAGTGTAGAAACAGGCAAATAGGACGTTTTTTCCTAAACAACACAGCCTGTTTTCCAAGAAGGGATTTAAAGTGGCGACATTTTGTGTGATAACCATCATTAGGATTTGTTTATATTGTCAGTATGTCAGCTAAAATCATTACCCCTGTTCCATCAGCAACTGTTAACCACTGATAAGGTAACTCATTCTGCTCGGTCGCCTCTTATCTTAAAGCCACAGGGCTTGTTGTTAACAGTTCTGCAGACAGCGGCCCTCTGCTTGAAGAAATATTTCCCGGTCCAATCAATTAGAAACACACAGAGCCTTAAATTCACAGAGTTACTGCGAGCAGAAGCAGCTGCCAAGTTTAAGAGGTAATGCAGCTTCAGCCGTGTTCTAGATTTCTGTTTGAATTAATATCGCAACTTGAGTCCTTTTGCTAAYTGAGTGATGTGTGTTAAAGCGTGAATGATGGGGGATAAATCTGAAAATAAAACTTTGGCAATGAGAGTGATGGTGCCATGGAAGATCTTTGTAGAGATTTTGCCTTTTTTTTCAGCAAAATCAAACAATCAAAACAAGTCCAGCAAAAAGTCCTTAAAAGTTTAATAATTAAGAATACTTTTGGTATTCAGATTCCCTGCGGCAGATATGTTTTCAGTTGAACCACATAACAATGGGGTGAGATTTACTAAAAACAAACAAAAAAACATCAGCTTCTGATTTTTTAGAAGAGCGCACCAAGTCATCCATTCCTAAAATCCAATTTGTTTCTGCAGCAATGAAAAAAACAAAACAAACAAACACAAATCTAATCTGAAAAGTGTTTGAAAAACTGTTAAAAGAAAAATGCATGCAATCAAACGCAGAATGAAAACACTGCTGCCACCTTTGTCGTGTTAATAGCGTTTAATAAAAAGTGTTTACAGATGACTTGGAGGAGGCATTTCTCCAGCAGCTTCTCCAAATTTGAACTAAAACTTACAGGATGAAAAATGAAACCCCCCAAAAACTAAAAAACTTTGGATAAATTTCAACATGTTTTATGTTCAGAGCTTTTAAATGAGGGGAAATCATCTCTTTGGTAGTCTGTAGGCGACCACATCTGCCCTCTGCCCCATCCTTTTAGTCACCCTCCCCCCACCTCGCTCAGTTTCCACTCTACACCTGCTGGCAAAATGTTGATCCATGTACAGTATGGCAGTAATTTCCTCCCATAAATTAAAAAAAAAACTCCTGAAAGATAAAAATTCCTTCTGCCAGGACAGTGCAGCTGTGAATCTTCACTATGGTACATTTTTACTGCACCTCATTTCCAAAGATTAAGTGAAAAATTTACCAGGGTTTGACTTGTTTGTTTGAAGTCTTGTTCAAACAATTTAAATGAAATAAATAAAAACAAATCAAAAGATTAATTCAGAGTGACATAACTGATGTTTTTCCTGTTCAACACATCACAATGATAGAAAAGTCAATATCCTGACATAAAACAGTCATATCTTTAGTTGAGCTGCAGCAACGAGATTACAATCTGTTTATTGAGCTGAGATTTTGTAGATTTATCCTCTGTGTGTGTGTGTGTGTGTGTGTGTGTGTGTGTGTGTGTGTGTGTGTGTG
>NW_013952461.1:1600956-1603426 GCF_001266775.1 Austrofundulus limnaeus
GTGTGTGTGTGTGTGTGTGTGTGTGTGTGTGTGTGTGTGTGTGTGTGTGTGTGTGTGTGTGTGTGTGTGTGTGTGTTTTTCATTGAGGATCACAAAGGTCAGCGTCTCATTATTGTTTTTGAATCTTGACCGTTTGGCCATTTTTCAAACAGAACTGCTGAATCAGCTTTTAACTGACAGGTAACAGGATGGCCTGACCTGTGATGTCGTCAGAGTCCAGCATTGTTCTAACAATATTAGATCACAGTAAATTGTTTTATCAGATTAAAAAAAAAACATTCCCAACAGATTGTCAGGAGAAAAAAAATAACTCACCGCTTCACAAACAACATTTTTTTGTACTGAGTTGAAGCAATATTTGCAGTTCAAGATCACCAGCCACCAATAAAATCTGACTACAACTACTATTATCTAATACAAGTACTACTAATATTTGATCAAACATATAGTATTTCAGCATTAGGGTTTAGGGCTGTGCCTTCTCTTCCAAGTAGACATATCAGGCTTTTGAATCCTTCCTTTTCACAATTAAATCATTCAGTTGAGGTCTTTATAAAGTGGAACTACAAAGCTTTGATCTGAAATCCTTCTTATTTTAACTTTGCCAGCCCCTTTTCCCAACCCTTTTCTGATATGTGCCTCAAACTTGTTATGTTACTGTCTACAGTATACTGTATATGTATATAAACCTATAAAAACCCAAAAACCTCACTTCACTAACCTTAGAAATTCTAACGCCACCAATTTTAAATGAAACATCTACTTTTAATTTCCTTTTAGGAAATATCATATAGTTGGTTTTGTCTAAATTAAGTGATAATTTATTTAACATAAACCATTCTTGTGTTTTTACAAAATCTGATTGCATCGTTGTAAACGTGATTTAGATCATTACCTGAACAAAAGAAAATAGTGTCATCTGCAAATAAAACACACCTGAACAACTTTGACACATTTACCAGGTTATTAACATGTAAAAAAAACAATTTAGGACCAAGCACAGAGCCCTGTGGGACACCGCAGGTAATTACATCAAAAACCAAATGTACATCATTTATTTGTACAAACTGTTTTCTGTTTGCCAAACAATGACACGCATTGCAAAGCCAAACCTCTCACACCATAGTTGTTTAATTTGCTGATAAGAATGCTGTGGTCAGTAGTGTCAATGGCTTTCTTTACATCAATATTCACAGTAACACAAATTTTCCTTTGATCCACAGCAGTAGTTTTCAGTTCAATCAAATCAACAAGTGCTGAAGATGTTGAATGGTGAGTTCTGAAACCATATTGACTATTACTGAAAATATTATACCTATCAATAAAGTAATCTGATCTAATCACAAACAATCTCTCCAAAATTTTAGAAAATTGTGGCAACAAAGAAATAGGCCTATAAATAGAAGACATTTTTTGCCACTTTTATAAAGAGGGATTAGTTTGGCTACCTTCATGCCTGCAGGAAATATACCAGTTGAAAAGAACAAATTACATCTATAAGTAAAAGGTTCAATGACTTAAATCATTATCGCCTTAATAAGGGACACATCCATATCCAACCAATCCTTTTGACCTTTTATCAGAAAAACCTTTAACGACATTCAATATTTCTTCTGTGTTAGTTTAAAAAAACCTATTTATACAACCCTTCAAGGTATTTACCACATTGTCATTTACACTGGGTATTTCAGCAGCCAGACTTTAGCCAACATTCTTAACAATATCATTTTGATCATAAATATCCTTGTCATCCTTTGCAAAATATTGTGAAACACTTGTTTTTACTTTACTTTTCAAGACACCGTTCATTATTCCTCATGTAGCTTTCACGTACTTTTTTCTCTAGTAAATCACTGAAGTACTTCATCTTTTGCTTTCTAATAATCCATGTCAATTTATTTTCATACCTTTTATATTTCTCCTCATATTCTTTGGTTCTTGACTTCAAAAAGCATGTAAATGGTAACTGTAAATGGACTGTACTTATATAGCACCTTTCTATCCATCCAGAACACTCAAAATGCTTTACAGTTACAGATATTCACCCATTTACACTCACATTCACACACTGATGATGGCAAACTACAATTGTAGCCACAGCTGCTCTGGGGCACACTGACAGAGACAAGGCTGCCATACACAGGCAACCACCAGACCCTCTGACCACCGTCATTAGGAAAGGTGGGTAAAGCGTCTTGCCCAAGGACACAACGGCATGTGGGCATGGCCGGGAGTCAAACCTGTGACTTGTGGGTCCCAAAGCCGGCTGCTCTACCACTACACCACAGCCGCCCACTATACAAGTACTTCTTTTTTTACAAGCATTTCTCAATCCTTTTTTCATCCAAGGTTTATTTATGCTAGATGACATTATTAATATTGAACGTACAGTTTTTTTCATATAGTACTCCTAAAATATTCATAAAAGTATCAAATGCAACATTTACATCTGCAACATACAGTACATCAC
>NW_013952461.1:1604838-1606390 GCF_001266775.1 Austrofundulus limnaeus
TGGGTATTTCAGCAGCCAGACTTTAGCCAACATTCTTAACAATATCATTTTGATCATAAATACCCTTGTCATCCTTTGCAAAATATTGTGAAACACTTGTTTTTACCTTATTTTTCAAGACACCGTTCATTATTTGCCATGTAGCTTTCATGTGCTTTTTTCTCCAGTAAATGACTGAAGTACTTCATCTTCTGCTTTCTAATAATCCATATCAATTAATTTTTATACTTTTTATATTTCTCCTCAGATTCTTTGGTTCTTGACTTAAAAAGGCTTGTACACAAGCACCAGCAACTTTTCTGTCTCTTAGAGACGCCAAGTCCACAACAAAATGTATTCAACATCTAAAAAAGTGGATTTCGCAGGATATGTCAAGCTTTGGCTGCCACTTCAGCATTTTTGATTGTTTATTTACATAAAGATAAGTTTCCCTTTTCTTTTGAGCTAAAGTACCCAGAAGTAATTAGTTTCTGAAAAAACCTACAGAAAAATAAGAGACAGGAAAACAGCAGCGTGAAATCTGACTCAGCATTTAAACGGTTAGTTTTAAAAACATGTTGATCCTGTTTTAATCTCATCTTGCTGAAACCAGGAACTCATTTGTCCATCTGCTCCAGAAATGAGATTAATCGGATTAAATCAACAGACAGATACCAAACAATGTCAAATATGAAGACAGGGGAAAAGATAAACTACTTGCAATGATTAGTTTCCTTTTATTTATATATTTTTATATAAGAAAAACCTGGAATCAAAATGTTGAATCACCTAAAATATGTGAGAAAATATTCATTATTCTGTTATTTCACCCACTGTAGTGAACACTTTTTTTTTTATCAGGACGAGGTCTGAAACAAACACTTGACAGAACAAAACCTCAGAAGAATATAAAAGCCTTCATGTGTGTGTGTACGAGGAACCTGATGTATTAATATTTCTTTTCTGAGTCATAACTCAGAACCAACAGAGCTAACACAAAACCAGGTCATTAACACATCTCACGGTTCACAGAGACTTCTTTTTTCACGGTTTCCACGTCAAGGGACAAAATTTCTCTGGATGTTCATTAGCACTGAAACAGGACTTCTTTGAAGCTAATTAGTATTATTTATGTAACCAATAAAAGTAGAAGCTGACAAAAAAAAAAACAGCTACTTCAACAAAACATTAATGAATTATGAGGTTTAATTTTATTCTGATTATGCTTCCGGAACAAACACATAATATGAGCTGAGGTCAGACAAGAAGGAGCAACAGCCTAATATAATCTAATAATACGGAAAACTGTTCGTCTCCTTGCTGCACACAATGGAAAAAACCCTAAAAAAWTTTTTGCATATTGTGATAAAGTTCATTATTTTCTGTAATGTACTAATAAACATTAAACTTTCATATATTTTACATTCATTGCACACCAACTGAATTAGTTCAAGCCTTTTATTGTTTTAATATTAATGATTTTGGCAAAAGAAAAACCAAAAATCCCTATCTCAAAAAATTAGCATATTTCATCCGACCAATAAAAGTGTTTTTAATTCAAAATAAGTCAACC
>NW_013952461.1:1613906-1616766 GCF_001266775.1 Austrofundulus limnaeus
CCCCAGACCATCACTAACTGACACTTCTCGTTGTGCAGCGTTTTCTGCCACACTTTTTCCTTCCCACAGACTTCCCACTGAGGTGCCTTGATACAGCACTCTGGGAACAGCCTATTGGTTCAGAAATGTCTTTCTGTGTCTTACCCTCTTGCTTGAGGGTGTCAATGATGGCCTTCTGGACAGCAGTCAGGTCAGCAGTCTTACCCATGATTGTGGTTTTGAGTAATGAACCAGACTGGGAGTTTTTAAAAGCCTCAGGAATCTTTTGCAGGTGTTTATTAATTCAATGATTCAGATGATTAGGTTAATAAGTCGTTTAGAGAACCTTTTCATGATATGCTAATTTTTTTGAGATAGTAATTTTTGGTTTTTCTTTACTTTTTTGCCAAAATCATCAATATGAAAACAACAAAAGATTTGAACTACTTCAGTTGGTGTGCAGTGAATGTAAAATATAAGAAAGTTTAATGTTTATCAGTACATTACAGAAAAATAATGAACTTTATCATAATATGCTAATTTTTTGAGAAGGACCTGTATTAATGTTGGTAGAAATAAAACAACCCGAAATAATTCAAACTAAATTATTAACACTTCCACAATAATCCCACAGGGAATAATGCTGTGGGAGTTAGCAGGTGTTTTTTTTTTACATTTATTTGTTTACAACAAGTAGACCCAGATGCTTTTCATACTCTAGTTCTGTTCCCAGAGACAGACAGGATGAGACATGCTCCAACACGTGAACGCGTCTAACATGCTTCGTCTTCATTGGATAAAAGCTAAAGTTGCTTAAATTATTTAACTATTTCTATTAGAATCTGTTGTAACTGCAGAAAAAAACTTGTTGAGCAGGTGTAGCAGTAAGATAGGAGGAAAACAGGGATTGGTGCTGACAGAAACTGTTGGATTAACGGTTAAGTCCACGAGAGAAATGGGGGAGGTATAAAAACTCAACCAAACTGTCAGCACTGACATTTACATTTCTTTTACTTACTTTTAAGTTGGTGGATTAAAACCATATTCAACAARCTCTTTAAAAAAGATGGTGCTGGGCACTTTAAGGTTTTCATGTAAAATCTTAGATTACAATCTTACACCTCCTTTTGCTGTGCACACATGAAAATTAAATCCATGTGCAGCTGAAGGCTCTGGTGTTTTTTTTTTCCTGTCAGAGAACATAAACACGCATCTGTGTGTCATCTGTTCAAGCTTCATCCTGACCCTGACTGAAGAAGAAATGTAGACTTGAAAGAGAATATTTTCATTCACATAAAACAAGCTGTGAAAGTAAACGACTCTTTCTAAAAAAGTTTAAATATTTTGGACAGTAAGTGCCAGGAAATGCCAGTTCACCCCCRCAAGGCTGAGGTTATCATGATCTTTGTTGGTAATGTTACAGGATGTACTCCTGCACACGCTGCAATATTTAGGTTTCAGCCTTTTTTTAAGTACAAATAAAAAATGGCATGTTCACAGTATGCAAGGTTGTATCAATGTTTTTATATTACTTTAGCACAGTTTGCTTAGTTCATCTGGAGTATTATTTATTATCGTACACAATTTATCATCTTACAAGACCAAATCTTCAAAACCACAGGTAAACATTGTTTTTTTTAAATATTGTTTCTCTTGACAAAAGTAGTTTCGACTAAAAACAGATAAAAATAAACTTGATGTAGCTTTAAAAATCCAAGCAACACCAACTAAAACTATTTATTTCAGGAGATTTTATGTAGTCAGTCTCATTCTATAGAAAATCAATGGTGTGTGGCAGAATTAAGTGAAATGCTCCCTCTCGTGGTCATAAAGGGTAATTACTAAGGATATTAAAAGCGTTGTGCAGTCATGCAGTCCAAACCTGCATCTCATGTGATTTTTATGATGTCACGTTCAGATTATGTGTTGTGAATGACTCTCAGCTACTACCACACTAAATTATAACCCAATACCTGTAAGTTTGACTGTGCTAATTCACATTTTTTTGTGTTGGTTAATCCACTAGCTGTGGCGGCCATTTTCAATTCCTTTGTCTTCAAACGTTAATGAGATGCAGATATACATGAACTGATCACTTCCTGAAAGTTGTATCAAAATCCATCCAGTGGTTCATGAGATATTTTGCTAACAGACGTGCATGAACACAAGCTCACAGGCAGGGGTGAACATTATTGTCCGCCTTCGCCTTTTTTGATGACGTGTGATAAATGAAAAGTAACATGCAAAAACAGATAAATGAAATGATAAAATAAAAAAATATATATAAAAAACGATTTGACCGGAATTCAAACCCGAGACGTCAAGCATCCAAAGAACCTTGTTCATAAGCAAACAAGTCACGTGACACCACAGTAGCTGTCAAACTATGCGCTCTTGTCCGCATTGCTGTTACTAAACGAGGACACATTGTACAAAACACTGTTCCATGTTCATGTCCTCTAATCTACAGCTGCAGGACTGAGATGTTCACATGTTTTGATTCTGGTACGTAAAATAAGGAATCCTAACCTCGGGATAGTAGTAGATCCTATTCACCCTAAATGTTAATTCTGGTTTTTATTTTGTAAAGTAGTCAAAAGTTCAATTTCTTGGCGAAAAGCGTTAACATAACAGCTTTAGAATCTCATTTAATCTCTAATTTGCAGATTACGTGAGTTGTAGTTTTAATAAATAGCCGCCAGATGGCGAGCTCTTATTTTGAAGGTCAGCCTGTATCCGTTACCGGAAGTCTTCTAGAACCATTGCTGCTAACTTTGTAGCTACGAGCTAACGGTGTTTCATGTGGCCTGCTGGTCAGATTCGTTTAATTCAGAGCTGTGTTGAGCTGTACCAGGTCGGTAAATGTTGACGAGATGTGGAG
>NW_013952461.1:1617120-1618209 GCF_001266775.1 Austrofundulus limnaeus
GTAGTGGTAACTGGGGTAGGCCGTGGACGTCACAAGACATTATACAGACAGGCTCTGGCCCTAGGGTCAAACAATGTTTTAGTCAAACAGAACCAACAAGAATGAAACAAAAAGTAAAGAATTAGAGAAAAAAATAAATGTTAAATGTAAAAAAAAATCTATGTTAGCTGCAATAGATCAGCATCATCTTCAATACTTTGCATTCTCGGCCAACCCAAAATACATTTGTGGGGAATGTCTGAATCAAGCAGTGACTAAAAAGAGTGCAGACCCCATGAGTAGGGAGTTTCTCTTCAATTGGGTCACAAGACTCAAAATTTGATTTTGAAATAAAGATTTCACTGTTTTACTAACTTCAAGCCCGTCAGAGTCATTTTTCCTGAACATCACAACAGCCAGTGAAGACCCAAGTGAAGAACACATTTTTCACCACAGTTGCATTAAAAAAAATTGGGAATAAAAAGGAGTGGAATTTTTTTTAAACAAAATTTATTCGGACCAACAATTGGAACAACAAAGATATTGTATTGTTTGCCTTCAATAACTTAAGGTACAACTTAAACTATCAAACAATTGCTGATTGTTCTACTAATGTTCAAGCACATAAATATTAAAATAACCATGAARTAAACATTTGAAACAATAAATGTTCAAAATATTTGTCTGAACAGGTCTACCACTGGAAACATGTTAGACAAACCCAAACTGTGTTTTGAGTTTTTTGTTTTAAAACCAGAGCTTACATCGTTGGAAAAGGAAAGAGCTGGTACTAAGTGAGCTCTGGCTCCAGTTTAGCTCTGAAACCAGTTTGTTTAAAACAAACCAACACTGTGACCTGAGCAGTCCAACAAGTGGTGTATGTGTGAATATAAAGCTACAGTTCTCCTTTAATGTCCTGTTCATGTGTTTCAGTGGTTCCTATAGGGGRTCAGGTGCTGATTAAAGAAGATCCTGAAGACCAGAAGCCTGATGTGGACCAGCAGGAACAAGAACACCTCCACATAAAAGAGGAAGAGGAGGAACTGTGGAGCAGTCTGGGAGCAGAGCAGCTCTGTGTGAAGGAGGAGACTGATGCCACCAACTTTATGT
>NW_013952461.1:1618599-1620446 GCF_001266775.1 Austrofundulus limnaeus
AGAACTGCCTCAATTCTTCGTGGCATAGATTCAACAAGGTGCTGAAAGCATTCCTCAGAGATTTTGGTCCATATTGACATGATGGCATCACACAGTTGCCGCNCATTTAAACACACACATGAGAATCCACACAGGACAGAAGCCATTTTGTTGTGAGCTGTGTGATCGAAGTTTTACTGGAAAGGGCAATTTAAACACTCACATGAGAATCCACACAGGACAGAAACCCTTTTGTTGTGAGCTGTGTGGGCATAGATTTATTGAAAAGGGTAGTTTAAATAAACACATGAGAATCCACACAGGACAGAAACCCTTTTGTTGTGAACTGTGTGATCGAAGGTTTACTGAAAAGGGCCATTTAAAGTCACACATGAGAATCCACACGGGACATAAACCATTTTGTTGTGAGCTGTGTGATCGAAGGTTTGCTGAAAAGAGGAGTTTAAACAAACATAAGAGAATCCACACTAAAAACRAATCACTCACATRACTCCTAAGTTGAAACTACACAAGAGGAAACATCAGATTGTCTTTACACACACTTCAAATAAACCAAGACTATGTTGCTTTTTAACAAGTTGGGAAAGTCCAGATGATGATGATGCCATGAATCTGGAAACTTTAATATGTTAGTTGACAGAATTGGAGTGATTACAGACACATCTGTGGACACATTTTAAGGCTGACCCTAAACACTGCTTATTTGTGTGAGACTCCAGGAACAATCAAAAGAAATCAGTCCCGATATCAGGTAGAAAACGTTTGACCTGCACAACTCTAGTTCATCCTTGGGTGTGTATGAACGCCAAAGYTAATGGTCTGAACTGAAAAGAGCAGCCTACAAACCTGAGTCACTTCCACCTAGTTTTGTTAGGGAGAACGAGATAAAATTCCAGCAAACTACTGACAGAAACATGTGGAAGGATACCCAAAAGGCAATGATGCCAAAGACTAAGAACATGTATGTAAACTTTTGACTGCATCAGTTCTGTTAGGTTGCTGTTATTTTSTCCTCGTCACCAGAGGGCGCTACTGTTACAGGATAGAGCAGAAGAGACTGAGTTAGGATGGACAGTTGAAACTGAAAGAGATGTATAATAAAATGTATTTCATTAGTTGCTGGAATCATATTATTAGTTTAAATCATCTTGTTACCATCTTACTGCCAAACAGAATAAAATGGTTGTGAATAAATTTAATCTGATCATTTCCATGTTTTTGTTAGTGGTGGGTAGTGCTAATTCGAAAAATTAGTTCCGCAATTTCTAAAGCACTTATGAAAATATTTAGGTCTGCAATTTCTAATTTGCTAATGCAATAGAAATATTAGCAGATCATTATTTTACACCGCAGATTCAATTTGACACTTTCCAGCTGGCTACATGTATATTATATGTACAATACTGCCCCCTGGTGGTACATGAACTCTTGTACAGCTCGTTTTATTACCTTTGATTGCTGGGGATCTGATTTCCTCAAAGAGAACTTTGGCTCATGGTCTAAAAWTTAAAAACTTGTTGAGMCTTGCAGTTTGGCTGATTCTTTAAAAAGTTGTTGAGGATTGCGGCTGCTTCTTTGTCTTTTTCTTTTGTTTGTTGTGGATTTTTCATTAAAGAAGCATCAATAAAGTAATTCTAAAACTGTTCATTGGAAAACTGAAGTGATGCATTCTGGGTACATCTGTGACGGGAAACGAAAACTAGATGTAAATGTGTCCAGCATGTGAGATTCTCCTCAGATTGTCCTCTCTGTGGTATCAGAAATTATTTTTTAGATGCAGGAAATTTATACATTATGGAAGCCCATTTCCGTCACCCTGGTAAAAAAAATAAGTAAAACTTGTATCT
>NW_013952461.1:1622441-1630009 GCF_001266775.1 Austrofundulus limnaeus
GTTATTAATTAATGTTTTTATTTAGAAAAAATTTTTGGTGCTTAGACATGATTTTTTGAATATAAAACAGGACCTAAACAATGCTCCAAACATACTTGAGTCAGTGAAATTTTATGCAGAATAATGGTTAAATCAAGAACTCATGGATTTTCATTCCAAATGAGTGAGTACTACATGAGGAATGAAAGATAGATACCGATTACTTGAGTTGTAGTTTTAAAAATAGCCGCAAGAGGGCGACATTTCCCTACCTAAAACATGAGCCAAAGAGCCAAAAAAAGACAAGATAAGTAACCTCCTAGTATTTTCGTTGTTGTTCCTAAATCTCCATGGGMTGTTTTGGCTAATATTTAAACTTCAGCTTCTTGGAACGTCTTTATTCTTGTTCACCTCCATCTACTTGTGTTGTACATATGCTATGTAATATTTCATTTACCAAATCCACACCTGTTTTTGTTTCACTAATAGTGCTTTATATTACTACATTATAGTTAATATTCAAACACTTTTTCAAATAATAGAGTGGAAATGTTTTACAAGAGCAGATTAAAATAAAGCCAAGAATCATTAAAAAAAGATTATTTTGAAATTCATTAAAAGCAAGCAGGCAAATACTTTATTTGCAAAGATTTTTATGCACATCTTCAGTGAGAAAAATCAGCACAAACACAAACACACACGAGCCAACACTGTTTAATTATCTGTTTAATTTGGAACTGCACTTTATTGACTCATTTTAATGTGTAATTTACAGAGCAGAGAGTGAAATTTAGACACTAAGCAGGCAGCAGAGTAGCTTTAAATAATTCAAAACGGGATTTTTTTTTTCATGGCAGAAGATCAAGCGTGACTCCTGCATTGAGAGCTGATCAGTGAAATTCTCTTATATAAACTGGCTACTCTACCAGATAAACTGACATTTTTATAACACATCCATGCTACTAATCACCGACAGAATCTCAGTATAACAATTTAATTTTTTTACTAATGATCAGCAAAAACAAAGAATGAGCAATAATCWGATTTTTCTTGTAACTAATATCCAAAATCCAGCTTGTTGACCACTGAGCCATGGGAAGTTCTGGGACTGTTTTTTGGGTGTCACTTGGTCTTTTTTGTGTCTATAAAAGCCATATACAAAGAGATATGGAAAAACTTTGAAAGGTGACCCCCCCACTCCCCCCTTGAGGCTCTGAATCAATGTGTTTGTGTGGCAGCTTCAGTCCATGCACCCAAAGCAGGACGGGTTGGCACATACTTCACAAGGATCTGACGACAGGAGGATGTACTCTGCAGAGGGTAAAAGAAAAAAAAAAAAGAGAAGGAATAAGTATCCATCTGACCTTTTCTCCCACTCATGGACTAGCRTTTCAGTTTAATAAAACACTGAGACGATGGGATCAATTTCAGTTTCAAGAGAGCAACAAGTGCGCTTTCCGAGTCTAATGAGGTTTAGTGGCCCCCAAAGGCTATTTGCTCAGCTTTTCATAAGCCTCCTCTGTGGCATTATCATTCCAGAGCCACTTTATGGTGTGGAAGTTGCAGGGCGTGGATAATRCAACGTGTAAACAGTGAAATATAGGAATCCACTTGAGCAAACCAAACTTGACCAGAGTGTCTTGAAAAACAATGCCACGAGTGTTACAAAGAAAGGTTAAAAAGCAACTCGAGGAACACGTGTGGGGCTGGCTCTTTCATTAATGTCACAAAAACCAAATACAGACGCCGCCGCTGACAGGAACATGAGGAAGAGCTCAGGTGGCYGAGGAGGCCACTTGATAAAAACTGTTTGACTTTTGGGAAGTGCGGTTGTTCATTTTCATCTTGAGATTTGAAGAWACAATTTCTCTGATGGTTGCATGGTTTTCAAAAAAAGTCAGTTAACTTAGATTTTCAGAAGACCAAAGGTTTCTATGCATGTTTTGATTAATCTATTTCCAATATTTCCCCYTCCTTATTTAGCAACTTGTTGCATAGGCCTACTTGATCCATTCTCCTTAAAGTCAAAGTAGTCTTGGCGGTTTTCAGCTGTCAAAAAGTCTCATGAAAAGCCTAAAATCTGCCCCATGGTTGCACAAAGTTCATTTCAAGCCAATCTATAAAAACCAAGAAAATCTGAGCAATAAATATTTCTCAGATTGCAGCTAATAAGCACCAACATTAGCTCCATTTACATCTGTTTCTCTTCAAAAACCACACTGCAAAGCTGTCTGATGCCGTTGTGCTGCAGGATTATTTTTGAAGAAAAAAAATCAAGGTTTTATTTGCAAAGATGCACATTTTATCGAAAAAGACTTGGGCATGTAGGGAGATAAGGAGAAAGTCTAAACAGCAAATAAAAGGTCTCTGGGTTTAGCTCTTTTTGTGTGGTAAATAATAAAAGAGACAATAATTTTTTTGTTTAAATATTAATGTTTTGAAATAAAAAAACACCTCTTTTAAATTAATAACATTTTGTTATGATCATAGCCTTGCAGCCAAAGTAACTCCTGACATGAATTGATATCTGCAGGATGAAAAAGGGGCTCATTTGCATTTATATGGAGGTCAAAAAGTATATTTGATGCAGCTTAGTGATAGAGGTATTAAAATACAATGATGTTTTTCTAAAAGACAAAAAAATCTTTTTGTCTGTTTCATATATCTGTTTATTTCCACTCGGCTTAGCCTTACCCAGTCTGGAGAAAACAATCCCGGCCCCCTTCCCTTGGCACACGGGACGAAACACCTGAGGCAGGAGAGGGTGGGCGCAGACCGCCGCGGTGCTCGTCTCTGCAAGGCGAGGGTTGATGCTGTCCTCCAAATCCATCAGCTCCTTCAGCTGCTTCACAGCTTCCAACGGGAAGCTCCTGTCTCCAACCTGCAGGGGGRAATTCAAGAAGAGGCTTCAGGGATAACAAAAGGGTTGCACAATCTTAATTTTCCACACGCACGACACTTTGAATGAAAAACAGCGGACAAAACCTATTTTTAAGTTTGACAAAATGATAGATTATTTTTTTTTTTTGCATTTTCACAAGATTTAGGATTTGCCCCTTTCATGGCAAGTATGGGGAAAAAAAAGTCAATTATGAAGACACAGAAACACACAAAACCTTTAAACTCACCATGACCTGCACACTCAGAGCCTCCCTCCACACACAGACCAGYAAAACAACAACACAGACGACTCTCATTTTCACATAAGAGGACAGCTTTCAGCTCAGAGCCACGTTTCTTCTCTGCTGCCGGTCGTCCTGCTCTGCCTCCTTAAATACCACCGATTATTCAGTGATTTATTAACAAAAACCACTTGTCACTGAAGTTARAGGAAGATAACTGCAGCCACTGTTTACGGACAAGCAAAAGACTGAATGTACAGTTTTTTTAAATAACCTATTTGATTTACAGCATCTCTGTTGCCATTTGTTTCCAACATTCATCCACGCCGTTCACTCCATCGTTTTATTCCACTGTTGACTTTCGAATCTACGCAGCGCCACCCAATAAATCTCATCTTCTGACGTTTTCTCACAGATGTGCTTCTTAGAAATGCTGCATAAAAAGCTCAACCACGTATTTGTTTAAACGCCTGCGATGTTTGCAAAAGTTGACATTTCCCATCAACTTTATGTGTGTGTGTGTGTGTGTGTGTGTGTGTGTGTGTGTGTGTGTGTGCACGCCTAACTGAAGTTCCTCTAAATTAAAGCCACTTTTAGTTCTTTTAGTAAAAAACGTTTTTGCATTACAATATGAACTTATTGCAAGTTTTTGCAGTATATGGAACCCCCACTCCCACCCCCATTATACATTGTATGCCACCTATTTTTAATTYGAAACCAATTTTCAATTGGAACATAGTTTAATTTTTGGAGAAACACATCTAAAGATAAAACAGTAAGGCAGGGATAAAGTTATAAAAAGAACCTTGTGTGGAGAGTGGCTCAGATTTATGATCCTTGATATTCTTCTGCAGCTTTCCRTGCAGGTAAATACAATGTGTACAGATTCCTCTGCAAGTGAGCAAACAAAAAAATCTCCTTAACAACAAAAAGAACTCCTTGCACTGTGTTATCAGTCCCAGTTTGAGAATGCCTTGCTTTGAAAAGAAAGCGTTGTTTCTTTTGCTTGTATGCGTCTGAGTTAGTGTGGATTTGTCGGGTTGCTGTGCCAACAAAATAGGTTTTCTGGGGTTTTTATTTTTTTTGAAGCGGAGCAGAACAAAAAGTAAAATCACTCGAGTAGAGCACAAGATTCTGTTTTTCTGTTTGGCAGCCATTTAGAGGACAAAAAGCAATCAAACAATATAATATGAGAAAGTAAAATATCCCAAATTGCTCTACTCAGTGTTTCTGAGATGGACTGTCTTTGGTTCTTCTGCAGCACTCTGTGGATCTTTTGTTTTTAAATAAACATCTGTTTTTTATTTGCTATAATTCTAACTGAAACAGAACTTAGCAGATAAACGAATGCAAACATGWTGGCCTTTGCTACAAAAGGTTAATCTCTTATACAGTCTGAAGAAAACTGACAGACCAATCATCATAGTTAGGCTCTACAACAGGGCCTACAAAATTCATAAAAAACTTCCTAGTTGGACTCATCACTGTACAGTTCTTTCATTGTCTGATGCCTTGACTTTTCAGAATTATGTTTTGTATAGTGGTATTRATTTATATTTTCAGATCTTCCAAGGTGCCAATTATGGAACTCTCTGTGCATTGTTGCCCAGGTCAAATTCTGGAAGTGGTCGTTCAACTAGATCTGTTACAAAAGGACAACTGACATTACCAAATTTTAAAAACTGTTACGGCCAGAGGTCTTTCTTCTATGTTTATACTAAAGCATGGAATGACATTCCTCAAAACATAAAGTCCATTTCAAAACTGCAGCCCTTTAAGAAGAATCTTGTCTGCCATCTGCTGGACACTTTTTGTTGTGCTCAYATTTAGACGTCCTATTTTGCAAATGCTGCCTTCCTGAAATTTGGTATGCTTGTTTGTCTCTATGGTGTATAATGATGTGATTGTGATGCTGTATTTCTGAGTGTTTTATGTGCTGCAGAACAGGAACCTGCTGTAAAACAGCAATTATGCTGAGTCAGGCTTGATTTTAATAAYCTTTTCCTGTTAAATCAATAAATCAAAATCAAATCAATCAGAGAGGAGCGCTCTGTAGATTCAAAGTAGGAGTTWCTCAAGTGAAAACACTGATTGGCTAGTTGTATTTGTTCTGTTTTTTGTAAAAGGTTGGTTCTTCTCTTTCACGTTTTACACTTTCACGTTAATTTTAGCAGCCAAAACGGATGTACCACTAAAAACAAAAATGTAGTTTTCACATTTCTAAATATCTTATAAAAAACCACTGCAGACTGATGTCGCTCTTATTTTGAAATTTAACAGGGAGATTTTTGTTAAGAGAAGCTGAGATAATGAAGACGTTGAGTCCAACATTGGTGATGTCTTCATATAAACCTATAATAAGGCTGGTTAAAACAATCTGCCTGTTGTTATTATTCCAAAGTGATGACCTATCCTCAACAGCAAGTTCATAAAACTAAATAAATAAATGAAAGTCGGATGTTAGAAAAGTCAGCTAATGATATAAAGAAAGGCCTAAGCAACGATCATCCAATCCAGTGGTGTCCTTGAGTATAACGCCCCCTTTTTTGATCTTCCAATCTGGTGTGTCCCTTGAAAAAAGCATTCCTTTGGAAACGCCTACTCGTCTGCAGATACTTGATCATCATGGGTGCATTCAAATTCTTACCAAAATCTACAAGTTTGTCTAGACAAATATAGCCTATTTGTTTTTTTTAAATAAAGCAACCCAAAAATGGGTGGAACTGAAAAAAAAAAAACCCTTAAAGTGTGAAAAATAGCTGCCAAAACTCAAAAGTGAGTGACTTTTCTGACCAAAAATGATGAGGCAAAAATCCTGTGCATCTAAACTGAAGAGATTGTTTTYGGTGCGAAGGAGTAGCTGTCCTCCTGGGCCGACATCTGTGAGTCACAGCTCTTCAGCCGACAACGAAAGGCCAATTTGTGGTTGTCTCCTCTGTGGGTGTGAGCTGATTGGCACTCCGCTGACGAGCACGTTTCTATTTGTGCCATGGTTTGTGTCAGCTGCACTGAAGCTTCCCACTCATGCACATCAGTTGATCTACAATTTCCCCCTCTTCAGTCCAAACCTTCCTGCAAAGTTTCTTTTCAAAACAAGTGTCCGTGTTGTTTTTCCCATATCCCGCTCTACTTTGGGCTGCATGTTTTTTTCTTTTGCATAGGAGATTGATGGAGGAGCATGCATGGGCGTGCTTTTCATTATCAAAAGCACAAGCGCAGGTGTCCAGTTCATCACAGAGACAGGCGACCGTGCAGCGTCGCTCCTCCGACATATGGGCAAAAATTAACCTCATTGTCTTTTCTCTGCAGCGCCTGGACAAAAACAAATAGATCTGATTTTTCTTAAACTTCCAAACACAAGAAAGCAAAGATCAAGCTAGAAACATAGACAGTCAGTAAAAGAATCATTTATCAGGAAAATTACAGTAATCCAAAATTAACCTCGGGACACCAAGACCTTTCATTTGGTTTTCTCTTGCTAATGTTGCACATGGCTGCAGAGCAAATAATAAAAAATGTCTTTCCTGTCTCAGAGCACTGTGATGACAGTAAGCACCCGACTGAAGACTGCGACAGCATGAAATACAAAACCACAATTAAACCTGTTCTGTGGTGTCACAACACACAGATGTTGACATTTTTTTAAGTATTGTTGGAAAAGAATCAAAACACTGTAAGCTTTCAGAGATTTTTCCACTGAGTGAGAGTTATGCTACTTTTAATGGACAAGAAGCTGCTGTGGAAACCTTACAGTGCAAATGAAGATAAAACAAGGATCATGTTGACAATGAAGGCCATGAATAGTTCTGTCAGCTGAGCTGACCCAGTCGAACCCCTTTTCCTTTCATTTTTACAACTCAGCACGTTGTTTCCTGAACTGAGACCCTGACCCTGATGGCTAAAGGGAAAAGTTGAAAAGTTTGAGTTGGTTATCAGCTGCTTTTCTCTCCCTAGTTCCCATTTTCAGCCTAATACTTGTTCAAGTAAATGATAGAAAACAACAAACAGGACCGGTTAGACTGATAGTAATCTCATTATTACTTTAATTATGCCRCCTCAGCAAACATGAAACCTCTAGAATAGCCGGGGCTCTGCACCGACACTTTATCAGCATGATAACATTTAGGAGGATGGATGGGTTGCATTTTGTCTTCTGTCATGGATGCAGAACCATTAATCTTTGTTTTTTTAAAATATTAGCAGCTGTGGTCTGAATAACATGAGGCATTTTGAGCTTCTCTGCTCCTTGTCCAGTGTGATGCACATGACAGCAGACTTCCCTGTGGCTGTTTCCTTTAAATAAGCTGAATAGTTGATGAAAGGCTTGAAATCAAACTTAATTTGAAATATGACAAATATGCCAAGGTTAATAGTCTCTTTAAGAACAAACCTGTTCAAAGTATTTTGGCAGATCTTTGCATAAAATATACACAGCGGGTAAAATAAGTTTTGAACACGTCACCATTT
>NW_013952461.1:1633607-1639759 GCF_001266775.1 Austrofundulus limnaeus
GTTTACAACGATGCAATCAGATTTTGTAAAAATACAAGAATGGTTTATGTTAAATAAATTATCACTTAATTTAGACAAAACCAACTATATGATATTTACTAAAAGGAAATTAAAAGTAGATGTTTCATTTAAAATTGGTGGCGTTAGAATTTCTAGGGTTAGTGAAGTGAGGTTTAGCTACACTGTGAAAGTTGAGTTTAATTTCTGCATGTTGTATGTTCTGTAGATTTTTTTTAAATGGGGCAGATGTTACAAGATTTTTTCTTTTTTCTGTTCCTTTTCATTTGATCATGCTGTGTTGTGTATTTTTGATGCAACATTATTATTATTCTTTGTATTGTTTTAAATGATGTTCGAATGAAATACAGTATTTTAAAAAAACAGCACTAATATTGTGTTGAATTATCAAAAACAGCACAGTCAGTTCACTGATAAAAGCTTTTTATTCAAAACAATATTAATAAACAAAGTGGAAAAATGCAAAAGGAAAACTTTTCTTTAAATAGTATAAAGCAAGGCACAAGAAATGTAACATGAAACATAAAAAGCAAAAATAACCAGTTGGATAACGGGTTGTTGGCAGAAAAATAAACAAAAGATTAAAAAAAAGTAACAGCTTTCAGAACATTCCTCCGTCTGAATTCATTTTTTCCCCCGGTGGCCAGTTATTAAAATAATTTATCAGGTGCCAAATAGGGCAGCATCAGATTTCAGACATAAGAGCCTTTGGCTCATCATTGTGAGTAAAAAAAACAACAACAATGTTTGCATTTCTCTGAACGGGGCATCAAGTGGGTTGGAGAGGGAGAAGAATCAGTGGTCTTAAGCGAGGCGAGGTGTTTCAGGCAGGCAGGCAGGATGGGTGTTTAGCAGCCGGTGCAGGCAGCGAACGCGCAGATCTCACAGACATCCATGGGAACTGCAGCTGGAATAAAAACAATTGACAGATGTGTTTGCTGCGTCAGGTTTTCACATTTTGATATTAACGACCTGACGAGGTCTTATAAAGCTCAAATGCAACTCATGATCTGATAATTATCTCACCTAGTCTAATCAGGGAAGCAGATCCTCCTCTCTGCTTGCAGAGGGGCAGCAGCTCCTGGGGGAGCATGGGTTCAGCACAGAACGACATGGTGCTCGCTCGGAGTCGTGGACTTTGTTGTCCGGTCACTGCTCTGCTCTCGGCCAGCTCCTGTAGTCTCTTAACAGCTTCCAGGGAGAAAGACAGTCCGTTTTCCTGAAACAAGGAGCAGATTTGGAAATCAGTATAGGCTCATTTAGTGACATTCAGGTTGCACAGCTTGGGCGTGCTTGAAAGTGAGAGAAATACATGACTTGTTGTTGTGAATAATATTTCTGTATTGACTTTCCTTTTAATGAACAGAGCTTTATTCACCATCAGACTATACGATGCTCAAATCTTGTAAAGAGAAGAACTTACCTCAACTTGCACAGCTTCAGAGGTCAGGGCAAGAGCCAGGACGAGAAGAGTGATGGTGATGATTGTGGCCCTCATGTTATCAGTTGAGGTTGTTTCGTAGCCTGTTTGTCTCTTGTTGTTCTCAGCGGGCGCTCTGCTCAGTGAGTCTGCTTTCCCCCGTTCATCAGTCCTTCTTTTAAACACCCGAGCCCCGCCGCTGCAGCCGTCACATGACCAGAACGTCTGCAAATGGGAGCAACGCTTTTCTCATGGGTTAATGAGTAGCGATGCATTTTTTTACAAGGTTGTAAAGAGGAATCCATAAATTCAACTTTGACCTCATCGTCTGTCTGATTAGGTTTATGGATGTGTGGCTCGCTGGTCTGCCATGRCGTGAGCTGATCTCACCTGGTGGGTTAAAGAGTTACCAGGAGTGAAGAGGATGATGACCAAACCAACAACCTTACACCTACACTTAAAATATATTTGTATTAGTTAAAAGAATACAGTTTATGAAGGAGATGGCCTTGTCAAATACCTGTAAAGTTCTCATTAGCCCTTTGTGCAGACTGGCTGCTGCATGGATTGATTATTGTTCCTGCCCCTGAAGCAGACAAACATATAGATCATTTGATTTGTTCAGCCATTGTGCTGTACCAAAMCTGAATTAATTATTGTTAAAAATGTAAATTGGGGCTGCTGGAATCAGTATTTAGAACTGCAGCTGTGAACACTTTCAGGAAACCGAAGCGGGGTTAAACTGAATTGGAGCGTAGCCTGTAAATCCCTCAGATCCACCAAGAAACGAATATTTATAGATGCAGATTACAAGTTTGCCCTTTTTAATAGTCAGCAGCCTTTTAATGTATACCTGTGACCTTCTGCTAAAATAACAAGTAGGGTCTGGAGGAAAAAAAAAGTAAAAAGACTCTGTTGATAAATATATAAAGTTCACACGAGAGGATGTAAAAGATGGCAGGTTGGCGTTCCTGGACTGTGAGGTCTCAGCTTCGGATGGAGGATGGTTGGAAACTGACGTGTATCGCAAACCCACCCATACAGACCAGTATTTGCGTTTTGATTCCCATCACCCACTGGAACACAAGTTAGGAGTGATCAGGACTCTGTACCACAGAGCAGACAGTGTCCCCACAAACCCAGGAGCCAGGGAGAAAGAGAAGTCACACACAAGACAGGCCCTGGAGCAGTGTGGTTATCCTGACTGTTTCTGAAAGCAGACAAGAAACCCAAACAGGATTCCAGCCAACAACCAGCTGAAAATGAAGACCCTAAACCCAGACCCAAACCTGTCGTCATCCCATATGTGGTGGGAGTTTCAGAGAAACTGAGACATTTATTCTCTAAACATGACATCCCAGTGGCTTTCAAACCCCAAAACACGTTACGACAAAAATTAGTTCACCCCAAAGATCCAGTTCCCTGGCAAAAACTGAGTAATATAGTATAAGCTGTTAAGTGTCAGGAGGACTGTGATCAGTCATATATTGGGGAAACAAAACAGCCACTGTTCAAAAGAATGAGCCAGCACAGATGAGCTACATTGTCAGGTCAGGACTCTGCAGCTTACACTCATTTACAGGCCAGCGGTCAGTCTTTCAGGGATGAAGATGTTCTCATCCTTGATAGAGAGGAACGTTGGTTTGAGAGAGGAGTAAAGGAAGCCATCTTTGTGAAGAAAAACCATCCACCATTAAACAGAGGTGGAGGCCTTCGTGTCCAGTTGTCCTCCTCCTACAATGCTGTTATTGCAAGTATGACTCCGCCCCCTGTGAGCAAAAGGTGTGAATCAGGGTCCCAACGATACCAACACAAAGAGGGAAAGAGAGACAAAAACAAGTGGATGTTGAGCCCCGCTTGCACTCACTGCAAACACAGAACAAAACACCAAATAACCACAGCCGAAACATCCAAACCAGTAAGTCAGGTGATGGGGCACATGACCCTCTATGAACAGTAGAGCTAATCATGCCTATTGTTAAGCGATGGCCCTCTTTTGCATATGACTAACCTGTTTGTCCATGTGGAGGCAGTGCTTTTAAGGCTGAGTTCACCTGAAACTCATCGGACTGCAGAAGTCTCTTGGACGAGAGACGAAACTTTTCACTAAAGAAGAACCATCCAGAGGACCTACTGATTTTTTTATTTTAGAATTTTTCTACCTGGATTACTGAGATGCATCAGGACAAAAAGAAAAAGACATAATTATTTCTGCTTTGGTGTGTGACACCAAATTGATACACACAAACACTGTAAGCAACTGGCATGGAGGCGAGACATCTGAGAGGTTTATAATGAGCTCATGAAGCCCAATTTTTCATGCAGACTGAAGGATTTTTAGTCCGACTAACAAACCAGGCGTGGCACCGTGCATCCTCACTGATTTGTTGTTATCCAACTTTTATTCCAACAGAGATGGAGGATAAAACAAGGGAAAAAATGTAATTATATGGAGTGATCATTTATAAAGTTTCATGTACAGTGCCCTGAGATGTTGTGACTTGGCACTATATAAATAAACTGAATTGAATTGAAAGTTATTTTAACCGATAAATGGTAAAAAAAAAAAATCACATTTGAGACTGTGAATAAAAAAATTTTGTCGTTATATTTTTCTATTTTAAATCTTTACTCACTAATCTTGTTATTATATGATGTAATGAATACTTTTAAAGTATGAACACAGTGTTTAAAAGTAATAATAATAATGTCATTGCATCCATTTATAAATGATGGACCCTCTGCTTCTGCTGTCATTGTGTCAGAGGCTCAGTTAAAACTGAGACTTTGTGGGTTGTTTTGGCCCAGTAGCTGAAACTGATAAAATGTTAGCCACCTCTAATCACTTTTAAACCGTCACCAATCCTGACGACCAACATTTTCCACACAAAATGCAGTCTTTGCTTCAAAATTGGTTGGTCACTCCAAATAATGACCAGTGTCTTTCGGTCAAGTTGTTTTCTGTTTTACAGTTTGTGAAAATCAGGGTACCTGCAGTGTTCCACACGCTTTTGCTACAAACCATAACTCTCATTTATCTATATTTGCTGCAATCGTCTGCCCCTCRCAGAGTGAAGAACCTGAATATCATCCAGAACACGGCAGACCATCTGATAATCGATTAAACAGAACRGGCACATGGCTTTGAAACCGATTGACTCGGCAGCAAAGACTCAGCTGAGCGCAACACAAAGCATCAATTTCAGACAAGATACTCATGAAATGAGACACAGTGAAAATGGTGAACGGATTAACCGAGAACGTCTACTGATGTATGAGATGTGAGCAGAACTGTGATTCTTGAATAACCTGAAACAAGTATTTTTTGTTAATGCTGATCCAAATGACCAAAATATAACAATCGATTACCAAAACAACAGAAAAAGTTGAATGACCAAAAAATTTGTTGGACTAATTTGACCAATTTGTTTTTGTTCCTTTCCAAACTTTATTTATTTACATTTTTTCTTGGTTGCACAAGGAGCTCTGTGTGCACCACAACATGTATAAAAATTAGGATAAAGACACAAACATGCAACTGTCATTGGGTCGATCGGTTGTTTTTTTTTTATTTCAGCACATTTTGTGTCATCAAATCAGAATCTGATCACGCTTAKCAGTTTTACAAGATCAGGCTGCCAGACAGGGTTTTTTGGAGTAATTGAGCATTARCAGCATTAACCAGAGGGACTGCATTACTTTAGAACAATTATTTTTGATGAAAGCAATTTTTATTTAATTARTATCTTTTATTCAGTGTATAACACTCATCAGTCCCTTCATGGTTAAATTAGCATATTAAAATCCTTGATTTGGTCTTAAAATGATCAAAATCTACTTAATAAACACACAACTCTGCAGCATTAACAAGACGTGTAAGAAATGCTTCAGTTTCAGAGGAACCAGATACATAATGGTAACAGAATTATCTAAAAATATGAAGTTTAGACCATATTTTATTTTGTCTGCTTTTGTGACTCGGTCAAGATTCACAACATCGATGACATTTTACAAGATTTCATTTTTTATAATTATAATCCGAATCATTGCAGTGTTGTTTTTATCTAAAACTGTCTTCACAAACCTTTAACCCCACGTATAAAAACTTTATAGGTAGTGTGTTTATCAGTTCTGCTCGGTTCAGTACTGATGTCATTCACGTTTCCTGTGACACTTCTATGTGCAAATGTTATTAAAAGAGTAAGAGTGTCCACTTCACATCGTGATTCATCTGCTAATTACGATGTGATAGTTTTTTTCCCCCTGCTGCATTCAGCTTTAGACACTGGAGACAATAAGCCTTTTGATTAACAACATGCTTGAATATTATAATGACCAGTTTGGATTGTGGATGTCTGTAATTCCAGCAATACATGCACTATTCATTCTGAGCCCCCATTTTATACAGCCCATATTTTATATAAAAAAATGATGTGACATTTCATAAAATTATGGCCTGGATGAAATCCATGTTTGTGAAACTTCAAGGTAAATGTTTATTGTGAGACCAGTTGATTCAGACCAATCAATGCTCTTTATTGGCACCAATGAACCAATGTTAATTCATTTGGCTCCATTTTATGTTCACTGTCAAAGGGAACGGCAAATCAAAATCACCCATACTTTTAAAGTTTTTAAGTTTTATTTACTTACTAACACGCAATTCTTTGTTTTCTATGTATAGCAAATCAAATAAAATCGGTTAGGGTTGGGG